>NC_044037.1:28956882-29271434 GCF_901765095.1 Microcaecilia unicolor | reverse complement strand
TGTACCAGGGGCAATGACAGGACTGCTTTTTATGCACCCAATTTTTGTGGTTATCTTACTTGGTCAAGGGCTGACTATCAGCATCTAACCGCATAAGTGCCAGCTCCACCCCTGCAATGCCCACAAGTTAGCTGGTTTCAACTTAGCTGCTAACCGGGATATTCAGTGGCACTAACCGGTTAAGTACCGCTGAATATTTGCGGTTAGCCCGGGAAAAAAATGATTTAAATGACCAGGAGCCTTTCTGGGCTGTTTAATTCAATTTAAATATTAGGTAGCCTGTGTCCTGACCTGTCTGTATGTTGTGTGATGGTGATGTTTAACCTCCCTGGTGTCCAAATGGTCATACCCGTTGCTGAGTTCACTGTGGAATCTTGACTGCCAGGGCCAGAGGTTGAGAATGTAAAATAAAACTCCAGTCTGTTTGCTTAGAAAAAGAAAATACGAAGAAAAAAAAGCCCAAGCAAGAAAAAGGAAGGCACGTCTCAAGAGGAAAGAGCAACGACAGAGACAGAAGGAGCGTCAAGAAAAACAGCTGAAAGTGTCGCAGGAAGTGAAAGCGGAGGGCGAGCAGTGGCTCGAGGAGTCGGAGGAATGGGAAGCCCGGAAGCTTTTGCTTGCTCAGAGAAGAGTGGCCTCTATAAGGCTTCTTACATTGCTATTAGCTCAAATAAAAGTAAGACTTTTTTTTTTCTAATGACTTATTTGAGTTTTGCTGCCATTATTCCCTTGTTTTCTGAAGGTACTATGTATTTTATCCACTTGAATCCAGGTGCCACAGAATGAATGCTAGTCATTTAAAAATGTAAAAAAAAAAAAAACCCACAGCCTGTTCCCAGGATTATTGCAAGGAATTGTCTTTTTGCTGCAGGTGCTCTGATGAGCAAATCATCCTAAAGTTACACTGCAAATAAATAAAACTCAGAGGGCATGAAGGGAACTTCTCAGCACCTCATTTTCAGGCCAATACAGAAAGCTATCGTAAGGGTTATTGCGAGGTATATGCGCATATTACTTGGGCGTACAATGCACAATGGGTTTTTTTTTGTTACATTTGTACCCCGCGCTTTCCCACTCATGGCAGGCTCAATGCGGCTTACATGGGGCAATGGAGGGTTAAGTGACTTGCCCAGAGTCACAAGGAGCTGCCTGTGCCTGAAGTGGGAATCGAACTCAGTTCCTCAGGACCAAAGTCCACCACCCTAACCACTAGGCCACTCCTCCACTGTTGCTACTATTGGAGATTCTACATGGAATGTTGCTATTCCACTAGCAACATTCCATGTAGAAGTCGGCCCTTGCAGATCACCAATGTGGCCGCGCAGGCTTCTGCTTCTGTGAGTCTGACGTCCTGCACATACGTGCAGGACGTCAGACTCACAGAAACAGAAGCCTGCGCAGCCTTCTACATGGAATGTTGCTAGTGGAATAGCAACATTCCATGTAGAATCTCCAATAGTAGCAACATTCCATGTAGAATCTCCAATAGTAGCAGCATTCCATGTAGAATCTCCAATAGTATCTATTTTATTTTTGTTACATTTGTATCCTGCGTTTTCCCACTCATGGCAGGCTCAATGCGGTTTACATGGGACAATGGAGGGTTAAGTGACTTGGCCAGAGTCACAAGGAGCTGCCTGTGCCTGAAGTGGGAATCGAACTCAGTTCCCCAGGAGCAAAGTCCACCACCCTAACCACTAGGCCACTCCTCCAGCGCAGAAGTTAAATTGCGTGGTACACATGGGCACACAGTCTGTTAAAATGAATTGAAACCAGTTAAGTATTCCTCCACAATGCATGGAAGTAAATGAGATTTTAACACACAAAATATGTGAGAACTTCCACTGCTGGGTCCCCGAGGCAGTGTAAAAGGGTTAGTTGAGAGGATTTACTGCCAGTTTTTGTTTTTTTTCTTTTCTGTGACCGTAGCAAGTACCTGCGACTTTAAAAGACAGAACGAGAGGTAACAGTTCTGTACACGTGTCTGAAGAAAACGAAAGTAGCAGCACACCTGCGCATGAACCAGAATGATCTGCACATAAATTTCATGCACAAGATGTTTCTGAAGCTAATGTTTATGTGCAGATGTGTACTGAGGAATTTTTTTTTTTTTTCAAGCTGTCTTTTTGTGTTTGATGGTGTTGGTATGTTTTTTATTGTTTTGTGTCTGTTATGGGTTTTTATGATATATTACGCATGTTACGATATACATTGCCTAGAACTGTGGACAGTGCAATTAATAAATATTTTAAATAAATTAATACTGACACTTGTTTTCTTTGAAATCTGCCCTTACCGCAAAACCTTTGTGCGCATATGTCCAAGTTCTGCATGCTTTGAATTGATGTCTCAATGTCACAGAATATTTTCTCTTTAATTTCTTGGTAGAAGCTGTGCAGCTCTATGTCATGGCTTTCTGGGGTTGATTCAGAAGTTAGATGGCTCTACCACAAGATTAACAAGAAAACTATTCTGCAGCTATGCAGTAAGTTAATGAGAAGCAAATTCAGAGTGCACAGAACTTGCATGATAATCGGGGAAAGATGCCCTTACCGCAAAACCTTTGCTGAGTGCATGTCTGAAGAAAATGAGGTGTCGGTACACATCCGTCCATGAACTGGAATGTTCTGTGCACAAATATTAGCCTGAGAAAAGTTCCGGTTCATGCGCAGATATGTACCGACACTTTAATTTTCTCTGGATGCTCTCCCAGAGATGTTACCTCTTGTTCTGTGATTTAGTTGCAGATACTTGCTGTGGTCATCCTCTCCACTAACCCTTCTACATCCCTCGAACCTGATGGTGAATTTCTCCCGTTGTGTGCACATTAAAATCCTTTTGTGCATTGTGGAGGAATACCTCCTTTAATCTCTAAAAGGCAGATGATCAAAAGCCCCGCGCTGTTCCAAACAGCGCTCTAAAATAGCGCTGGAACAGCGTGGGGCGCTATTAGACCTATGATCAGAGATAATGCATGCAAATTTAAGCAGCGCAATTATCTCTGATCATGGGGTAGAAGTGCGGGCAAATTGTGCTCCAGCCCCCCCCCCCCCCCCCCCGGTTGCTCGCTGTTTGACCGGCGGCCACTGGACCACCAGGGACCATTTTCTGGGGGTTTGGGGGAGCTGGAGACCCACCGGATCTCCAGCCCTCCCTGAACCTGGTGGGGGGGGGGACTGGAAGTCCGCCGGACCTCCAGCCCCCTGTTGGCAGGTTTGCTTTGGGGGGGAACAGGGGCCTCTCACCATTCCTCCCCAATGATCTGCAAACCCTAACAAAAAAACAACAAGAACGGAAGATGTACAGAAAGACCAAACTAAAATCACAGGTGTAAAAAAGCCAAATTCCTTTATTAAGACCCTACACGGTCCGTGTTTCGGCCAAAGAGGCCTTCTTCAGGGGTCTATGGATTGGCATATATAGATATTCTTCCAAAGGTTCACTCAAATTAAGACAAATATTTTTCTTGAGCCTTTTGAAATTGATCTGTAAGTTATCGGTTAAAAACAGCAGGTCATTGGGTAAGCAGCCAAAAAAAAACATGCCAAAAAACACATGCCACTTGCTTTATCCATGCTATAACTTCCTTGCTGCGAAGTGAAAGGAGGCTTAAGGTTAGTTCCGAGGGCCCGGCCCGATAGCGGGTGGAGGGGGGCCCGGCGACCTCGGGTGGGTGGGCGGCGGGGGGGGCCCGGTGATCTCGGGTGGGGGGGCCCGGGGGCGGCCTTGTCCCGGGCCCGGCTCCAGCTCTCGGCAGCCCTGTAAAATAGGCCTGGGGGGAGGTCCTGTGGGTGAGAGAGGAGGAGGCACTTGGGGGGGGGGGAGATCCAGGAGGAAGGGTAATTCCTGTTCAGGGGGGGGTGGGGGGGAGGGAGACAGACAAATGAGAGAAAGCACAAATTTTTGGCTTATACTGAAAACACGGTCATTGTCGGCTGAAACAACAAGCACAGAAGAACAAAAATCCTCCACACAGGTCAACCCAAGCAGGCAAACACAGCGAAGGTGACATAAATGATGATGTGAAAGAAATGTCCAACTGGCTCAAAGAGTTCACATCAGAAGTTTATTGAAAATACGCAGTGCACTCGACACAAATCGTGTTTCCACCACGAGGGCCGGCCTCAGGAGTCCCCTGTATATCGCAAAAGTTGAACTCAGCGTTCTATAGCATCTGAGAGAAATGTCCTAGTAACTGTGTAACCTGCTTCTAAATTGGGGTAGAATGTTGCAGTAAATGCAGGAGCACACACTTCTAAATTGAAGCAAAATGCCACAGAACGCTGAGAAGTTCAACTTTTGCACTATACAGGGACTCCTGCGGCAGGTCCTCGTGGCTGAAACACGATTCGTGTCAAGTCCATTGTGTATTTTCAGTAAACTTCTGATGTGAACTCTTTGAGTCAGTTGGACATTTTTCTTTTTTTTTTAAATAATTTGTTTATTGCTTTTTTTTTAATACCACATTTAACAGTATGCTTATCGTACAAACTAATTATAGAACCCCCCCCCCCCCCCCCCAATTGCGATCCCTTACATCAACATAAATTAACATCATCTTTAGTCCTACCCCTCCACTCCCCCCCCCTTGATCTTGCTGATTATCCCACCCCCTCCCCCGACTGTTTCATGGTGTGGTTATATGCTTGTGATTTCCATTGTTCATATGACTGCCAAGTCTTTTGAAAGGCTCCCAACTTGCCCTTCTTCATTGCTGTTAGTTTAGACATTAAGTATAGATAGTCCACTTTCTCCGAGGACAAGCAGGCTGCTTGTTCTCACTGATGGGTGACGTCCACGGCAGCCCCTCCAATCGGAATCTTCACTAGCAAAGTCCTTTGCTAGTCCTCGCGCGCCCGCGCGCACCGTGCATGCGCGGCCGTCTTCCCGCCCGAAACCGGCTCGAGCCGGCCAGTCTTCTTTTGTCCGCACTCGGTACGGTCGTGTTTTCGCCGTGTCGAGCCCCGGAAAGTCGACCTCGCGCGTCCTTTTTTCGTTGACGTGTGTTTTCTTCGGAAAATCTTTAAAAAATTGTTGGGAAGTGCTCCGGAAGCCCCCCGGGCTTCGTTTGTCCCTTCCCGTATTTTTCAGTCTTTGCCCCGGTAAGTTTTATTTCGTCGTCGGGGTAGGCCTCTTTCGGCCTCGGTCGAGATTTTCTCCCTAAAACTTTTTGGTGCTCAAATTCGCCATTTCGGATTTTGATTTCGCCGGCGTGATTTTTCCGCCCATGACATCGAAGCCTTCCAGCGGCTTCAAGAAGTGCACCCAGTGCGCCCGGGTAATCTCGCTCACTGATAGGCACTCGTCGTGTCTGGGGGCCGAGCACCATCCTCAGAACTGTAGTCTGTGTTCCCTGTTACAAAGGCGGACTCAGGTAGCGAGATTGGCCCTGTGGAACGTTTTGTTCTCGGGCTCTTCGTCGGCATCGACACCAAGGTCATCGAGTGCATCGACGTCGTCAGCGTCCAGACCTTCATCCTCGGCCGCCAGTGCATCAAGGCATCGGCCCTCTGCATCGGCGCCGAGACATCGGATAGCTGCATCGACGTCGGTGGTACCGGGACCTCGTCTACTGATGTCGTCGGACGGTGGTGCATCGTCAGGAGTGCAGGTGAGGGCTGTCCATTCCCCTGCTGGTGGCGGTGAGCCTTCGGGTGGGTCTCCCCCTACCCTGAGGGCTCCTGCGGTACAGCCCCCCCGAGATCGACCTCCTTCGACCTCGGCCCCGAGGAAGCGACGGCTGGATTCTACGTCCTCCTCGTCGGTGCCGGGGAGCTCCGGTGACATGCTTCGGAAGAAGTCGAAGAAGCATCGACACCGGTCTCCTCCCCGCGTCGGCACCGAGAGCTCTGGGTCGCCGAGGGAGTCGGCACCCAGCAGGCATCGGCACCGAGAGGACCGCTCACCCTCTGTTCAGGAGGTGTCGATGCGCTCCACTCTGGACAGCCCGGAACAGCCTCCACGCCCGGAACAGGTTCTGACGTCGACGCCTGCATCGACCTCCATGCCTTTCTCTGCAGCCGCTCTGAACGAGAGCCTCCGGGCCGTTCTCCCAGAGATTCTGGGAGAGCTGTTGCGCCCTACCCCTCCGGTACCGGCGGTGCTTGCGCCTCCGGTGCCGTCGAGCGTGGCGCCGGCTGGCCCATCGCCCGGGGTGAGGTCCCCGACGTCGGTACCGCGTGCGGTGCCGACTGCGGCCACCTCCCAGGAAGGCTCCCCGACTACGTCGGCGGAGGGAGCTTCGCCGATGCGGGCGAGGGAGTCTACCTCTCGACGCCCCCATCGTGGACGTGGCTCCACTGAGTCGAGCCGGGCGAGGTTGCAGACACAGGTTCGTGAACTTGTGTCTGACAATGCGGCTTACATGGGGCCATGGAGGGTTAAGTGACTTGCCCAGAGTCACAAGGAGCTGCCTGTGCCGGGAATCGAACTCAGTTCCTCAGTTCCCCAGGACCAAAGTCCACCACCCTAACCACTAGGCCACTCCTCCACTGTTGCTACTATTTGAGATTCTACATGGAATGTTGCTATTCCACTAGCAACATTCCATGTAGAAGTCGGCCCTTTCAGGTCACCAATGTGGCCGCGCAGGACGTCAGACTCACAGAAACAGAAGTCTGCGCAGCCTTCTACATGGAATGTTGCTAGTGGAATAGCAGCATTCCATGTAGAATCTCCAATGGTAGCAACATTCCATGTAGAATCTCCAATAGTATCTATTTTATTTTTGTTACATTTGTACCCCGCGCTTTCTCACTCATGGCAGGCTCAATGCGGCTGACATGGGGCAATGGAGGGTTAAGTGACTTGGCCAGAGTCACAAGGAGCTGCCTGTGCCTGAAGTGGGAATCGAACTCAGTTCCTCAGTTCCCCAGGACCAAAGACCACCACCCTAACCACTAGGCCACTCCTCCACTCCCACATACACTTGTATTCCCTTTGTGAAGTAGGGAATATGTCGATTTTAGTTTCATCCAAACCAGCCTCCTTGCAATCTACATGCAGTGCAGATATAAACATGTGAAATTGGGTTTTACATGTATATGCAATATGCATGTGTACACGCCAGTATCTACATATGTAAATTGTAAATATGACTTCTAAAGGCTGTAAACCTGTTGATTGCAGCTCCTTATTACAATGTAAACCACGTTTAAGGGATCCTGTTACACTGTAAAGCCACGTAGAACCAAACGATTTGGATAATGTGGGATGTAAGACTAAATAAATGGAAACGAGCCATAGTAGAGAGAGAAAAAATGTTAATCTCTAGTGTTACCATTGCTATGACATACAGAAGGGAATGTGGTACATGCTACAGCCTTCAGGGTCTCATGGACCAGATTTAAAGAAAGGGCACAGACAACTGTAAGAAACCCACATATCCACCTGCAGCCCCAGGAGTTCATTTCCTCCAGCTTTAGTATGGGAAAAACATTCCACAGAGCAGTCATTCTAGTAACATTTGTTGCAAAAGCATTGCAGTTGAATTTAAGGAGCAGACAAAGGCTTGGTCTTAGTTTTTTGTTTTTTTTTCTCCAGAAGTTACAGGAACTTAAAGCCTTGGGCAAAAGATGCTCCATTTCAGAACTGAGCAAATGAATGTACAGGCTTTGCCAGTTTCTTGTGTATGAATGTTTATTGGGAGAGAAAGTACTGTTAAATACATTTTATATTGAAATTATTTATTGAAATTTTATAACAAGCAAAATCAAAAATTTTTTTTTTCTTGTACAGAAACACAGAGCCACATTATTACAGGAATTAATATAGCAATTAAATATTCTCTCTTCCTTAGACCACAACATTGGTTGGGGGGGCGATAGGTAACAAAGGAGATTTTATAAGCATCTATTAAAACAAAGGTTAAATACATTTTAACCATGGGGAAGAAAACCAACAAATTGATTAATAGAGTTTTATCACTTGTAGATTTTGTAGTGATTTCTGTAAGAAATGTTTATACCCAGATAGATCAGTTTCCAGGCAGCCCAGTGAGAGGGCTGTGTGCAGCCATTCAGAAGGTACCCAGGTCACTGCTAGAGGTCTGTAGAGGCAGTACTTGGGCAGTGGCGGGGAGTTGAAGCCCAGGATTGCAGAATTCCAACAGGATCCCTGGTGCATAGCCACCAGCTGAGGACTATTACTGCAAGGACTGGACTAGGAATTGGGGAGAGGAGGGTTTAAAAGTGGGATAAACCCCATCCCCTGAGCAGTTTTAAATGAAGGAAACATAGTAGATGAGGGCAGAAAAAGACCTGCACGGTCCATCTAGTCTGCCCAACAAGATAAACTCATATGTGCTACTTCTTGTATATACCTTACCTTGATTTGTATCTGCCATTTTCAGGACACAGACCGTAGACGTCTTGCCCAGAACTAGCCCCGCCACCCAAACACCAGCGGCTAAGCTTCTGAGGATCCGTTCCTTCTGCACAGGATTCCTTTATGTTTATCCCATGCATGCTTGAATTCCGCTACCGTTTTCATCTCCACCACCCACCTCCTCCACCAAATGAAGGAAGCAGACTGTCAAGTCATTCCCTAACTATTCTAAAAATGACACCAGTACCATAATGTATCTGGATGCTGCTGTTTCCACAGGACATGGTGTCCTTGCCACAGCATTACCATTTCCAGTTTTTTTCCACAGTTCAGACATTTATATATCTCAGCACGGGATGTGGGTGACAAATTGAAAAACTCGGCTAAAAGGCCAAAAATGAACCATCCTCAGTTCAGTGTTAAGAACATCCTTTTGATCTTAGTCAGAAGTGGTGGAAGGAGGGGGGGTGGTGGAGTTTGGCCCAGGGACCGACTCTTAACTTGTCGTTTTGTTCTGAGGCCTGAATTCTGTTCTGCGGAAGATGATCCTGCCAGGCTGAGGCATTTGGAGAAAGTAGCATGTAGAAGTGCAATTGAATACGCTGAGCTTTTTTCCTGCATCGGCAGTGGATTACAATTGTAGCAGAAGCCTTGCTTTCATTCTCTTTGAGCTTAATATTCGTATATTTATATATCACAAGACTCCTGAAGAAGGCGTCTGTAGCGCCGAAACACGGCTGTGTTGAGTCGAGTGTATATTTAAATAAAGAGATTGTTCCTAACCTACGTCGCCTACTAGTGTTGTTCAAGAGCCTACTCCTCCTACTCCCCCTTTCCTCAGATTCTACTTTTTGTAGGAATTTGTGTACCTCCACCCTTGTGGTGGTTTGGCTTGCTTGCTGATGTTAAACATGCCAGATCCCAGGACAAAAATTTAAAAAGGGGGCTGGAAAGCCTATAAGCAGGCTGTTTCTTTCCGATTTATGCAGGCTTGGGGCTCTTGTAGCATGGGGTCCCAGGGCAACTGCCATGTCTGCACCCCTGTAATGCTGGCCCTGACTTGGTGTGACTCTGATGATTTTAGTACATGCTTACTGGGTTCGCAGAGGCTCCTCCCTCAGGGGGGCAAATAATAGATTTATTACCAATGCTGACAATCATGTACAGTGGTGGAAATAAGTATTTGATCCCTTGCTGATTTTGTAAGTTTGCCCACTGACAAAGACATGAGCAGCCCATAATTAAAGGGTAGGTTATTGGTAACAGTGAGAGATAGCACATCACAAATTAAATCCGGAAAATCACATTGTGGAAAGTATATGAATTTATTTGCATTCTGCAGAGGGAAATAAGTATTTAATCCCTCTGGCAAACAAGACCTAATACTTGGTGGCAAAACCCTTGTTGGCAAGCACAGCGGTCAGACGTCTTCTGTAGTTGATGATGAGGTTTGCACACATGTCAGGAGGAATTTTGGTCCACTCCTCTTTGCAGATCATCTCTAAATCATTAAGAGTTCTGGGCTGTCGCTTGGCAACTCGCAGCTTCAGCTCCCTCCATAAGTTTTCAATGGGATTAAGGTCTGGTGACTGGCTAGGCCACTCCATGACCCTAATGTGCTTCTTCCTGAGCCACTCCTTTGTTGCCTTGGCTGTATGTTTTGGGTCATTGTCGTGCTGGAAGACCCAGCCACGACCCATTTTTAAGGCCCTGGCGGAGGGAAGGAGGTTGTCACTCAGAATTGTACGGTACATGGCCCCATCCATTCTCCCATTGATGCGGTGAAGTAGTCCTGTGCCCTTAGCAGAGAAACACCCCCAAAACATAACATTTCCACCTCCATGCTTGACAGTGTGGACGGTGTTCTTTGGGTCATAGGCAGCATTTCTCTTCCTCCAAACACGGCGAGTTGAGTTCATGCCAAAGAGCTCAATTTTTGTCTCATCTGACCACAGCACCTTCTCCCAATCACTCTCGGCATCATCCAGGTGTTCACTGGCAAACTTCAGACGGGCCGTCACATGTGCCTTCCGGAGCAGGGGGACCTTGCGGGCACTGCAGGATTGCAATCCGTTATGTCGTAATGTGTTACCAATGGTTTTCGTGGTGACAGTGGTCCCAGCTGCCTTGAGATCATTGACAAGTTCCCCCCTTGTAGTTGTAGGCTGATTTCTAACCTTCCTCATGATCAAGGATACCCCACGAGGTGAGATTTTGCGTGGAGCCCCAGATCTTTGTCGATTGACAGTCATTTTGTACTTCTTCCATTTTCTTACTATGGCACCAACAGTTGTCTCCTTCTCGCCCAGCGTCTTACTGATGGTTTTGTAGCCCATTCCAGCCTTGTGCAGGTGTATGATCTTGTCCCTGACATCCTTAGACAGCTCCTTGCTCTTGGCCATTTTGTAGAGGTTAGAGTCTGACTGATTCACTGAGTCTGTGGACAGGTGTCTTTCATACAGGTGACCATTGCCGACAGCTGTCTGTCATGCAGGTAACGAGTTGATTTGGAGCATCTACCTGGTCTGTAGGGGCCAGATCTCTTACTGGTTGGTGGGGGATCAAATACTTATTTCCCTCTGCAGAATGCAAATAAATTCATATACTTTCCACAATGTGATTTTCCGGATTTAATTTGTGATGTGCTATCTCTCACTGTTACCAATAACCTACCCTTCAATTATGGGCTGCTCATGTCTTTGTCAGTGGGCAAACTTACAAAATCAGCAAGGGATCAAATACTTATTTCCACCACTGTAAGTTACTGCCAAAATCACAAAATAAGCTTTAAAAATGTGGAAACTGTGTTATTAATATTTATACTCTCTTGCAGCAGTTCTTATGATAACTGAACGTTGTTTTATGCTAAACCTCCCTCTGCTTTTTTTTTTTTTTTTTTTTTTTTTTTGTCTCAAGGAGTTCGTAGAATTGAACAGGATGAATGAAGAGCTTTTGTTGGACATTGAAATGGAAGATGAGTTCTGCCATGAGCTAGACTTAAATGAGGTGGAAAAGAAGGAGGGTACCTTGTCACCTCCTGCAGATGAAGGGTGGCAGACTGAGGTGAAGTCCAAATGCCTGTTATCCAGGAAAAGGAAGTCAAGGAAAAGTGAGAAGAAGGAAAAAGGAGATGAGACTGGGATGTCAGCATCATCTTCTCGAAGCTTGAGGATTATTTCAAAGGAGCACGTTAAGAAAGAGACCCTCATTGAGAACAAACAGAATGGTTCCTCAGGCTGCACCTCCCTACAAATTACCTTTAATCGAGACTGCAAGGAGATACACTTTTTTGATAGGGAAGACTATCACATATGCCATATATCTCACCCCAGAAAGGTACCCGAGCCAGGCTCTGGCAAAAAGCCAAAAGTATATGAAACAGATGAGTTCATTCACTATTTACTGAACTACTACCAATGTCCAAGCTATGCACGAGTCCGCCCAGAGCCCAGTGACACTGGGACCTCATCCTGGTGGCAGAGGGTTGTCTTCCACAGTGGCAAGGGTTTCAAAGTTCTGTTGAAAAACACATATGAACGGCACTTCACCCAGCTCAATGTGGAGCGAAAGACTGCTCAGAGCGTCTACTGTAACCCCCAGGAGGACGATTATCGGAACTGGAAGTTCACAATTGGAAGGCCTGACAGAGACTCCGACAGCAAAGCTTGCGTGCAAGGATTTAGCAAGAATGAATTTCAGAGGCAGTGGTCTCCAGAAGAACTTGCTGAGCCCTGTGGCAGCCCGAGGCCAGCTCCTGGCCATAGCATGGGCCGTAGTCCCGGTCAGGACCCACTCAGGAAGAGGAATTCCAAGCTCTCCTACGAGAGCATGAGCTCTGCCTTTGAGCTGAGGGATGTGCTGGAGGAGATCAGCAGTGACTCCGAATACTTCAGTGAGGAGAGGAGTGGATCTGAAAGGAAGAGAAAAGGCGGCTTCAGAAGCAAGGAAAATACAGCAGTCCGAAATCGGGTCTGTGCAGAAACAGAAAAACCAAGGAGATCGTACCCCCAAAACCCAGAAAGCAGGAAGCACGATTCGCCAGATCTCATCCTCCCCTTTGGGTTCCCACATCAGGAAGGGAGAAATCTGTGTCAGTGTCAGCTCAGGAGATCCTGCAGGCACGAGGAGCAGAATAGCAAATCCGGCTCCAGCCAGGAGGAGGAAATCACCACATGCATAAGGAAAAAGAGAAAAGGTCTGCAAGCGACAGACTTAGGGGACGATGATCCCTGCTTTGAACCAGAATATTGGGAATCTAGCAGGCCTGAGGCTGAGTGGGGAAACACGCTACGGCAGAAAACCACAGTCAAATTTAAACCCAAAGCTGCTTTAACTCAGAAGACCCCTTCCCAGTACAGAATATCCAGCAGAGTGCTGGATCTATGGGACTCAGAATACATGCATAACAAAGAGGACACAAATGACTGTGTTAAACCAGCCACGTGGCGGCAGCCCTCTGAGCGCAGTCAGAGTTATTACCCAAACCACTCCGTGGGGAAAAGGACCTCGGGCTCCTGTCCGAAAAGCTTTCGAGAGGTTCTGCAACAGGGCCACTGTTTTTATAGCACTTGAGAGCTTGCCAGGAAAACACCCACATTTTGAAAAGCTGCTATAATATATTTCTCAAAAATGAGGACCCTTTTGTAATTTATTAAAGAATCAGCCTCTCAACACCAGTGCAACAATTCCGTGCAGACCTTTGTTGCCAAAGGGCCTCGGGGTGCTTTTCTCATCGGGTGAATCATGACCTGTTTGTGGAAGAGGCTGAAAAGGACATATAAGGCTTTCAAACAGGAGCAGAGCAGCACTCCTTAAAACACTGTGTGTGCGTTTTTACTAAAATGACATTCTTAGGGGGTAGTTCTGTATGTGGGCACCGCCTATGTTGTATTGGAGAGACCCTGTTCTCTAACAGTATCTAGGCATTCAGATAGATCACTAGTGTAACCCAGCATCGTAACGCCTTGCGTTTCGGCATGTGCAGTTGTTACACCAGCCGTAAATCCAGTGTAACTGGGGTGCGTAACTTACAGTATACCACATGCAAGGGGAAGGTACACCAATGCTCCGCCCATGTGTACGCCCCTTGCATTTGCGCACTCTCCTCTGCATTCTCTGTATGGTGCCCAAATTTGGGCGCTGATATTTGCATGCGGATGGAAGATGCACGCACAAATTAGTTAGCTAACGAGCCATTAACTAGCAAAAAAAAATGTGATGTTAATTATTGCAGTTAATTGGCATTAATTAGTTTTTGCTTGTGCACTATTCTGTAACCCCCCCCCCCCGTGGACCTAAATCCCATAGCGCACAACTCAAAAGGGGACGTGGCCGGAGTGTTCCAAAAATTTGGGCACAGTTACAGAATGCCGCCATTCCTGCACCCAGAGGCCAAGAGTTGGGCACCAGCATTTACACCAGGTTTCAGCAGACGTAGATACCGTCACCCAAACTTGGTTGCAGGAATGGGCTGTAAGCGCTGTTCTATAGAGTGTACTCAATTCGGAGCGCTCTTTATGGAATAGCTCTCCGTGCAGATTTTTTTTTTTTCTGGTGAATGAAGACAAAAAAGTGAGGAGAAACCAAGGAGGATACCAAAAAGAACTTTATTGGGTTCCTAAAAAACGACCCGACATGGCCGTGTTTCAGCCAAATGGCCTGCCTCAGGGGTCTTGAACAATCTATGTAAGAAAAAAATATGATAATAAACAACTAATAAACAATACATAATAAATAATAGAATAACATAACAAAATAACAATAGCAGTCATTTAACTTATTCTAAAAACAACTAGTGTTTGGTCATTTTTTAGAAACCCAGTAAAGTTCTTTTTGGTATCCTCCTTGGTTTCTCCTCACTTTTTTGTTTTCATTCTCACGGCTTTGTGAGGTTTTTTTTACCTCCTTTTTTTTGCTCTTTTTTTTTTTTTTCTGGTTCCATTTACTGAATCTGGGCCTGTGCCACACAGAATAGTGCTTTTGCACTAAGCAGTGGCGTACCAAGGTGTGGGCGGTCCGCCCCGGGTGCACGCCACTGGGGGGGTGCCGCACGCCTGTCGGCTCTTCGTTTTCATGCTCCCTTTGCCCCGGAACAGGTTACTTCCTGTTCCGGGGCAGAGGGAGCTTGAAAACGAAGAGCCGACAGGCGCACGGCACCCCCCCCCCCCCCAGCGGGGTGCCCCCGGGGGGGGGGGGCGTCGCGCTGTTCCGGGGGGGAGCACATCGGCGATCCGTCCTGGGTGTCAGCCCCCCTAGGAACGCCACTGGCACTAAGTACTATCTTTTTGTGCATTTACACCTACAAAGGTGTGTTCATCCTTGAGCACCTTGTTATACAATCGCCCTTTATGAGAGCAGTTTTATAAAGAGGGTCAGTAGGTGCATACTTTTTATAAAGACACACAGGCAGCTGTGTGTCTTTATCAAATAGTAGCATAAGTGGTAGAAATTACATCAACATTGCAGGTGCAGATGTTTTACCCCCTGCACAAGAGCAAGTGTAACTATCTGCACCTAGATTATTTAAACTATTAGGTTGACCAAATTTTGGTTTCAGTTTCGGATTCAGCACCGAAAGTAACCCAAAATCTGGGGCTGGGTTTTGGCCGAAAATGCCTGTGCGTTTTTGGCTAAAACTGAAACTCATCCCCCCACCCAACACCATTAGGCCCTCCCTGGGGCATACCTTTGGAAGCCCTGATGGTCTTAGTGGCCTCTTTGGGGACAGAACATGTTCCTGCCCGGTGCCGCTGTTCCAATGGAAATGGCTGTTGAGGGAGGTCTTAGAACCCGTTTTGTGGTTGGAACCAGCACAGGTAGGAGAGATCCCCTGCCCGTGCTGGTTCCAACCACAAAATGGCTGCCAGGACCTCCCGCAGCAGTCTCGGCAGCAATTTCCATTGGCGCAGCAGCATAAGAAAGCAACGAGGGGGGGGTTTGTTCTGCCCTCAAAGAGGCCACTTAGACCACCAGGGCTTCCTAAGGTATGCCTAGAGAGGGCCTATTGGTGTTTGGGAGGGAGAGCAACCGAGGTAATGGCAGAGGGGGTGGGCTTTTTGGTTGGGTATGGGAAGGGGGCGTTTTTCTTCATGACCTTGGTTTCTGCCGAAACCGAGTGGCCAATTTTGGTTGCAGATTCAGTTTCAGGAGAAACCAAAAATTCTGGGCTCAGGCTCTTAATTAAGCAGGCATGTATTTTGTCATCTCTTTGTGTACTTGCAAACTCTGCCCCTGTATATGCCTATTAGCAAAGTACACACCATCATGTCGATGTGCATACTTTTTAAAACAGCTGGTATGGAGCTGGTCGATAAACCTCAGTGGTAATGCACTGGGCTCAATTTACTCATACACAGTCTCTTATATACTTAAATTTTCATTGGTTCTGCTTTCAACTATTTATACTCACCTTTAAATTGCAAACGTTAGTCTAGTCGGCAAAGGGGCTCTGTGTTCCGTGTTTCGCTTTTTCAAGGAAAATCCCTAATATTAGCTACTGCTCATTTCGTCTAAGTTTGGCGACTGTTGGCAAAATGAGCAGTAGCTAATATTAGGGATTTTCCTTGAAAAAGCGAAACACGGAACAGAGTGCCCCTTTGCCAACTAGACTAAAGTTCGCAATTTAAAGGTGAGTATAAATAGTTGAAAGCAGTACTTGCAAAACATAAGCATATATGGAACAGATTTATACAAGTAACAGGAAGGAGCTGGTCACGGAACCAATGAAAATTTAAGTATAGAAGAGACTGTGTATGAGTAAATTGAGCCCAGTGCATTACCACTGAGGTTCTTCGACCAGCTCTATGCCGGTGTGACAAATATCTGGAATTCGGGGAACTCTGTAAAGTATTCTTAGGTTTCCTTGAAAGTCATAGTTACATAAATCCAGATAGTTAAAGAAAACAGAGCCTGAGCTATTTGGTTACTTTTTAAAACAGGTCATTTATGCATGTATATGGACAAAGATGGCGTAAAATCACCCCTTCAATACAGCACTCTGTGGCCTTGGGTACAGTAAGGGGAAAATGTAGAATATCTGACCCTGTGTGATTGCAGCTGACAAATTCTACGGAATAACCGTGATTTAAACCCAGATCCTCTTGCTGGCAAAGTAGCAGTACTGTGAATGCCTGTGCCTGTGTACTGGTAGATTTGGATCTATTCCAACCATCATATGCAGTGACTTCCTGCTGTCAGAAATCTGTGTGTGTGTATATATTTATACTTTAGAGGTTTCTTTTTTATATACATATATTTTTGAAGGATCTGATTGACATGGAAATTGCGAATATTTTTTTTTTCTACCAGAAATTTAAATCTAGACTGTCTGCAAATGAGGATACGGCGTCCCTCCGCAGGAAACATTTCCTCTTTCCTTCACATGGGCACCTGACTTTTGTATCTGTTTTTTCCAGAGTCTGCAGATGAAAAGCAACCACGTTGTGTAAGGAAATTTTGCCTATTCAGCAGTTAGAACTTTTGTTCCCCACTAGGATCTTTATGTGACAAATTGGGTTAATTTGGTTTGTCAGTCATATACAGTGTACCATGATGTAACTTTATAGGACCTGAGTAGTTTAAAAGCAGAGCTGGTATTAGAGTCGACATCACATTTTCTGATGCCTACAGATTTGCAGTGAAATGTGATTATATTGTAAGGGAAAAGGCACTAACTGTAGTGAATAAAACCTGTCACATTTCCTAGAGTCCTCATTCCAATTCTACAGTCCACCAGTTCTGCAGCAAAAAGCACTTATGCTAATTTGATGTATCATATTTAAATAAAACACATAAATATTTTTGCATCTTGAGGAACAGGAGCAGGCCAAAAATGACATTTGCTATTTAATCTTGAAAGCCCCTGTGAATATATGAACTAATAACCATGAAGGGTGCCCAGTCCAAATGTTTAAATAAATAAACGTTCACAGCTGCTTCAAGAATTGAACGTGGTTACTGGATGCCCGTGCGGCCGGGTAATCCACTGCTCCTTAGGCCAAGAAAGATTAAATTGCCTGCTTGGATTTCTCATTCCTTATTAACCTCTCTAAATGTAATTAGTTTTAATGTTACCAAATAGTAAATTTCATTCTAGTGTGGGGAGGGGGTGAGAACAAGCTAAAATGTGTTATGTTTTACTGGGAAAATCCTTACAGATATGTTCTGATTTAATATTTACTGGTATTTCTCAGGTAGGAAAGGATGTGAAGTCATGGAGACAAAAAAAATTTATTTTATGTAACAAAAAAAAACGACAGTTCTCTGTTAACATTAACTTGTAATAAATGTTATTTAAATTATAGTAGTATTTTTTATATACGTAATCGTTTTTCTCCTGGTTAACACCTTCCCAGTTCACAGGCTGAGCATTTTCTCAGGATGATAAACCTGTAAATGCAGTAGAACTGTAAGAAGAATTTTGCACCAAGAAAGCGTTAATGTTTTGCCAATAAAAGGCACTTTAAACACGTCCAACACATTACAGTCGTGTCACACAGTGCTGGAGGATTTTTTTTTTTTTTAATCTCTTCGTTAATAAACAAACATCTCCTGTACCCGTGAGAGAGCTTAAAGCAATTAGGAGCTTTAGAAAGAATTTAAGCAAGGTCTGTTCTTCTCTGTTTGTGCATCTGCTTCTCTCAGGAGCTCTGGGGACTTCGGTTGCACTATCCCAACTGCAGAGGACTTAAATACAAATCTATACATACATCCAGTTTCTCATACATCTGCACACAACTATGGAATGAATTACCAATTGCTATAAAAATAACACACGACTTGACAATCTTCCGAAAATTACTAAAGACTTACTTATTCATAAAGACGTACAAAAAAAGATTCCCCATAACGATCTGACTCCCAAATTATTCCAATTACAACTATTACCAAACCCTCCTATTCATCTTAATTACATCATCACTGAACTTTATATCTTGTCCTGATACCATTATGTTATGTTTATCTATCAATCCTACTTCCAATCCTACATGATTTACTCATGCAATCTTATTTGTAACAATTGTAAAATTATTATTCCGTTAATATGATTGCTATGCTATTCTTATGCTCCTATCTGTATCTTTATTCTGAAATTCTTATTCTATAATGTGTATATGTCGTTGTAACATTTTGTAAGCCACATTGAGCCTGCAGATAGGTGGGAAAATGTGGGATACAAGTGCAGCAAATAAATAAATAATGCATAGGTCATTGAGGTAGGAAAAAGGAGATCGGAATTTATTGAATGCAGAACGTTTTACAAAATAACTAGAAGGGTATGGGGACATACCCGGGTAAGTGTAGGTACAGTCAGAACATTTATTTCACAAAGAAACAGGTTCAAAAGGAGTAGCATCGCTCGGGGTCTAGACTTGTAAAATCCAGATGTGCACACAGGACCTATGTACAAAAGAGTCAGATTTTACGAAATTGGACATCCAAGCAGAGCCAATTGAGGAGCCAAGCTGCAACATATAATTTGAAGTGGTTCTAAATGCCAGAGGTAAGCGCACTTATCCCCTCAATCGCATTCAGCCGAAACCCAGGCTTAAGCATGCAGTTATGCAACATGTGTGACTCAATGCATGCAAATGGCAAAACTGAGATTTGTTTTAAGTATGCATATATTACCATTGCCCAACATTGACAACCCTCGCACAAACCATTTCTCCTTCAAAATACTGTGGATATAAACTGTTCCAAAAACACTACCTGCAGCTGAGGGAAAAGTCCATTGAACATTTTCTTTTTTGGGGGGGGGGAGGGGGGTTTGCCAGGTTCTTGAAGCCTGGATTGGCCACTGTCGGAGACAGGATGCTGGGCTTGATGGACCCTTGGTCTTTTCCCAGTATGGCGGTGCTTATGTACTTATGTTCACAAGTTGAAATTGTGACACAAGCCTTCTGAAGTGATCTTCCACAGGTTATTGAGTGGTATGAATCACATCCCTGTGCTAGTCTTGTTTTGCAGACAGCACCTGAGGGTATCCTTCCTCGCCCATCAACAGGGGCAGTTGCAGCTCAGGCCCTAGGATCCAGTTTTTGTGATTGGTTGAGCACCCCCAACACTGAACAAACGCATTCACTGTGGCAAGGGAGAAATGAGTTCCACTGGGTTTAGCGCCCCCAATAATTTTGAAAATTGCCTCCTCTGCCAGCTTCTTCTTTATTTATTTTTTTTTAATTCTTTATTTGTAAAATTTTAACATCAATCACAAGCATTACATCTTGTTAAGGAAAAACAGAAAAGAAATTAAAATCGAAGAATCTTCTTCAGAAGAAAAACAATAGATTTTCTTTCTTAGACCACAAACTTATGAAAAGGGGGGCAAGAAAACAAAAGAGGAGTTAATTTTAAAGTAAATTATAAAGCATATGGCCTGGACCACATCGCTTCCATTATACTGTGAATTACGTGATCTAAAGCTCACACTGGGTCTATTTGTTCAATTTTTTTTAATCTATAAAAGATCGCAAATGTTCTGGTTCAAGAAAAACGTATTTGTTATCAAGCTATCGTATTTGGCATTTACAAGGGTATGCCAATAGAAATTTTCCACCTAGGGCTTTAACTTCGTCCCTCAGTGCCAAGAAGGCTCGTCGTCTCTCCTGAGTAACCTTCACAACATCTGGAAACATCTTCGCCATAAAATGGTTTAGCAAGATTGTTAAAATACAATTTTTCAAGCATATTTAAATCTTGTTCGAACACTAATGAAACAAGAAGGGTTCGCCTTTCAAATATCCCATCGTTAGAACTTTCCAAAAACGCTGATAAATCTTGTAGACCTGCTTTCCCATCTTCCTTCCTTTTAGAAGTTGGTAAGTAAAATATTTTATTTATAGGAGGTATTAGAGTAGGTGAGACAGGTTTTCAGTCAGATATTTTTTAAATAAATCCATAGCATTCATCTCTGATGAGCGAGGAAAATTGAGAATTCGGAGGTTCAAATGCCTATTGTAGTTCTCAAAGTTCTCTATTTTCCGATGAGTTATCATTTTGTCCTTAATTAATAAGTCCGTTTTAGTAGTCAAAGTAGTTATTTCTTGTTGAGCCTGTGTTTTATTTAGCACAGTTTCTTGTTTCAACGTGTCAAGCTGTTGTTAATAAATCCAATTTACTCACGATTAAGGACGTCTCCTGAGCAGCCTGAGTGACTGTGGAGGTAAAAGTTTGAATCGCAGCCCAAATAGATTCCAGTGTAGGCGCCATGGGGGAAACATTTTCCCCTTCGTTGTTACTTCCCGCAATTCTGGGGGAGTCGCCGCCGAACAAAGAGTCTGGAGCAACGGATTCCGAAAGCTCCTGGACTTCCAAACACTCCCAGGCTGCGGCAGGACATGGCGGTGGATTCACATCCGGCGAGG
Source organism: Microcaecilia unicolor (assembly GCF_901765095.1). Lineage (NCBI taxonomy): Eukaryota > Metazoa > Chordata > Amphibia > Gymnophiona > Siphonopidae > Microcaecilia > Microcaecilia unicolor. The sequence goes on along the minus strand of NC_044037.1, from coordinate 29,250,744 downwards.
ACAAAGTTGTTTCCGTTCCCTGTGGGTTTGATGCTCCTTCACCTTCCCCCACTGCGGGTAAACTCAAGCCAGTTAAGCGCGGTGTACTCGTGGCGTACCGGTCCAGCATTGTCTGCAATTGCGTTGTTCTTAAAGCTGTCGGCGGTAAGCTTTTTACAACGCCCTTTCTTTTTGTATGTGGCATAGTCGAAAAAATCTTCAAGGAATAAGCGAAAGGATTCAGACACGCTCCGGGAACCATCAAGCCTGATCCGCCATCTTGACACGCCCCCTAGTAGTACTTTTTACTGCTGCTTCTTTATTTTAAGGGTGTTTTGGTAACTCCAGTCGCTAAAGTTGACTCACAAGAAAATGCTTTTTAAAATTTTTCAAATTGGCAAACAAGGAATCAACCACTTGTGTAGAAATTTTAAAAGTAAATAATATTACTCATCACAGATACAGAACCATTTCAAAATGGAAATCAAACATAATCCCTAGTCCAATAAAAATAAAATGCTTAAGAAATGTTTCAGAGATTCTGCTTGCTTTGGGGATGAGGGAAAAGGGGGTATTTAATGGTGTCTACAGGGTGACATTCTTATTATGATTTGTGTAGCACATACCAGCTATACACAGCACTGTACAGGGATGAGTAATAGAAAGTTCCTACTAGTGTTTAAAGTCCAATCAAGATGAGACTGTTAAAAAAATATTTTCAGCCAAGAAAGCAAGGCCATGACTAAGCAGATTTAAGGTAGGAGGTGAGGGATTTTGATTTTCATGAAATGAGATGTTGGATTTCTGGTTATACAAGTTACTGATAAGCTATTCTTTAATGTAAATATGCAGAAAATAGGATATCTCGGCATTTGCCAAACGGGGTTGCAAAATTCTAATCTGAGATCATGTGCAGGTCTGCATAGCATAGCAAAAGCATAGCAAAAGCAGGTGTTGAGTGCAAGACAGGGTGCCTGTCACTAGCAGCTTGAAAGAGTGAAGGGCAGACACAATTCTCTCCTAGTGAATTACTGCTACTAGTCTAGACCTGTTCTCCCTCTTCACTGATTACTGCAGCCACTCCAGCACGTGCCACCAACACAATCCTGCCATCCTTCTCAAGGGTCAGCAGCTCAGGCCTGTTCTATCTTCTTTCACTAATAATCCTTCCCAGCAGAAGTGATCGTGCCATTAGCCTAGGCCTGATTTCTCTGCCCCAACAATTATTACAACTACCAGCTGAGGAGGAGGGGAAGTCCAAGGCATCCCATCCCTTTCTTGTCTTCTGCCACTTATGATGAGGGAGAACAGGACACCTGAAAAGGGGGTGAGGACTTTATGAGAGGCAGGGGAGGGGGGGACTCAATGGATGAACCTAGAGGGAGACAGGTGAATGAGCTTATGCTGGTGGTTGGGAGAAGGGATGAGAATAAAGGGGCAATGAGGGAGAGGGTGAGTGGTTCAGTCTGGGGAAGGGGTGAATTCAGAGAAGGAATTCAACCTGGGGTGAGTCTGTAGTAGGAAAAGAGAGTTTGGATAATCTGGAAGGCAGAGAAAGTGAAGTCAAGGAACTGAAAAGAAGGGGTGGAGGGAGTGAGAATGGTGAATCACAGACTGCACTGACTCAGTCACTATCCATGTGATCACACATTCAGTCACACTCAGATCCAATTGGCCACCCTTGCACTCTCATATTTGCACACACAGATCCCCAGCTACATACTTAGACATCCTCTATCCCTCACCCAGTCATTACCTACTCATGTACTTGCACGCACACACACCAATCCACTCAGTCATACATACAGTCCTGCACACTTGTAGACACCCTCCTTTTCACAGGCCCTGCCTTGCAAGCCTGTGAGTCTCAAGCATGGTATTACTTTTAAAAAAGCATAATTAACATATTTTATTCAGACTTTCATTGTGTTCCTTAATGTGCTGCTTACTAAGTTCAAATAATAATTTCCTTTGGTTACAATCTGGGTTCTGATGAACTTTCAACTGCTAAATGGGGTCATATCAGAGAAAAGTTTGGGAAGCATTAATCTGCCCCATCTGCTTATAAACAAATACTTAACACATCAATTTCCCTTCCAGAGAGAAAAGACACTTAAGCAGAATTAGAAGAGGTACTGAGCAAGGTAACCTGAGGGGATGGAATGACTCTCATTTAAGGAAAAGCTAAAGAGGTCAGGGAGCTTCAGCTTGGAGCACAGGCGGCTGAGGGAAACTATGATAGAGGTCTAGAAGTAGTGTATTTAAAAGAAATTGAGGTCACGTGATGCGTTGAGAGCAGACGTGCTGCTGCTTTCTCCGGGGCACCCTCGGCCTTCCTGCCCACTGCGAATTAACTTGCAAAAGTTACCTTTTTTTTTGTAGAATTCATACTCGCTTTGTGTATGGACCTCTTTGTTACCAGGTCGGAAGCGGCGACGCCGAGTAAAGCCAATAAAAAAGACTCCGAGAGAGTCCGCGGTTTAAGTGAATCCAAGATGGCGTGGAGTCCGAGCGCAGGGCCGTCATCGTTTACTTCACCTCAGCTGCAGCAATTAACAGAGGCGATAAAAAGCGCTATGGAACCTCAGCTGCTGCAGCTATCGGATCAACTTACCAGCTTGGAGGCTTTGTTGGAAGACTGTACTCGTCGCACTGGGGAGTTGGAGCAGCAAGTGGCGGTAGCTGAAGATAAGGAAACTCAGATAACAGTGACGGAGTCGCTTCAGAAGTTGGTGCAGACTCAAGCACAGCAAATTGATGACCTAGAAAATAGATCTCGCAGGTCTAATATTCAAATTGTTGCCGTCCTGGAGTCTGTTTCAGACCAGGTCCTCCCTTCGATGCTGGCGCAATGGATGGCTTCAGAGTTTGCCCTTTCTGATACTGCGGGCCCATTGTGTTTAGAGAGGGCACATAGAATGGGCCGCAAGCAGGAAGGGGGGCAGAGACCTTGTGTTATAGTTAAAGTGCATAATTATGTGCATAACGTTGAAATTATGAGAGGTTCACGGCAAAAGTGAGATAATTTACTATATGATGGCCCCCAATGAAGATTTTCCAGGATTATTCTCCTGCACTACACGAATGGCGGCGCTTCTTTAACCCAATATGTAAATCACTATTTGATGCAAAAGAGAGGCTCATTCTAGTTTACCCAGCGCTTCTAAAGATTTTGCATAATGGTGCCTGGCACTCCTTTGGCACACCTTCAGAAGCACAAAAGTTTTGGGCTGTTATTTGCCCAACAAGGGATGCCTCTAAATAACATCTAACGGAGTGCCTTAGGATTTTGGTAAATGGACACCCAGTTTTGGGAAAACGGCAGGTGACTATGGAAATTGAAAGTTAAAGCTGCAAAATGGAACTCTTGCGATTCCCTGTGCTGCTTGCCTTGTGACGGTAGCTTCCTAAATGCAGGCTATCTGCAACCTTAAAATTACTGCCTGTATTCTCCAGGGTGGAAGAGTATAAGTGCATGGACAAAGGGCTACCATCAAACTTGGAATTATAAATGTTTTAGGTGACCTTGCAGGGCAAAAAGGGCTCAAAGAGCTCAAGTAATAACACTCTGTTATAAATCAATGGGGAAATTAAAGGATTATTGCACAATTTGGTTGAATTTAGGTGTTCTGGTAAAAGGTTGCTCGCCCACTGGAGTGTGTGATAGTATGATTGGTGAAAAAGTTTATGCTATATAGTGTAAAGGGGGGGTCTGCTTCCTCCCCTTGCGCGGGGCCAGCAAGCCTGCGGGGCTCCCAGGGTTCCAGGACAGAATACAGCTGATACGGGAACTCCGGCCCAAAGTCTTTTATTATCAAGGCAATTTCACACCCAAAATCATAATATATTCTTCAAAACCAAACGGTACAGCCCTTATAATATAGTCTTCAAAAAAAAAAGTATAATCATCAAAAGAAAAAGGTACAGTCTAGGTCTCAAAATCCCTCAGCAAATGCTCAGCTCCTCAAGACCCCAAGTCTTCTACTAGGGCATTAGCTTTCCCTTCCCCCTCCTTCAGAAGGGTTTAGTAAGAGTTCAGCACACTTCCAATATAGTACAATAGTTCAGAACAAATCTTCATGGACAGTCTTTGCACATCAAACCAATACCACAAATCACCTGCCTTTTCACAGCACAGAGGGGGAACCCTGTAAGGAGCAGAGTTGGCAGTTTCTCCCACACCTCAGCACCACGCCTGGTGTGGCCTCTTCCACTGCCTTCATGTGCTGGGCAGGGCAACCTTTGAATTCTCCCACTGCATGGTAGTTGGCTCCTCTAGTGGCAGGCTACTTCCTTCCTCCACATACTCCATCTCTCTCTCCCTTCGTCTCTCCTCCCCCCTGGTGACCGAGAGCCTCCAGGAAATCTGCCCTCCCCTTCTCACAGCTAGGGGAAATTATATACTGATGGTGAAGCAAGGGAAACTGATCTTCATCCGTCCCTCGCCCTCTAGTGGGGAAGGGAGTAACAGGCTCACCCTGCCTTGAGCCATTGCTCCCCCTGCTGGGACTGGGAATCCATTCCATATTTTTAGGACTACTCTCCTCACTCATTCTTGCAAGGACTTCTTGGACCCGTAGTTCTGGGCTCAACTACTTCACTGGGGAATCTCTGGGGCTTGCCTTCTCACAGTAGTTGTTAATTTGGCTGATGGATTTGTTATGAATGTTGGCTGATTGGGCTGTGGGGGGAGGGGGGTCTGCCATCACAGTCATCTCCTTTTCCTACAAGGTGTGGGAAGTGCTATGGGGTTCTTTGAGGTTTTTCAGGAAGTTTGTGGGGGGGGAGGGAAAGAAGGAGGGGAAGGGTTAAAAGAGGGTGGGTTTTGGATTGGCGGGTGGGAGGTGGGGTGGGTTTCTGTTTTGTTGTTAAGGATACAGGCTTATTTCCTCTTATACATCTATGCCATTTCTCGGTTATACAGCAGGTATTCTTGTAAGTGGGATTTTGGTGGTTTATATTGCCCAGGTACAATAGACCGGGACTCCAAGTTGGACTGGGCACTCGGGTTCTGCGATTATGATTATAGGCTTTGCATTTACATAATCAAATTGCAGGGTGGTTAGATTTGTAAGGCTAGTCACGTGGAACGTTGGCGGTATAACCACTCCAGTGAAGAGGGCAAAGATCCTAACATCTTTATGTAGGCACAAAGCAGATATTGCGTGTTTACAGGAAACACGCCTCTCTGTAGAGGAACATCGCAAATTGAAGCGAAATTGGGTGGGGGAGTTTTTTTCTTCTTCCTCCTCCTCTGGACGGAAGGGAGGCGTAGCCATCTTGATTAGGAAGGGATTGGCCTCTAAAGCAAAACTGATCTTGGCTGATTCCCAAGGCAGGTATGTTTTATTGCATTTGTGGTTGCAGAACAGGGAGTTTTTGTTATTAGCTTTATATGCTCCAAATGTTTATGATGCTAATTTTTTCCAAAATTTGGTGCGGAAATGTCTTCCTTACCAGTCTCTTAAATTAATGATTTTTGGAGACTTCAACTTGGTTGCAGAACCCTTGGTAGATTGCTCAGCACCTCAGGTGGCTCATAGGGGAGTGCCTCGGTCTCGGGCTCTTCCATCTTTTATGCATAGCCTGAATCTAGCAGATGCTTGGCGGGCCCTTCATCCAGGAGAATGGGATTATACCCATTTATCAAGGGCTTATGGCCCCTTTTCGCGGATTGATTATATCTTAGTACATCGGGCTGTTTTTCCTTGGGTGCTCTTGGCTGCTATAGGTCCGTAGGAAATATCAGACCATGCATTGGTTTGGCTAGATTTAGGGAAGGGAAGGGAAATGGGACTTGATATACCACCTTTCTGAGGTTTTAGCAAGTACATTCAAAGCAGTTTACATATATTCGGGTACTTATTTTGTACCAGGGGCAATGGAGGGTTAAGTGACTTGCCCAGAGTCACAAGGAGCTGCAGTGGGAATAGAACTCGGTTCCCCAGGATCAAAGTCCACTGCACTAACCACTAGGCTAGATTACTATCAAGGGAAGAGGGGGTTTTTCCTTCTTATTTATATAAAAATTCTGACTTTACTAGATATCTTCAAAAAAAATGGGAGGATTATACTAGATTTAACAAACAGCACTTGGAGGATCCTATTCTCTTTTGGTCAGCTGCTAAAGTAGTAATTAGAGGAGATGTGATTGCGTATATTCATGCTTGGAAAAAAAGATCAGGAGCTATTCTTAAGTTAGAAACAACTCTAAAGTTGGCTAAGAGACGATTCATTCGGGATCCTACTGTAGATAACTGAGAACAACTTCATACAGCTCAGGTGGCTCTAAATTCACTTTTACATGAGAATGCTGCCAGATCGCTTTTATATAAAAATATAGGTTCCAGAAGTTTGGGGACAGAGTAGGCTTCCTATTGGCAAGAGTAGTAAAATCTTGGAGACCCTCACGAGTCATTACAGCTTTAAGAGATCAACAAGGCAATGTACAAAATAAAAGTGGAAGGATTACGGAAATTTTCATTAAACATTTCTCTAAGGTGTATACCTCTCATGAAGTATTAGATCAGCGAAGTTTAGAGCAATATCTTAGTCAACCTGGACTCCCTCAGCTAACGGATTATTTATTTATTGTGAACATTTATATCCCACTAAGGCAGGCTCTATATGGCTTACAACATTTGATGAAAGAACAACATAAGAAGTCTAGTACAAAACAGAGAATATGGTTGAGGAGGGGGAAACAGCAGGAGATCAAGCTGCAGAGGAGTATGAGCGATCACATAGGTCTTAAGGAACTTCTTGAACAGACTGTGATTGGCTGTCTCTTGTAACGTTGATGGTAGAGCATTCCAGTAATGGGGACACATGAAGCAAAACAAGGAGGCAAAAAGTAGTTTGTGTCTTAAGTTCCTGCAGTTAGGAAAGTGGAGAGTGAGATAGGTGCGGGACGACTTCTCGGAATTTCTGGGAGGGAGGTCAATCAGGCTGCTCATATAAGCAGGAGCGTCCCCATATACAATCTTGTGGGCAAGAGCACAGATTTTGAATTTGATGCATTCTTTAATCGGGAGCCAGTGGAGCTTCTCACGAAGGGGTTTTGCTGCTTCAAACCGAGATTTACCAAACAGTAGTCTCGCCGCAGTGTTCTGCGCTGTCTGGAGTTTCTTAAGGGTGTGTTCTTTACAACTGGTGTAAATTCCATTGCAGTAGTCGAAATGGCTCAATACGAGGAAGTGGATTAAAGACCTGAATAGGTCAAACGGTAGGCACTGCTTGATACGCTTAAGGGACCTCATGGAAAGGAACATTCGCTTCGTAATTGACAAAACTCAGAGGTCAAGAGTCACGTGGGAATCCAGAATGACCCCAAGCAGCTTCAAACTTGCTGCAATAGGGATGGAGAAGTCCAGCGCAGCAACTGTGCCTGTTATAGACTTTTTGAGCGGGGAGGAGAGAATGAGGCATATTTTCAAAGCACTTAGCCTTCCAAAGTTCCATAGAAACAAAGGCTAAGTGCTTTGAAAATATGCCTCAATGCGTCTTATTAAGCTTAAACTTAAATGTGTTAGCCCAATTGACCATGATGGCGAGACTGTTCTGAATGTCTGCTGAGATTTCGGCTAAGGAAGATCTGAAGGGGATATAGATAGTCACATCATCAGCATAGATGTAAGGATTCAGGCCATGGTTGTAAAGGTCCGTTGCTAGTGGAGTCATCATGATGTTGAATAGGGTAGGCGATGGGGGGGGGAGCCTTGAAGAACTCCACAGTGGTATCTCCAAGATGGCGAAATAGTGGACTGGACTTTGACCCGATAGGATCGGCAAGACAGAAATTCCCTAAACCAATCCAAGACAGTACCTCCAACACCATATTCAGCTAGTAACATAAGGAGGAGATTGTGGTCAACCATGTCGAACGCGCTGGACAAATCAAATTGAAGAAGTAAAATTTTCTTCCCAAAAGACAAATCCTTCCTAAAGTTAAGAAATAGAGGGCCTAAATGTTCCTATTTCGGGTAAAGAACTTCAGGGTGTTATTAAATTGTTGAACGTATTCTCGGCACTAGGCCCGGACGGGTTTTCAGGGGAGTTTTACAAATTACTACCCACACAATTATTGGGACCCCTGATGGCTTATTATGATCAGGTTATTTCACAGAGTAGATTTCCATTACATGCTAATGAGGCTTTGATAACTTTATTGCTGAAACCTGGGAAACAGCCAGATCAAGCTGATTCCTATTGACCTATATCACTATTAAATGTAGATATTAAGATCTTAGCAAAGATTCTGGCAGACCAGCTGGTCCTTCTCCTCCCTCGACTGATTAGCCCAGAGCAGGTGGGATTTATTAAAAACCGGCAAATCATCTGCAATGTACATTGTTTATTGTTAGCAATGGCGTCCTGCCAGCAAACTGGGACACCATCCCTGTTAGTCTAGATGCCGAAAAGGCTTTTGATAAAGTGAATTGGGACTACTTATTTGAGGTACTCAGATACATGGGCTTTCGAGATTGGTTTCTCCAGGCAACCCAGACATTATACTCTAGTCCTTTGGCCTCCTTGATAATTAATGGGGTTTGTACCTCTCCCTTTCCAATATGTAGGGGTACGTGTCAAGGATGTCCTCTTTCCCCACTGCTCTTTATTCTAACTCTGGAGCCTCTGTTGCGTGTCTTGAAAGGAGCGGAGGGGGTTATGGGAGTGGAGCTGGGTGGCGAATTAGTTAAGACTTTTGCTAATGATTTATTGATGGTTTTCAGATGTCCAAAACAAGAATCGAGCTTCTAAAATAACCACCATATTGTTCTCAACAAGTATTTGTATTGTTGCTCCTGCAAGCTTATATTTATACCTTATGTGATATCATAGTCATTATCACTTCAGGAATGGTTCTCATATTCTGATAAATATCATCTGCATTTATGAAAGCACTCAACTCTTGGGTCCACTTCTCCACACATGTAGTGTAGTCTAGGGGTGGACTGTCGTTGCTGTAGAATCTGATTTAAAACTGCTATTTTTGCCTCCATTTCATAAACTAGCAGTAAACACTCCTTCAAACCTACTTTAGCCTCCAGCTACCAGTCCACTGCATTCAATGTTTGAATATAAGGCAAATAAAGAAATCTCTGTTCCTCAATATATGTTTGGGTCCTGTAATTTGTGAAAAGACATAATTTTATTACCATTAAGTCTACTATTGTCATTAAATTGTTCTGAGCCTACTCTTGAAACATTTTACTAGACATTCCCATTGGAAAAGTTTACATTATCCTGAACTGGTAACCATGGACTTACCTCTTTAATTCCCTTCCTTTGTAGACTTAGCAGTGGCTCTGTAAATACCCCGGGCAGCTGGAATGTCTTAGCATGTAAAACAGATGCAGCGTCTAGAGGTCTGACAGAAGCTGTCTCCCAGTTAGACAAAGGAATTTCTGAGCCAATCCCCTGAATGCCCTTATATAAATCTACATCCACTACCACCATTCCTGCATTTCACCTGGGATACAAAAGAGACTGCACACATTCCTTCCCTGCCACAAAAACAGGGAACACTGAAGGCAGATGAAGATATGGCCCATCCAGTCTGCCCACCCATGCTATCTAGCCTTTCTTCTCCCTTAGAGATCTTATGTACCTGTTCCAAGCTGTCTTGAATTTAGTTAGTTTTCATCTCTACTACCTCCACACCAGGTGGCCATTCCATGAATTCACAACACTTTCTGTAGAAAACTATTTTCTCAGGTTTGTTCTGAATCTGTCCCCTTTCATTGTCATCCTCTGCCCCCTCATTCCAGAGTTTCATTTCAATTGAGTTGTGTCCTGTGCATTTATGTCACATAGGTATTTAAATGTCTCTATCATATCTCCCCTCTTCCCCCCATTCGTCCCAAGTATAATATTTGAGATCTTTGTCTGTCCCCATACCATTGGAGCCAACTTTTCAAAATTATTGGGGGTGCTAAGCCCAGTGGAAATAACCCCTCCCTGGACACATACAAGGAATTTTCTCAATATTGGGGGTGCTCAAGCACCCACAGAGTCGGCTCCTATGCCCCATACGCTTTATGACAAAGACCACTAGCCATTTGAGTGGCCGCCCTCTGGACTGACTCCATCCTGTTTACATATTTTTGAAGCTGTGGTCTCCAGAAATGTACACAGTATTCTTAAAGGTCCTTTTACTAAGCTGCAGGGGAAAACGGCACTGAAGTAGCAGCGAGGAGCCATTTTCCCAACATGCCAAGGCCCTTTTTACTGCAGTAGGTAAAATGACCCCCCCCCCCCCAAAAAAAAAAAAAATGGCCACATGGTACAGTAACCCTTACCGCATGGCCATGCAGCGGGAAGCACTTACCGCCACCCACTGAGGGAAGTAAGGGCTCCCGCGGTAACCGGGCAGTGCGCAGCGATGCCTGATTACCACTGGGTTAGCTCCGTGCTACAGAAAAAAAGATTTCCACAGCGCTGGAAACGGCGCAAGATCCAGCCGGAACTACCACCAGCAGCAGCAGTTCTGGATTAGCGAGCAGTAAGCCCACATTGGGCTTACTGCCACTTTGTAAAAGACCCCCCTAAATGCGATCTCACCAGTCTTATACAGGGGCATCATCACCTCCTTTTTCCTACTGCCCATTCTTCTATGCACCCAAGCATCCTTTTAGCTTTTCTACCTGTTTGGCCACCTTAAGATCATGAACTATGATCACATTTAAATCCTGATCCTCTTTCGTGCACAAAAATTCTTTGTCTTCTAAACTGTACCGTTCCCTCAAGTTTTTTCAGCATTAAATATTTGGTCCAGAATTTGGCAGCTTTCTTCAGGCTTTACTAGGTCCTTCCTCTCATTATCTAAACCTCCAGGGGTGTACACCCTATTTGGTGTCATCAGCAGAGGCAAACCTTACCAGACAGCCCTTCAGCAATGCTGCTTACAAAAATGTTAAAAGAACTGGCCTGCGAACTGACGCCTTGCAGTACACCACTGGTAACATCCCTCTCCTTAGAGTGAGCTTCATTTACCACTAACCTTTTGTCACCTTCCACTCACCCGGTTCCTAACCCAGTCAGTCACTTTAAGGCCCACATCAAGGGTATCCGGTTTATTTATTAGTCGTTTATGCGGAACCTTGTCAAAGGCTTTGCTAAAATTTAAATATAACCACACTTAGCACTCTCCCTCGATCCAAACTCTGGTCACCAAGTCAAAGAAATTAATCAGATTTGCCTCCAATGAAACCACGCTGCCTCAAACTTCACTACTCTGTTTTAAAAGCATTTCATCATCATCTTTGATATAACGCAAAATCATTAACAACATCTAAGTGGTTTACAATCAAAAGGTAAAATAGTGGAAAGAAATCAGAACACAAGAGGAAAAACTTACAAATCTCATATAACATACTTAAATAATCATTACAGAAAAGGGAAGACACAACAGGCAGGAAATGAAAACACAAGGACAAAGTGCAAACCATTCATCTCCAAAACTATGCCAATTACAAGATTACACAATTGCAATAGAGCAAGTCCACAAAGGCAAAACATCACACTAACCACGGAAAAAAAATAAGCCTGATTAAAATAAGTCTTCAACACAGACAAAGGTACAAAAAGAACTCTGAGTACAAATGTAATGTGGTAGAGTATTCCATTAAGTAGTTACCAAACCTGAAACCAAGAAGCACGGATTCAAATTAATCTGTGTATGTGAACGGTTAACCCATAAGTGCAGTTGCAAAGAACAGAGAGAAGGAGACAGAATATAAGAAACAAGAGAACTAGAAAGAAAAAGGAGGGAATCCTGTATGAAAGGACTGATAAACAGAAACAAGAACCTTAAAAGGAATGCAATAAACTACTGGAAGACAATGCTCATTAAAATAATAGTGGTGTCACTATCCCTAGCTCCATAAAGGAGCTAGCTGAAGCATTCTGAATAAGTTGTAAGCTATGTAATTGCCCTGATACTGTTGCGTTTTCGAGGCCCTTGGCATTCTGTCAGGTCCTCGAGGCAGGACTGGAGTTCGTGGCCCTTGGGCCACCGCCGAGGAGCGGCAGCGGCAGGCAAGACCACCTCAGGACCGGAAACACAGAAGATCAGTACTGGAACTCTGGACTGGGGTAGTACAAGGCAGGCAACTAGAACAGATGAGACAGGAACAGCTTCACCTGCACTTAGCCACCGTTCCTCCGGAGTTGAGCTCCGAAGTGCAGGCGGCCGGCAGGACTTGCAGGATAAGGCAGGAACTGAAGATCCAGAGGACCCACCCTGGGTCTGGGATACACGAGGGCGACAGGGCACGGAACTAGACTCAGACAGGGTGCTGCTGCACAGCCACTAGCAAGACCCAGAAGACAATCAAGGAACACAAGGCGTACAGAAGCTAGCAGGAGCAAGGACTAGGGCAGCAACACATAGGCAGAACGGGGATCCGGGAATACCCACAGGGTAAACCCTCTAGCTAGGTGGAGACAGGATACAGGAATAACCACCCAGGAAATACACACTAGCTAGACAGATACAGGATTCAGGATATACACTCAGGATATACAAGCAGGGTAGACACACAGGCTAGACAGGGTTCAGGGTAAAGAGAGCAAACCAGGAATAACAGGCCAAGGGTCTTGGGCAGACAGGAGAACAGACAGAGTAAACCAGGACAAAGGCTTCACCCCAAACACAGAGTAAGCCAGGAACAGAGGCTTCACCCCAAACAAAGGGTAAGCCAGGAAGGACCCGCAGTCCACAGACAGACAGTGGCAGTGAAGACCCCCCACGGAAGGGCAACAGAGACACAGAAAGAAACTGGGCTGGAACCCAGAGAGAGGCTAAGCAGTAGTGCAGCAGACACTTACTAACCTGACCTGGCCTGGCCTAAGAGCATAACACTTATGCAAAAGGCCCTGACTGCAAGCACAGCTCTTCCTTATGAAGGCTCTTACTGATGAGTCACCAGCAGTAGGACAGAAGCAGGAAGTACACTGACCCCAAAGAGAAGCTTGACACACATAGGAAGTGAGCCCACAGGAAAGACAAGCAGGAGCCATCTTGGAAGCTGGCACAGAGCTGGTGGCAGCCATCATAGAGAGACAGGTGAGGTCTAGTGAAGCAATCAGGTTCATGCTGGAAGCAGCCAGCACACCAGGACAGAGACAAGACTAACACAAACACAGACAAAAGCCAGCAGAGCTGCTGACCCCCAGAAAGAAGGTAAGGCTGAGGGTGGTCACGGCCACAGACGTGACAGATACAGAATATTACAATAATCCACACGGGACAACACAAGGGTGTGAAGCAACAGATGCAAGGATCCCCCTATCCAGTAAGGAACAAATAGAATCAGTTGATGCAAGGTAAACAAAGACTTCTTCACCACAGCAGAAATCTGGGGTGAGAAAGACTGTCACGAGTCCAAAATAACCTCCAAGACCTTAATCCATTCATTTATTTACCACAGAAGCCTGACCTACCGGCCTGTAGGTTTTTTTTTTTTGTTACATTTGTACCCCGCGCTTTCCCACTCATGGCAGGCTCAATGCGGCTTACATGGGGCAATGGAGGGTTAAGTGACTTGCCCAGAGTCACAAGGAGCTGCCTGTGCCTAAAGTGGGATGGGAATCGAACTCAGTTCCTCAGGACCAAAGTCCACCACCCTAACCACTAGGCCACTGACCTCCCAACCAGAAATAGAACTAGAGCATCACGTACCTACCTAAACCTCCCCTACCCAAGCTGCAAAGGTCTCAAATACAAATCAACCTATGCATCCAACTTCTCCTACATAGGCACACAATTGTGGACTGCACTGCCAAAGACTGTGAAATCAATCTACAACCATCTAAACTTCAGGAGATCATTCAAGACCTACCTATTCAGAAAAGCATTCCCTACTGACCTAACCTAGATGCCTCCAATCTGCAACATGGCAAATCATAAACTGTACTTGACACTATATATTACTTCCTATCTTCTATCCCTAGGAACCTGAATATACTAACTTAACCCGACCCTAACATCAAATTGTATGTGTTTCCATACCGGTCTAGGCTTTCGCCTTACGGTAAGATGTAAGACACATCGAGCCTGCAAATAAGTGGGAAAATGTGGGATACAAATGTAACAAATAAATAAATACTGCTTCTCTATCCATACAAATTGGCATACTTTAACCCGGCTGCCTGCTCAAACTCTACAAACTCCCCCAAAACATTCTATGGCGATTCTGTAAGATTGATCGAAAATGAAAAGATGTCATCTGCAAAAGCAAAGACATTCACTCTTGGTAACATAACTTGACACACTCTCACTTGGCACTGTAGAAAGATTTCTTAAAAAAAAAATAGAAGTGATAAGGGATAACCTTGTCTTGTCCCTCTAAACAGGTTGAATTCAGCCAAGGTGACCCTATTTACAATTACTGTGGCCTGAGGATCTCTATAAGGACTAGATGGTCTCCAAACACTGGAAAAAGAACTTCCCAGTTTACATCATCAAAAGCTTTTGCAGGGTCACAACACACACCAAAAGCTGGAAGCATTTTACAAACATTATGAACTGGATAAGGCCCTCTCACAAATCCTACTTAATCTTCTATCATCAATCTGGGGCTTAGCCACACCATTCTTTCTGCCAATACGTTCACCAGGATCTCAAGATCTACATTTAAAAGAGATACCAGCCTGTACAACTCTAGTTTGGAGCTTACTATAATTAATGCCTTGGTGTCTCTAGGCCTCCTCCCCCCCACCCCCGGGTTATTACTTGAGAAAAATACTCTTCCAAGGCGCCACACAATTGCAAACTCCTTATAGAGTTCCTTTGAAAATCTGTCCTGTCAAGAGTTTTATATCAATTCAATTTTTTTATTGATGAATTCAACATCTTTGCTTCTTTTTGTTAGCTGTAAAAATGCAACTTTATCTAACAGCTGCCCAATTTGAGCACCGTCTACCTCTTGCCGAGTATATAGATGTGTATAGTAACCTGCAAATAAGTTCTCAGTCTCTACACGCACATTAAGTTACTTGATCCCCCCCCCCCCCCCCCCAAAAAAAAAAAAATCCTGAATGGTCTCCACAAATTTTGGACCCAGCCACGGTTCAGTGGTTTAAGAAAACTGTGGACATCCTCAGAGCATTCCTTTTGTCTGGCACAAAGGGTCAAACCTTGTCCCTGAACCATACTAGAACACAGCACAATTCCACATCAGAGTTTCCCCCATCCACTTTTAAGTGTCACATCTGCCCCTTCACTTTCCTCATCTTTTTTTTTTTTTTGTTACATTTGTACCCCGCGCTTTCCCACTCATGGCAGGCTCAATGCGGCTTACATGGGGCAATGGAGGGTTAAGTGACTTACCCAGAGTCACAAGGAGCTGCCTGTGCCTGAAGTGGGAATCGAACTCAGTTCCTCACGACCAAAGTCCACCACCCTAACCACTAGGCCACTCCTCCACTGTTGCTACTATTTGAGATTCTACATGGAATGTTGCTATTCCACTAGCAACATTCCATGTAGAAGTCGGCCCTTGCAGATCACCAATGTGGCCGCGCAGGCTTCTGCTTCTCACAGAAACAGAAGCCTGCGCAGCCTTCTACATGGAATGTTGGAATGTTGCTAGTGGAATAGCAACATTCCACGTAGAATCTCCAATAGTAGCAACAGAATCTCAATAGAAGCAACATTCCATGTAGAATCTCCAATAGTATCTATTTTATTACATTTGTACCCCGAGCTTTCCCACTCATGGCAGGCTCAATGCGGCTTACATGGGGCAATGGAGGGTTAAGTGACTTGCCCAGAGTCACAAGGAGCTGCCTGTGCCTGAAGTGGGAATTGAACTCAGTTCCTCAGGACCAAAGTCCACCACCCTAACCACTAGGCCACTCCTCCACTATTGCTACTATTTGAGATTCTACATGGAATGTTGCTATTCCACTAGCAACATTCCATGTAGAAGGCTGCGCAGGCTTCCGTTTCTGTGAGTCTGACATCCTGCACGTACGTGCAGGATGTCAGACTCACAGAAACAGAAGCCTGCGCAGCCTTCTACATGGAATGTTGCTAGTGGAATAGCAACATTCCATGTAGAATCTCCAATAGTATCTATTTTATTTTTGTTACATTTGTATCCTGCGCTTTCCCACTCATGGCAGGCTCAATGCGGCTTACATGGGGCAATGGAGGGTTAAGTGACTTGCCCAGAGTCACAAGGAGCTGCCTGTGCCTGAAGTGGGAATCGAACTCGGTTCCTCAGGACCAAAGTCCACCACCCTAACCACTAGGCCACTCCTCCTCTTGCACGAGATCTGTGGGGATGAGAAGAATTGCATCCCTCGTTGCAGCTCTACAAGGGGAAAAGTCATAAGAGCAATGGCGGCAGGACACCAGAGACACAGCGAGTGATGGCTGCTGAACCCAAGTGTCTCTTCCCTCTGCCTTTCCTTTCTAGACACTGCTGGTGGAAGAACACACTGCTATGACTGAAAAGCAGAGGCTCTACAACTCAAAACTACCACCACCAATAACACTATAGACAACCAATCCCACAACGGATGTTTGAGATACAGAATCCCGAGGGTGGAGAAAGGTTACCAAGCACAGTTCCAAACCCTAGGCTTCAGTGCTGCTGCCGCTGTTGTCATCACCACCAGCAGCGGAAGTGGCAGCTTAGCTCTTACTCCTCACCCCCAACACTCAAACAGCTTAACATTTAAGCTAAGATACAACCACAGTTTGCAAGGATTATAAATGGCTTGTTTTTATTTTTCAACAGAACCCAATAACAATGCAAAAAAGATGCATGTCTTTTCAACTGGACAAACTGTTCATAAAATTCATAATAAAAGAACTGCAGAATCAGTTTATGTTACTAGTAAGAAACAGCAGCATAAAATATAGGTCTTGTCTTCAATTCATGAACTTTTCTTTTTTTTTTTTTTTGCCAAGCAGTGGGAAACATGCCCAAGGTGCTGCATTATCACCAGTCCTTCGCTCGTTCTAGCCCTGTCTAAAAGCCAGGCAAGTGTCGGGCCTGATGACACCAAGAACAGACTCTTCCTTAATCCCCAAGGGCATGCTTTCCTTTTAGGAACTTTTTTTTTTTAAACATAAAGAAGACAAGGCAAACTAACTTTTGGAACGTTAACTATGTTTGCATGTTTTCCGTGCACTCCAGGCAGCCCTGGAAGGATCTCTACCCCACTGTGGAGCGCTGGACAGAACTAACCATTACCAAATCTATTACACTGGAATAAAGCCCTTATATAGCATAACGCTTATTTTCAGTGATGTTCCCTGACCAACGTTTAGTGCGAAAAATGTGGTTGCATAAGTAGTGTTTACTCTATAGGTAGAGTTTGGGAGGGACGGTGCCCTCCTCAAATGCAGTACATGCCCTGCTGTGAGTTTTCTGTAAGGTGCAGCTGAAGAACCCCTGCTGAATTTCTGTGCTTACCACTCCCTCCAATGCCCCAATTAGCCAACTGAGTGAGGAAGGAGGGGGTGGGGAGATGACTGTGGGGAAGGAAGAGGGAGAAGCTGCACAGAAAAAGAAATATTGCAGGATAGGAGAGAAGGGGAGAGGCAAAAAGGGAGTATGTACACCAGCAAGGGGAGGGGGGGGGGGGAGAGGATGAAAGGCTGCAAGGTTAGGGAGTGGAGATAAGAAGGATGAGAGTACTGGAAAAGGAGGGGGGGAGAAAGTCCTTGTTCCTCAAACAAACACTTTATATGGTTTATTCATCCTTGGATCCTAGTAAGTGGATAGAGAACAGCAGTGCTTGGACTGATCTGAACTGCTGCCGTACGGTACACCCCCAATTTCTGTGCTCCCCTCTTATCCCTACCCCACAGCTCTATAAACACAGAAAGCAATTCCAAAGGCCGCCCCAGCGTTACTGTATGAAAATAAATTGACCATTATAGACAAGATAACATTTGATGCAAAAATGCACCTTCAAAGCTTCAGTCCTCAAGGCCGTGGGCTTAGGAAAAATATTCGCTGTCGGACTGTAGCAGGAACCCAGGGCACAAGGAGCTAAGTGAGAACTGAGCCCCCTGCACATCTCCACCACGTCAGTTCTAATATAAAAAGATTTCCGTATACTGTCTCAAGGCTTGAAGTCATCCTTAATATGCCAGCTTCATTTTACCTTTTCAGAGCTGTGGTTACGGGATTTGGGGGGGGGGGGGGGGGGAGGGAATGACAAGACTGCATCTTCCTAACAAGAACCGCAAAAAACAGAACTGGAATGTTACATATCTGTCTTTTCAGATACAAAAATAGATTTTTTTTTATTCCTCCCCCTCCCCCCGTAGCATGTCTTCTACTCTTTTTTGTCTTTGGCGTCCTTCTTTTCGTCCTCATCGCTGTATTCTGTCGGCGCCTCGCCTTCCTTCAGCAGTTTGCCAACATGATGGTACTTAACTGTTGGAGACACAAAAGCATAGCGTGAGATCTGGCTCCCTCACGAAGCTGCCAGAAGTCAACCATCCTTACGCTGAGAGGGAAGGGGGTAGGAAAAAAAAAAAAAACTTTCAACCCCCCCCCCCCCCCCCGAGATTCAGTCCATGATGATCAGCGATTTTAAAGCTGCTGAAAGGCACGAGCTGAAGTGGCTCAGATAGCCAATGTCGTGCCTAGAAAGCCAGACCACGGCACTGCACACGGACAGCGGAGAGCATGACCTTCTACTGCAAGATACAGAAAGGTCATTTTATGTAAAAGGTTATGCGTGGAGAACTTGTACACTAATTTGGGGGAGCCTGCCAGTCACGTGCACACAAGGACTGAGCGGTAAGCACGGCTTCATGTGTGCACGTCTGACAAAAGTGAAGGTTTGACAGCACACACTTGCAGCGGTCGTAGCCTCACACAACGTTTTCATAAGGCTGATATCTATCTGCAGAAAAGCAGCCACAGATACGTGCTGGCGTTTTTTTTATTTTTGTTCGGACACGTGTACATTGATGCCGTTACTTCCCCTCTGTGTTTTTAAGGTGCAGACGCTGTTCTGGCTAGAGGGGGAAAAAAAAAAAAAAAAAAGAGATTTAAATTGCAAGAAGGTCATACACTCCTCTCTCTCAACCAACCCTTCAATGCTGCCCTGGACCTGGTGAAAAATTTCTTGCGTTATACATGTGTCAAAAGCCAGTTTCTTTTCATTTTAAGGTTTAACGATTTTTATTCGGGATCAAACATATCCAACATCTAACAAGTAAATAAGTCTACACAAAAACATCAAGCGATTACATGACAGGAATCAAACATAACAGAAGAATAAGCAAAATCATACAGCAAAAAGCTGGATAACACATGATCCCATTTTTGTTGTGCGAGAAGGACTCCCACACCCTCCCCCCTCATTACCCTAGTTTCCTTTCAAATTTAACGGTTGTATGCAAGATCACCCCCCTCCCCTACTTTACCCATACCTTAAACATACACTGAGATGACCCGGCATCTGGACTCTTACGACCCCAGGTCATCTTTGAAAGGATAATGTCCAGTAGTCCCAATCCACCCCCCCCCCATACCCAAGCAGAGAACCCCAAAACAACCCCTAATATAACAGTACCAACTTAGGAAACAATCTGAAACCTGTTCAATGCTGCACTTCTTGCTTTACGGGAGATCGTTTGCAAGTAAGAATTCCAGACAGACAAGAAAGCCCTTCTTCCCTTTGGGGAATTCCTAACAGCTCTTGATTCCCACAACATAAGGACACGCAACTATTTCTCCAAAGAGGGAGGCTCCTCCTGCATCCAAAGCTTAAGTATGAAACTTCTTCCCCGATGCATAAGCTTTACACAGTAATAAGCGCAAAGTTTTGTCCGAAATCCCATATGCCTCCCATTTATTCAGCAAGACTCCCTTCCAGGAAAAGGGCTACACAGTGACCAAAAAGAATCCCCAAGTATCGATGAAGCGACCTCCAAAATGCTTGAATGCCACTACATCGGCAAAAGACATGAAAAAAGGTATTCCCCTCCCCCTCGGCTGGCATTTGAGACATTGACCAGCAGGCACCCAACCTGCTCTAGCAGCCTGATGTTGTGATATATATGCCTTGTGGAGTACTCGGTATTGACTCTCCTGAAGTTCAGCATTTCCAACTTGCTTAGGAATAACTTTAATCAATTTCTGACAATCCATCCCCTTCAATTTATACCCAAGGTCCCTACTCCAAGTCTCCTTAAGAGGACCATACTCCCAGGGAGGGAGAAGAGAAATCAAAGCTCTATGTAAACCTGATACAGAAACCTGGAAGTTTCTTTTCATTTTAACGCTGTGTGAATTAACACCCATGCTCAACCCCTCTCTGCTCTGCTTGGCCAGTTACAGTTTACGTATAACTGACAGTAACCACATGGTTAGGCTCACAGTAGCTTTCTACATCAGCCTCACAGATAGGACACACAAATACTTCCCCCCACCGCAGACACGTACCTAAAAGGATATCATTTTCTAGTGTGCTATGACAATTACTTACAGATGAACTGAGATTCCCAGTCGTTCAGCGTATCTTGCTGGGAAGCAGTAAGATCAGACAGATCATCCCAGGTATCCTTCAGAGCCTCCTTATCCAAGCAGAAGGTCGCAAGGCCCCTTGATGCATCTCTTCCAGCAAAAATACCATAAGGCCCCTCTGTCAGAGAAAGAGAGGCTGTATTACAGCTGAACTTGGTCCTCGGCCGGCACTTACCTCTGGTTTCCCAAATTTCCCAGAACCAGCTCTGAACTGATAACAGCACAGGGTCAAGGGAGAGCGTGCCTGGTGTGTATGAATAGGAAAGTCTCTATTCCTGGTGGGGCAAGATATAAAACTTACCTGAAAATCTAGCATCAATCAAAATGCCAACCCAATCTTCAAGTTTCTGTCGGAACTACTGATCTGGAGCCTCAGAGCTCCTGTAGGAAGGGGGCCTCTGGCTGCACTCAGTCCAGACTTGACGGGCAAGCACCAAGTTCCAGAGGAAATCAGGGTCTTTCGCCCTTAGTATGGAGTGTTGCCACAATTTGTGTTTCTGCCAGGTACTTGTGGCCTGGCTTGGTCCCTGTTTGGAAAACAGGATACTGGGCTAGAGGGACCATTGGTCTGACCCAGTATGGCTACTCTTATGTTCATATGGATGAGGACTGTTCCAACAGCTAGGGTACACTCTGTGTGTGTGTTTTGTTTTGGGGTTGTTGGGGTTTGTTTGTTTTGGGTTTTTTTTTTTTTTTTTTTTTTGGGGGGGGGTTACAGAGGAGAAAACCTCCAACAAATTACTAATTCTTGTGTATGGCCCCAGTAACAGACTGGAAGACAAAAAGAACACAAAATTGGCAGACCCAACAATATAAGCTGCAGACCACAACAGATTTCTTTTTAAACCACCAGTACCAGGTTTCTTTGCAGATGACAAAATTTATTCAAAACTGCAAGATCACTAGCAGATAGTGTGGAATTGCAGGAGAACCTTGCAAGGCTGGAACTGGCCATCCAAATAGCAGATGACATTTAAAAATGGACAAGGGTAAAGTGAGGCACACAGAATTATTTTTTTCTGGCTATAGCTACATGATGCTGGGTCCAGAGCTAAGAAAAGGATCTTGGAATCCTTGTAAATAATACATTGAAATCACGGGATCAAAGTAGGGAGTCTCTACATTACAATACTCACTATCTGACCCACTGCTAGCCCTATTTTTACAATGCTTCCTAGTCCAATCTTTGGCTGAGAGTCACACACCGATTCACTCTGGAGCCAAGTTATGTGTTAACCCTAGAGACTAGGGCTAGGTGTAATCACAACTGTCCCTTCGCTCCAGAGGCTGTGAGTGCTACTTCCGTAGCATTCACAACTCCAGCCAGCCCGAGAAGCAAAAGGCCTAACCCCGGAATCCAACCCATATGCTCTATCTAGCACCGAGGCAGCCCAACTTGTGGCATTCTAGGGTGGATCAATTCTCTACCTTAATCTCATAAGAGTTTTTTTTTTCTTTAAGTTCCTCAGCTCCCAACCACAGCTGAAAGCAAACACCACAGAAAGACTACATTGTTGGACTTTTATACTGTCAGAACAAAATCTTTTAGCACAGCATGATCTGTGTCAGAGGAGAGAGTGCAGATCATTTGCTAAACTCCATTAAACATTAACTCAGGTCAATCTGATGAATTTTAACAAGGTTATCCTAGGCTAGGAGATGCCTTGAGGCCTGCGCAGGAATGGCTACAAGCTTCTGCGTACCTGACACTCCCATAGAGTCAGAAGAGTTCAACTAAGCTACGAGCACCTCCCACTACAGACAGCGGATTTATGTATTCTAACATTTGAATAATGGTCAACTGAGAATTTCCTTTAACTGACACAACTACACGAGGAAGAAGTGCATGGAGAACTCAGACAGCCGGTTAATTAATACCAAGTTCTCCCCCACCCCCACCCCATATCAACTCCGATCCTCTCTTATGTCTGTAACCCCTATCGATCTTGTTCATTAATGGCTTTCAGTGGCCTCTGGTCTAGAACATGTAGGGTGTGCGCCAAAATAAACATGTACAGGAGTCTATTTCAGCGGGACATTGGTGAATATCCACCAACCTGACCCAAACATCTTTCAGCAACATAGGAAAATAATGTACAGGATCAAAAATCTCCAAATATTCTGGCGAGGCGGAAGAGTGGGCAAGAGTTGGTTGGGGGTGGAAATGGGGGGTTTCTTTTCTTTTTTGGATCTTGCACCACAGTGTATTCTAGTGTGTTTTGGAAGATGTTTATATTGGTTTGTATTTCTTGTTCAATTGTACAATAAAAAAAAAAAAACTATCGATATATAAAAAAAAAATCTCCAAATATTCAGCCACTCGAACATCTCCTGAATCTGGCACAAAGGGTAAGTCCTTTGGCAGAGTCCTCAGTCTAATTAGCTCATATACTCTTCAGCAAGACAACGCTTTATCCATTTACAAAGAAAAAATAGGGGTAGAATTTACAGGGTAACTTAAAAGCGCAAGTCATGAAACGAGAACAGGGTTTCTGACTGATAGAGGTGAAGTGTCACAGCTGCATCCAAATGTGTGTGCATTCTACAAGAGGTCTAGAGGAAAGTGGGGGGGGGGTATGTGTATATTAGCTGCTCTTGGAATGTTTTAGGTGTGTTACAGGAGGCCCTACACACTTCTATACCCTCTCCTACCACACCACACTCACAGACTCTCACCCTCTGTACTCTCCCTTGCACCCTTTTCCTGTCCCTCCCAACTCTTTCCCTCCTTCACGCTCCCCCGCGTTTTCCCTCCCAAGCAGCCACCAGCACAGACAGTAACCAGAGGAGAGGCCTTGGCAACTGTGGCAATGGCAGAGGCCTCATACGAAGGACTGGCAGGGCCTGGGAAACCTACAAGCTCCTCCTCCTCAGCAGTTGGCAGGGCCTGCAGAAACCCGCTGTCTAGGTTGTACTATCATTAATGCATTTATGTAACTGATTTGCCCACTGGCCCCTGAATAAACAGATCATAAGCACACCGTGACATAATACATGTTAAAAAAAAACAACAAACAATTAAGGGCTGTTGGAAATAAATTTGCCTTGACAGCAGCCTTTCCAGTCTCAAAATCAAACACCAGTGCATGAGTCCAACTATCTCAAAGTGTAATATATACAGTGAGCACAACGCACCCTTGAGAAAAGGGGAGGTAGAGCGGGGCATCGTGGCTCTGGGAAGAGAAAGAGTAGCTATAGCCAAACAGAAAACGACAGAGGGAGAAAAGAGGAGAGATATCAATGTAAGGAAATAACAAGAACAAATGGCATCCTAGAAAGAGAAGAAAATCTAAGCCCCGAAGAGAAAAATGGGAGATAGGGAAAATATATGTTTCAATATAAACATGGACAGAGAAAGAACACAGCTCAGCGCCCGGCAGCCAGGTCACATCCTGTGTTACAATTTGCAAAAACCACGTATGGGTGACTCCAGAAGTCAAATTCAAAGGTTAGCCCTCGAGCTTGCCCAACACCTTTGATCAAATGTTCAATTCTATTTGTTTCCCTGGTGACGTATTAAGCACAGTAGCATACTATAAGTTATAGTATGTATTTATTAAGATCTAAACCTAGTGGTTACATATTTTGGAACAACTTTTATTAATTAGCCTTCTACTTATTAACAACCAATGGGATGCGATAGTGATGCTGTAGTACTCATATGACAGCATCTAGTTAATTTCAACTGCTTATCTCCCACTGACACTGGAATCCATTAACTAGATAATGCTGGTCAGTCGGCTGCTGCAGCTTGACAGCCCTTTGGTATTGTGGATGTAGCTAGCAACTCCACAGCTCAGACTTTAAAGGTACGTACGTCCACAAGAAAATGCACTTTAAGCCAACTTCAACCACATGCTTCCCGTACACCAGGATCCACTTACAAAGGCAGTCAAGTAAAAGCTCCCTTTAATTCTGCTTAATAGGAAAAGAAAAGAAAGCTAATCACAGAAGTATTGGATGACAGGTACAGAAACAAAGATGGCACAAAGAGCAGGCTCATAGCTAAATAAAAACCTAAGGCTCAGAAAGTTTATGGTTGTATTCACTCTCTTTCAAGACTACTCCCTAAACAAGCCATGCAGGTTATTTAACACTACAGACATGTATTTGCAGTGCAGGCTAATGTCTGGGAAAAGCAAGAGGATTAAAAATTATTAATAACTCCTAAGACAACGCCCCCCCCCCCCCGGGGGGGGGGGTAACATGCAGTGTCACACTGGTGCTCAAACTGGTCATTAACACCAGAGTGACCCTATCACTGACTTTCTCACACAAGGTCCCAATTTCAGGCCCTACTAACTCGACAGACTACGCCTGCTTTGTGATTCCCACCCTTTCAGGCAGTCAGATTTACAGGATATCCTTAAATATGCAGGAGACGGGTTTCCATACAATGCAGGCAAATTTTTTTCATCCATATTTAATTACGAATAAGGGGAACCCACCTAGGCTGGCCAAGTCTAACAGTACTGTTTCCCTAAAATAATTAGTATTTCCTATTTGTTAGGCTCGTTTATTTTGTTTAAACATTATATAATCAGAATTATCCCTTACTATTATAAGATCCAAGACTCTAATTACATCTTATTTTTCATATTTACTACTGATTAATTATTTATATCCTACTTCAATACCCATGGTTGTTTAACTGTTATTTTTTTTTTTATTCTGCTAAATTTGAAAAATTGTACTTCTTGCATTGTAACTTAGCACAATATTTTTGTAAGCCACTTTTGAGCCTGCTATCAGTGGGAAAAGGTGGGATTCAAATGTGATAAATAAAATATACCCTCTCCCCAACAACAAAAAAATCATGATGGCTCACATAAGTAAAACCAAAAGAGATTTGTGAAGATTTGGTATGTCACCTCGGGTATAATGGATCTAAGTAAAAACTGTATTTATTAGAGCTCCCTGCACACTTCCTGAAATGTGAAGAGCGCACAGACAACTTTGATCCTTTAAAGACTAAAGGGGACAGTCTTAATAAAATGCTCACCGTTCAATAAAAGCGACAACCCCCCCCCCCCCCCTCATTAGAAACTACGTGCAGAGATCAAAGAATATGTGACCACAAGACAAGAGAGGCTGTAGGAAAACTATTTCCGAGGGATCCATCCGGCCCTGCTGCTTTCTCACCTGGCCCATAGAACTTCTTGCCCTTGGTGACGTCGAAGACTTTGCCATTGATGGCCATCAGGATGCGGGGGTTCTGGGTGCCGTCGTACTCGCGCAGCTCGGCCACGGTGAAGTCCCGCCGCCTCATCTTGGGCAGCTGTTCGTCCGGCTCGTCCAGGCTCTGCGGGGGTTTGTCTCCCCGGATGATCTTGTAGAGCAGGAAGAGGCAGACGCTGAGCAGGATCAGGTTGAGGGGCGAGGTGAAGATCTCCTGCAGGATGCTGCTCTGGCTCTGCTGCTGCACCTCCTCCTCTGCCATGTTGTCCTCCATCTTTCCCCTAGGGCTTTGGAACGGCGGCTACAAAAATAGGGGAGAAGGGCTAGAAGAGAACGCGGCCGCTTTTTAGCAGCTATAGTGAGCAACCCGGGAAGGGCGCTGGGATCGGATCGGGTAGGTTTGGGGGAAGCTAAGCAGCGCCAAAATCCAGGCTGACGCAGGGAAACTGGACTTGGATCAGTCAGTGCTGTTTAGACGCTGGAGCTGACTGAACACACCACCCACCACCAGCCAAAAAAAAGAAAAGCTCCCTCCCTGCTGGCACTGGGACAGCCAAGCCCTACCCCCCCTGCTTCTGATTGGCTCTGGCGAGCAGACTGAGCCAATCAGCAGCCGACTATCAATGGAAAGGTGGAAGGGCACAAACAAGGAGGTGTAATGGACAGGAGTGGAAGTGAGCCGATCGAGTCCACTGTGAGCAAGGAAGCCAATTAGGACGGTCTAAGTTTTCCCTTGCCAGCGCTGCCGTCATCCCCGTTCACTCAAAACAAAGCAAGCAAACCTATGAGCTGCTGCATCCACATTGTCGTTTATTTATTGTTGGTCCGTCTGTAATAAGTCTAAAGCTGTTTCAGCTGGATAAGCAGTGCCTTAAGAGGTGGAGGACAAAAGTTTTGTTTTTTTTACCTTATTGGACAGCTTTTTAGTTTATTTGATAGCTTCCCAAATGTAGATATAAATATTATGAAATAACAATTGAATATCAGTAAAACAGCTTTAAAAATTATTATAGCTGGTAGAAACAGCAATTTTAAACTCTGTATTTTGTGCCCATTTTTCTACACTAAAAACTACATAAATACACTATACAATACAGATGGCCAAATTTCAGTGAGAATATCCTGTTTCCTGATGGGTTCATCTTAAATGTTGTTGTAATCTGCCTTGGGAAGCCTGGTGTTATAAAAAAAAATTATGGAATATATTGAAATTAAATGGAAGTAGAATTAAACTCTGCTTTCATTGGGGCACATGGAATCACATCTTCATCTGTTTTGTAGAAGATTACCTTTTAGATACACTTATCAATAGAAATCAAACAAAATAAAACATGGAAAAGAAAATAAGATGATACCTTTTTTATTGGACATAACTTAATACATTTCTTGATTAGCTTTCGAAGGTTGCCCTTCTTCCTCAGATCGGAAACCTTCGAAAGCTAATCAAGAAATGTATTAAGTTATGTCCAATAAAAAAGGTATCATCTTATTTTCTTTTCCATGTTTTATTTTGTTTGATTTCTATTGATAACCTTAAGAGTGGACTAACACGGCTACCACACTCCTCTACTTTTAGATACACAAAATCATCCACGCAGATGCCCACTCTATATGTTAAACCTAGTGGACCTACCATCCAGAAATGCCAAAAGATCAGCCCGCAAATTCCTCAATCTGAACTTCCCCAGCTGTAAAGGAATTAAATACAAACAGTCATACGCTACTACTTTTGCATATAAAAGCACACAGATCTGGAACGCATTACCCATGGCCCTGAAGAATATGGACAATCTAACCAGCTTTCGCAAATCTTTGAACACACATCTCTTCAACAAAGCCTACTAAAAACATCCTTAATAAATCATTCCTCAAACTACTCAGGTGCATCAAAAACACCTCTCACAACACCTTACCTAGCACCTTGCATCTAAATCACCTACCTTCAGCTTATTATCGACTGTATTTAAGATGATGTAATGACTGCATCATAACAACACTCTGTAAGCCACATTGAGCCTGCAAAAAGGTGGGATAATCTGGGGTACAAATGCAATAAATAAAATAAATAACTTATTCTGTTGTTTGAGCATGTTTCATGGACAAGTGGTTTTATAAGTCAAAATAATACAAATATTTCTGTCAAACAGATCTCTCATTTATTGAAACATAACAAATTGGGCTATAAGCCCCTAATGCAGTCCATTGGTTTTCTTATATTTTGTTCTTGTGATGGCTCATACTGTGCCCAAACTGGAAATACAATGAGACAGAATAATAGAATTCATTAACATTCAAAACTTACTTTTTATGTTTTAATCATCTTTATTAAAAGCAAAACATGTTGGTTGACAAGCTTCATATGGAACAAGAACAAACAGTAAACCATCCAACATGGCACAATAAAAATTTTTACAGAGAACATATTCCAAGAACCCTTCTCCTCACGTATTCCCCTCCCTCCCTCCCTATAAGCCCACCTGACTGTTGCCACCCGCCAAACTAACACAACAGATGTACAGATCAGTAGGACTCAAAGCATTTCATAACAAGTAAAGTCATAAACAACACAGTTTATACCAAATTGTTTAACCACACTTTGGTTTTGCCTTTGGGTTTAATAAGCAATACCATGTGCATGTAAGGTCTAGATAAACAAATTTAAACAATCTATGTTTAAAGCATATGCCCTAAATATGTAATACTTGGTAGCAATAATTAAACAGTGATGGAATATTCAAATAGCAGGTAGCCAATAGATTTATTTTCTGCTGAAAATAATCAACTTTGTATAAACTTGGCGACTAATACTGTGCTGCTTGCTATTTTTTATTTTTATTTATTAGGATTTATTTACCGCCTTTTTGAAGGAATTCACTCAAGGCGGTGTACCGTAAGAATAGATCAAACTTGAGCAGGAGGCAATTAGAGCAGTAAAAATATTCAAACAACAACAATACAAAGTATGGCATGGTATACTACTTGCAATGACAACACAATATGTACTAGAACATTATAATTGGTAGTGAAGGGTAGGGCAAAGTTGTAACATATAGATGAGTAAGAAAGTAGGAAGAATTCGAAAGTAAGGTGATTGATTTGAAGAAAGTTGCATGTGAGATCAGAGAGATGGTTAAATATTATCTCAGCTAGGGTAGGAGTGGATAAACATGTCCCGCTGCAGTATGTGCAGCCCAAGTCAATCCTTGTGTGTGTGAGTGAGACTAACAAGTTAGTTACTTCTTCTGTTAAAGGCTTGGTTGAAGAGCCAAGCTTTCACCTGCTTGCTGAAGTAGAGGTAGGGGGGCTACTCCGGAGAAGGCTCGCTTGCGGGTATCACATCGTGTAATGTTTTTTGGAGAGGGTGTAGTTAGTGAAAGTTCTTGGGAGGACCTTAGTGTTCTTGTATTGTTTCCCTGCATAATATAATTGTACTTGCATATATTTTTCTGCCATGACTTTAATTAACAAAAGCATATGATTTTCTACTGGATCGTATTCATATATGTGACCTGACAAAACAGAGAAGATAGTACTGTTTGAGAAGCTTGTTTACACAGACTGCACTATTTCAAAACAAGAAACTCGAGAAAGGGAAACTGCTGCGCTAGCTGGATTGAAAACATAGTATCTAAAAACATTTTCATACTTTATACAAATGTCAATAACATCTGATGATGGAAAAATAAGGTGACCTTTACTTTTCTGTGTTATCAGTGAATACAGTGTGCTGTCACTTTCATCACTCAAAGCGTTTATGCAGGGTTCACAATGTAGAGGTGTTTGCAACTTAAAAACAACAAATCCAGCAATATATACAATATTTTTTTCTGAACACATGGACAGATGGTCAAGTCTTGGGATATAGGTGTAATCGTGGTCTGCTGTTACACTTTCAACAGGATGAATGAACCTGTGTCTACTCGTAGAATTGTTAAGGACTGATGCTGAGGGTGTTACTTCGGCTATGCAATTGCTTGATACAGTTAAAATGGGAACAATTTCTAGTGGCAGGGAGTTACCTCAGAGAATATCTTGTAGATCATTAAGCACAAGCATTTTTCTATAAGCAGCAATGAACTGCCTAGCTGATGGATTGTTGTTATGGCCCCCGAGACACCAAATTTTGCCAAACAATGATCTTGGCTTACTTTAAAGGCACACAGGAATCTCATTTGATATGCAGGTTTGCCAATCAGGAAGTCAGAGCATCAGCAAACTATAAACCCCTGGAATCCAGTTTTCCGAACTGAATCTAACATAGACTTTCCTAGGGTTACCATATGTCCGGATTTACCCGGACATGTCCGGGCAACCGTGTGGGTTTTGCCAGCCTGCCGGTTTGTCCAGAAATCCGGACAAACGGGCAGATTGCTAGCCTCCCCTGCCTTAGTTACAACTGCCCTGGTGGTCTAGTGACCTCTTCCGCCTTCGGGGCAGGAAAGAGACCCCTCTTTCCTGTCCAGATTGCTGCCCTGCATGCATCCTTCCTGTTGGTGATCTCGGCGCCGATTCAAAATGGCCGCATAGAGTTCAAGTGATCTCGCGAGACTTAAACTGTCGGCGGCCATTTTGAATCGGCGCCAAGATCACCAACAGGAAGGATGCATGCAGGGCAGCGCTCCGGGCAGGAAAGAGGGGGCTCTTTCCTGCCCCGAAGAAGTCACTAGACCACCAGGGCAGTAGTAAGATAAGGGTGATGGGGAGGGGGGGTGACGGGGTGTATGACAGGGGGGAGGGGAAAATGTGATAGGGGTGGAGCGAGGGCGTGAAAGGGGGCGGAGTGGGATGTGAAAGAGGGCGGGGTGAGGTGTGTGGTGGTGGGGGTATGTGTCCTCCTTTTTGGGGGACGGCAAGTCTGGGGGTAACCCAGACTTGCCGTGTCTGGACTCCTTCAAATACATTATATAAGACCTTGCAGTGTGTGAAATGGACTTATTTTCAGCTATGTTTGCTGATTGCAATGGAACCTTTGAACCTTGACAGTTCATATTTCGAGATGTCAGCACATCAAAAAGGCAATTAAACATACGAATAAATTTAACAGTCACTTCACAGCCAACAAAATCCGATAGCTTCTCATTGTTGCAAAACTCAAGAGAAGAAGCAACAGATTCACTGAGAAGTTGTGCTGCTAATCTGACATTCATTTTATTTTTTTTATTTTTTTTACCACAACACATGCCAAGCTCTCAATTTATTACCTACGTGTACCCCTCGTGTTCTTGCAGTTTGTGAAGCTTGTGATTGGCTCAGAGACTTCCAGGTCTCTCAGCTGAGTGAAGCACGGCCAAAAAAGACGTTTTTTATTATTGAAGAGGTGAATGATGGTGAAAACAGACGGCTTTTTTCGATGGCCGGCCTCAACTGCACTTTTGTTTTTATTATTGCGGAGGTGAATGGCGGCGAAAATGGACGGCTTTTTTCGATGGCTGGCCTCAACTGCACTTTTGTTTTTATTATTGCGGTGGGGAGCGGAATGACTTTTATAGCGGTTTTTTATCAGTTTTCAATCCCGCGCAGCCCCAACGAGAGATACAGACCTCTTGTTAGAGTTTCCAGCGTTAAGGCAATTGGAAAAGCTTAGTGCATCTCATTACAATAGGGTTGCTACACAATTTGCTCATCAGCATTCCATTTTAGTTAGATGCTACCGCTGTCGTAAAATGGCTTTTAGTGCATGCCAGGGTTTACTACTTCCTCGTTAATGGCTCATTATTGACTCATTATTGGCTCGTTAGATTTAGTGCATCTGGCCCTCAGTGTGCTTGCTGCTTCCAGCATGTGTCTGATTACCCCTCTTCCCTCACCTGTGATTTCCTCTGTTTGACTCTGGTGCTTTGTGGTAAGCTTATTTATCATTCTGTTCCAGGTTGTTTGTTTTGTTTCCCTTGGAGTTACCCTTTGTGCTGTGTTGTATTTTGTCTGTCTTTGTGGCAGACTGGGGGACCATTTTTTCTTTCCTGGGGGTTGTTTGTTTGTTCTTCCCTGTGTTTAAGTTACCCTTGTCTGCAGTGTTCCTGCCTCTAGCAGCTGTGTGTTCAGAGCTTGGTTAACCCTTTGACTACAGTATTTTGTCTGCCTCTGGCAGCTGAGTGTTTGGAGCAGTCTTTCCCTTGTGACTGTTTTAATTCTTTTTTTGCTGTCACTACCCTCGCTATTACTGTGTACTGCCCTTTCTGAGCGGGGTGTGTCTCTGGCCCGGCTCTCTATTTTTGCTGGCCTTTCCCTCTCCTGTCTGCTGGGGATCTCTGCTCTCTGTATCCATATTTCTCAGTCCCTCATTTCCTTCGTGTGCTGTGAGGTACAGACAAATGTGTTTCCTATAGTTACCTCTCTTAGTTCATTTTTCCCTTGTGTCCTTAGTGAGTACTTAGTGTGTTGGTGCTCTAGTCCCCGTGGGGACCCCTTGTTTTTTCTTTCTCCCTTCCCTGGGTTTGAGTCGGTTCCGGTTAGGCCGTGAGGCCCGTATGACTGTATTCTGAGCAAGTGGGTTCCCGTTAGGCCGCGAGGCCCGCCTGAATGCCCTATCTTCCCCTTTCTGATAGTGCAAGTTGGTCGCGTGTGTGTACGTGCAGGACTTGGTAGCTGGGGTGGCGTATAGTACCTGATCGGTCCATCCTAGGCCTTGGCCTAAAAGCTATATTAGGCCTCAGCCTAGGCTCAAGGGCTCACGTCCAGCCTGACAAAACCTAAGCAAAGAACAGGACGTCAAACTCAGAAACAGAACGAAGGAAGAAGAGGACCTCGGCTGGCGGGGGTTGGGGTCCCCCGCCAGCAAAGGTAGGTGACGTTGATGCCGGGTTGGCGGCGGGAGGAGGGATCGAGAGGGTCATTGGCAGGGGGGTCCAGGGCCAAATCTATGGGGGCCCAGGCCCCCGTGGCCCCACATAGCTACACACCTGGTATAATATAAGATGAAAGTGTGAAGAAGCTGAGCATATTGAGAACTAATTGATAGTGAGCTCCCTTCAATTCTTAAAACTGTGTACAGTGCCTGATTGTTGTAGGGTCAGAGAGTGGGCATTACTGCACTAACCAATTAGCACATCAACATTACTGACAAGAGCCCTTACTGTCTACAAAATAGGTGACGGTAAGTGCTGTCACAATCATTTTTAAAAATGGCCATGTGCTAATGGAAACAATAGTGCACAGCCATTAATGGAGAAAGTAGGGAAAAAAAGCATTTTTACGGATGCAGTAAAAATGGCTTTAGTGCGCAGGAAACAGACAGATTAAGGCATAGTCATAGACAAACTAGGCATGTGCCTTAAGTATTGGGGGCAGGGGGCCTATCAGATGCACTTAGGATTCAGGAGGCTAGGATTACCAACTGTCTGGATTTTTAAAGGATTCTACTACCTGTCTCAAAGCCAAAAGGATGGCTAAGTGTGTGGATATTTTTCAGAGTTTAGCCCACTAAGCTCTCCATGCTCCTCCCTTCCAGTGCAGAGGCTGTGGTAGGATCCAGGCAATGGGAAGGCTTCTAGCCACAGGAAGGGGGCCTGAGCTGTAATGACTGTAGGGTAGAGGGCTGCACAGGAATGGGGATTGCAGGAATCCCGTGGGAATGGAGAAGTTGCTGTGGGATTTGTGCGAGAATGTAGTCAAAATCTCTGGTGACTCCAGAATGAGGCTTGGAATACACTGAGAAAGGCAACTGGAGCACCAGAATGAGGTTTGCAACATATGGAGCAAACCAATTGGAGCATCAGAGAGGCTTGGAATGTTCAGAGAGGCAGCTGGAACATCAGACTGAGGCCCCGATGCTCAAAAGTCACCGTTAACATCCGCGTATATACATAGCCACCGCTGAACTTACTGAACGTGGAGCAACGATCGATGCTCAAAAGAAATTGCTTGCAAGTAAGATATTCGGAAACTGTACGTTCTGCTTGGTAGAGAAAGCATCTAGCACATGTGCAGAACATTCTCACGGTAAGCATCAATGTACTGAGCATGCACAAGAAGAAAAAAAGCAGAATAGCAACAACTACTTCATAGGCATGCATCCAAGGCAACCACTTATAAGAGTGCAGAATACACGCACTTGCAAAGAACTGTCTTCTATTGCAGTAAAGTTTTAAAACGAGAGAAAATGATCCTGACAGCCTTTGCGGTAGTCTCCTGCTGTAAAGCAAACCTTTTGCGTGCACCATAGACAAATGTCATATGCATGCATCGATGTTACCTGCAGAACACAATCATATAATAAACCCACATAGCACATTTCCCTACACACATACACAAAATGGTACATTTTCCACACATGTGCAGATACTATTAAAAAATGCAAGCACACTGCTTCCTTTTTCAATGGGCAGAACACACACATTACATTACATTACCAAGGGCTTCTATTCCGCTCACACCTAAAACATTAGTTCGTAGCGGATTACATTACAAACAGAACTAGTTAGAACAAACTGGGAGCTTACAAATCAGGTAAATCAAGTACAGCAAAACACAAAAACAACTTCTTATCATCATAGAAGCTATCTTAAAAGCACATACCTCTTGAATAAAATGGTTTTAAGTGATTTGTGAAAAGATGGCAAAGTGTTCAACATTTTGGCTGCTTGATAAAAAAAAAAAAAAAAAAACTCTTTTAGACCGCAACCCTTATATGAGAGAAATGTAAATCTTAGATGATTTGAAGTGTAATATTTTGAGATTAATATTATGATCAATGAAAATAAGTAAACTGGAGCGGTGCCCTGAATTATTTTAAAATCAAAACAACATAGTTTAAAAATTATTGGGCCTCTATCAGGAACCAGTGGAGATGAATATAATAGGCCTAAACTCAGTCTATATAGTGGGGTGAGTTACCTAGGTCAGTCGGTTGAGGGTCAAAAATATAATAGAACATAACATAAGAATATAAGAATAGCCATACTGGGTCAGACCAATGGTCTATCTAGCCTAGTATCCTGTTTCCAACAATGGCCAATCCAGGTCACAAGTACCTGGCAGAAACCCAATTAGTAGCAATATTCCATGCTACCAATCATAAGAACATAAGAGTAGCCATACTGGGTCAGACCAATGGTCCATCTAGCCCAGTATTCTGTTTTCCAAACAGCGGCCAAGCCAGGTCACACGTGCCTGTCAGAAACCCAAATCATGGCAACACTCCATACTACAAATCCCAGGGCGAGTAGTTGCTTCCCATGTCTGTCTCAATAGCAGACTATGGACTTTTCCTCCAGGAATCTGTCCAAACCTTTTTTAAACCCAGATATGGTAACCGCAATTACCACATACTCCATCAAAGAGTTCCAGAGCTTAACTATTCATTGTGAAAACAAATATTTCTTCCCATTTGTTTTAAAAGTATTTCCATGTAACTTCCTCGAGTGTCTCCTACTTTTGTATAAAATCAATTTACTTCTATTCGTTCTACACCACTCGGATTTTGTAGACCTCAATCATATCTCCCCTCATCTGTCCCTTTTCCAAGTTGAAGAGCCCTAACCTTTATAGCCTTTCCTCATATGAGAGGAGTTCCATCCCCATTAAAATAATTTTGGTCGCTCTTCTTTGAACCTTTCCTAATTCCGCTATATCTTTTTTGAGATACGGTGACCAGAACTGAATGCAATACTCAAGGTGCGGATGCACCATGGAGTGATACAAAGGCATTATAGTATTTTCGGTCTTATTCACCATCCCTTTCCTAATAATTCATAACATCCTGTTTGCTTCTTTGGCCGCCGCTGCACACTGAGCAGAAGATTTCAGCATATTATCAACAACGACACCCGGATCTTTTTCTTGAGTGCTGGCCCCCAAGGTGTACCGTAGCCATCATGTAACTATGATTCGGATTATTATTTCCAATGTGCACCACCTTGCATTTGTCCACATTAAATTTCATTTGCCATTTGGATGCCCAGTCTTCTAGTTTCCTAATGTCTTCTTTCAAGATTTCACAGTCCACACATGTTTTAACAACCTTGAATAGTTTTTTATCATCTACAAATTTTATCACCTCACTTGTTGTTCTGATTTCCATATAATTTATAAATATGTTAAATAGTACCAGTCCCAGTGCAGATCCCTGTGGCACTCCACTGTTCACCCTCCTCCATTGAGAGAAATGACCATTTAACCCTACCCTCTGTTTTCTGTCCAATAACCAATTCCTAATCCACACCAGAACCTTGCCTTCTATCCCATGACTCTTTCATTTTCTCAGGAGTCTCTCATGAGGAACTTTATCAAAAGCTTTCTGAAAATCTAGATACACTACAAAACTGGCTCACCTTTATCCACATGTTTATTCATGCCTTCAAAGAATTGAAGCAAATTGGTGAGGCAAGACTTCCCTTGGCTGAACCCATGCTGACGCTGTCCCATTAAATCATGTTTGTCTGTGCATTCTGTAATTTTATTCTTTATAATAGTTTCAACTATTTTCCCCGGCATTGAAGTCAGGCTTACCGCTTACCGGTCTATAATTTCCAGGATCACTAGAACCCTTTTTAAAAATCGGCATCATATTGTAGGATTGTAGGATCTCTGGCGATTGAGCTGAACTACGGGTTGGACTCTTGTCCTCTGTTGGAGTAGCTTTAGATAGTTCAGACGTAATTTGGAGGATCTTATCGGCAAAATGATCAGCTAGGTCTTGGGCGGTGGGAGGTGAAGATGCGATTCCATGTGCCCCAATGAAAGGAGAGTTTAATTTCACTTCAAAACTTTATAACCTCAGGTACAGCCCAAGGCAGATAACAACAGTTAAGAAGAACGCATCAGTAAACAGGATATCCTCACTGAAATTTGGCCATGTATTACTGTATTGTATAGAATAGTGTAGAAAAATGAGAACAAAATAAAGCCTTTATTAGTGCTGTTTCGACCAGCTACAATAATTTTTGAAGCTGTTTTAGTGATATTCAATTTTATTTCATGATATTTATATCTACATATGGGATGCTTTCAAATAAATGAAAAACCTTTTGTCCTCCACCTTTGAAGGCACTGCCTATCCAAGTGGAACAGCTTTAGACTTTTTTACGGATGGCCCAATTTGGCTATTGTTTTGGGTGAACCAGTGTGGCGGCAAGCTCCGCTTATTGGCTTCAACCCATATAATGGGCTATATAGCCTCATACTGATTCCATGCATTAAAACTCCTATGAGTTGACAGGGCGGCGAGGGCGCTATCACGCGCCTCCTCTTCCTGTCGCCAATATTGCGAAAGCGGCGGCGCTCCCGCACAGGACGACGGGAAGGTGGAGCATCTGGGTAGTAGGGGGCGCGCCCTCTTTAGACAGCGCGCGCTCCTCCTGTCCCGCCCCTTGGTAGTAGTCCTGCCCCTCCCTTCCCCTGTGGGAGTGTAGCGAGGGCGCGCGCTCTCTTCACGTCGAGCTCAGGGGGTCCCCACTCCCGACCCTTGGCGGCGGTTTGGGGGGGAAGGGCGGGCAGGTGCAACAAGGCAGGATGGTGTCTCTGGACAGCAGGATGACCCCCGGGCAGAGCACGCTGTGTCGTGGGCTGGCGGGGGTGCTGGGCCGCAGCCTGACCGCCCCTCTGGAAGTGATGAAGGTCTTGGCGCAGGTGGGCAGCCGGCATTCCGAGGGGGGCCTCGTGCACAGCTTCTCGCGGCTGTGCCAGGCCGAGGGCAGAAAGGCTTTCTGGAAAGGGAACGGTGCGGCCTGCGCCCGCCTCCTGCCGTCTAGCGCCCTGCAGCTGTGCGCCTACCGCCGGTGAGTGCTACCCTCCTGCCTTTGTTATTGCGCATCCAATGCATCCAAACTATCCTCTTATTTATTTATTGCATTTGTATCCCACATTTCTCACCTCTTTGCAGGCGCAATGTGGCTTACAATACATCATGTGTAGTGGAAATACATTAGAAAGTAGACATATAGTATTACAGAAGGGTCTTGGGCAACATGATGAAGATAAAGTAGTAAAACAAGCAGATATTAAAGACAATTATGAATATATGTGGAGGAGTTGTGTATACAGTGATACCTCGGGTTTCGTTGATAATCTGTCCGAAAACCGAAACAGACGAAAACCGAGGCAATTATTGCCATATGAATTAATGTAAATCCAATGAGCAGGAGAACGTGTGGGTTGCCCTTTGTTTTCGCAAACTTAGCAGCGAAAACCAAGGCAACCAACGAAATCCGAGACAAAAGTTTAACTGAAAAGATCAACGAAAACTGAAACCGACGATAACCGAAGTAAACGAAAACCAAGGTTCCACTGTATTCATATTGGTTGATCTATCTCTTAAAACTCTGCCCTACCTCCAGTGCTGAAGCATAGAGGAGCCAGCTATGTGGGTGCTTGACTATCCCCAATACTCAACAAACTCCTTGACTATGTCCAGGGAGAGGTACCATAATTTACATAATAATTCTGAAGAGTTAGCTCCTATGCGCCTGCCGAACTTTTACATAGCGCTACGAGGTGTGCACAGCGCAGTATAGACACCTTGAAGAAATGTGGAGTTTACAAGTTGGTCGAGAGATGGACATGGGGGGCAGGACCATATCAGAGATCTTTGCTTGTTGGTGGGGAGACAAGCCTCAGAAGGATGGATGTAGTTTCCAGGGAGAGGTAATAGTAGGAGACTTGCTTGCTGTTAGTTGGTTGAAGTGGACTGCATGCAAACATGACTGGTAGCATAGTTAAGATATTTGGATACCTGTGGCACTGTCTGACTTCTCTTTCCCTTCCCCCCAGCTCTTTCCCCTTCAGATTGTCATTGGAATGTTTTTATGATTCATTTATATATTTTCCTCTTTCTCTCATACTGCCCTGGCCAGAGAGAAGAGGCGTAGCCTAGTGGTTAAACCAATGAACTGGTAACCAGAATGCTAGGTTAAAATTCCACTGCTTCCTCTTTGGGCAAGTCACTTAATCCTCCACTGTATTGGGTGCAAAACTAGATTGTAAACCCTCCAGGGACAGGAACATACCTACTCACCTTGAGCTACTACTGAACAAGTATGACCTATAAGCAAAATGATACATAAGGCAGTGTCTTTCAAAAGCTAGTAAAAAAAATGTATTTTATTCTAAAAGGGTGTCACCTTTATTTTTCACCTTATTTTTAATGTTGTCTGGTTTGCATTTTATCTACTGACTTTTGATGGGCACTGGAAATACACTGAAATCTTGCCCAAACAACGTTTTGCTAAACATTAGCAGTTTTTGGAAGTCGTGATGTGCCATTTAGATTAACAATTTCATGGTAAGATCCCTTAGTTTTATTCTCAGACACCAGGGGTGGGCAACCTTGGTTCTCGAGATCCGCAACTCAGTTGGGTTTCCAGGATTTCCTCAATGTATATACGTGAGGTCTGTTTGCATGCACTGCCTCCATTGTACGCAAATAGATCCTATGCATGTTAATTGGGAAATCCTAAAAACCAACTGGGTTGCCCACCTTTTCCATAAACTGTATGGCAGGTTTTTTTGAGCAGATGTAAGTTTCCATCATAGTGACTGCTTACTCTGACCGAAAACACATGACATCAAAATAACATGTGACCTATACACAGACTCAAATATAGTGCAAAAAAGCCAGTACAGGTGAAAATAACTTTGAGGCTATACTTCCTGTCTTTTTTGTTTTTTTAATGCCCCCTCTGAGACAGTCTAAACAATAGGGACTACAGTAAATATTATGACAGGCAAACTGTCACTACCAAACAATACAATACAGGTGGAGAAAAAAGCCAAACAGCATAAAAAAAAAACCTCCACCACAAAAGTGTAAATTGTTACAGTATTTCAAGTCACTACAGGCCAGTGAGTATGCAAAAGCCAATGGTACCGGGAGGAGTGGTCTGAAATACAACAAAACACATGATGTACTGTTCTAGGCAAAGTATAGTGTAGCTTAAACAGCTAGCTTAAACCATCCCCAAGTAGAAGTTTTACCAGTACACTCTCAATTCATAAGCAAATCTTCTTTATTGTAGTACTCGTAATAATCAAAGAAAATCCAATTTACAGTTCAGTTGCTTAGAAGAGAATTGTTGTCTTCTGCACATAGTCTGTATCTAGCCACCCCAGAGGCAAGGAGATGGCCAGAACCTCAGCCCATCTGAGAGGAAAAGCTATGGCTGTCAAAGGAAATAAGGGGGAGAAACTCAAGGTAAATAAAAGGGGAATGACTTGGGGAGATGGTGAAAACTTTTGATGGAATTAGAGTAAATTAAGGAGGGATCAGATCCTAGAACAGCTGCAGATCACAAAAGCATGCTAGCAAGACTGAGCTCTCTCACACAGCCCGCAGGGGCAGAGAGGGAGGGCTGGCCCTAGCTCAGAGCTAACAGCCAATAGGGA
Organism: Microcaecilia unicolor; assembly: GCF_901765095.1. Taxonomy (NCBI): domain Eukaryota; kingdom Metazoa; phylum Chordata; class Amphibia; order Gymnophiona; family Siphonopidae; genus Microcaecilia; species Microcaecilia unicolor. Next base: position 29,210,764 of record NC_044037.1, on the reverse strand, counting down.
AAGCTCACAAAGAGTCAATCACAGGATACTGCAAACTATAGGAAAAGCAATCCTAATAAACAGAACGGTGCTTTAACATAGACAATGCAATTGAATACAAATAATACTCATACTAAATATACATCACAATGAACACATGATATGCAAAAAGCAAACTTAACTAGGAAGTCTTCAATGCATGCAATACCCAGCAAGGTGCCCCTTATTAAACTGATGCTACATCATTCTTACAACCAAGAATGTGAAGGAAACAGGAGCGATTAGCTCAGAGTACCGTACCCTGAGGCAGTGGATAGCGAAACATGGCGCATGTCAGGGTCTGGTCCTTCACATTAAATCTAAGTCAGTTTAAATGCTTTTGAGATGCGTTTGAAGTGTAACTACAAGTAACGGTTTTATGATTTGAAAAATTTTAACTTTTTGAATACACAATTTAAATTGCGAATAAAGTTAGAAATAGTGACCTATGTTGAGGCAGGCGAGTCGTGGTATAAGCATAACTGTGTGAAACGAGTCACCACCGAGTAGCACTACCATTAGAGGAAGCTGTAAATATGCTGTTGGTGAGTCAGTATAGCAGTGGGTTATGTGAAAATTTGACATTTATATCTGAAGCATCCTCCATGTAGAAATTAAATAAGTACCAAAACACTTGAGTACTGCAGCTGGATTCAAAGAGAGTTAGTTGACTCTTACTCCAGGTCCTTGGTGGGCGGTAAACAAGCAAAATTCCAAAGGGGCACAGGTTTGATTCATCATGCATGCCATCTACTCTTCCTGTTGCTCCCTTAGAGATCCTATGTACTTGTCCCAACCTCTGTTGAATTTAGATACTGTTTTCGTCTCCACCACTTCCACCAGGAGGCTGTTCCATGAATTCACCATCCTTTTTGTGAAGAAGTATTTCCTCAGGTTATTTCTGAGTCTTATCTCCTTTCACCTTCATCCTATGCCCTCTCATTCCAGAGCTTCGTTTCAATTGAAAGACTCTTCTGCATTTATGCCTCATAGGTATTTAAATGTCTCTATCCTATCTCCCTTGTCTTAAAGAATACATATTGAGATCTTTAAGTCTTTCCCCATATGCTTTATGACTAAGAGCACTGACCATTTTAGTAGCCACCCTCTGGACCAGTTCCATCCTGTTTATATCTTTTTGAAGGTGTGGTCTTCAGAATTGTACACAATATTCTAAATGATGTCTCACCGTAGTCTAATACAGAAGCATCATAATCTCCTTTTTCCTACTGGCCATTCCTCTCACTGTGCACCCAAGCAGCCTTCTAGCTTCCACCATAGACTTTTCTACCTGTTTGGTCAGCTTAAGATCATCACATACCACTACATTCTCATGCACAAAAGTTCTTTGTCTTCTAAACTGTACCGTTCCCTTGGGTTTTTGTAGCTCAAATGCATGACCCTGCATTTTTTTAGCATTAAATCTAAAACTGCCATATTCCAGACCATTCCTCTAGCTTCACTTTTGATATCATCCACAAAGAAGCAAAATTTACCAGACAGCCCTTCAGCAATATCGCTTACAAAAATGTTAGAGAACAGCCCAAGAACCGAACCTTTCAGCACACCACTGGTAACCTCCTTTTCCTCAGAATGAGCTCCATTTATTGCTACCCTCTGTTGTTGCCTTCCACTCAACCAGTTCCTATCCTAACCCAGTCAGTCACTTTGGTTTTTTTTTTTTTTTTTGTTACATTTGTACCCTGCGCTTTCCCACTCATGGCAGGCTCAATGCGGCTTACATGGGGCAATGGAGGGTTAAGTGACTCGCCCAGAGTCACAGGGAGCTGCCTGTGCCTGAAGTGGGAATCGAACTCAGTTCCTCAGTTCCCCAGGACCAAAGTCCACCACCCTAACCACTAGGCCACTCCTTCTTTTAGGGCCCATACTGAGGGCATGCAGTTTATTATTAGTCCTTTGTGTGGAACTGTCAAAAGCTTTGCTAAAATCTTAATACACTACATCTAGCGCTCTCTTGATCCAACTCTGGTCACCCAGTCAAAGAAATTAATCAGATTTGTCTGACAAGACCTGCCTCTAGTGAAACCACGTTGCCTCGGGTCCTGTAATCTATTGGATTCCAAAAACTTTACCATTCTCTGTTTTAGAAACGTTTCCATTAATTTATTTACGCAGCTTTCCAGATGTTCCCATCCAAACAGCAATTTGACTTAATCCCCCATCTGAATATAGTTTAGGTTTTTTTTAAATCTGGAACCTTCACTTTTGAATGAACCCCCTCAACACCTATCTTAATATTAAACCACACTATCTGGTGATCACTGGATGTGAGATGATCACCTACTATAACATCAGAAACACTCCAATATGGCCCCATCCCACGTGGGTTCCATTCCTAACTGCTGGGATAGTTCGCCCTGTAGAGTGTCCCTGGTTCTAAAAGACCCCATGATAGGGATACCCCAATCAACTTCTGGCATATTAAAATCACCTATTAGTAGTACATCACTACGGAAACGCAGGCCAAAGTATCGGCCTGCTTATCCGACATTGCTGGCTGGATGTCCAACCGCCACCTGAAACTGAACAGGGCCAAGACCGAGCTTATTGTCTTCCCACCCAAACCCACTTCTCCTCTCCCTCCACTCTCTATCTCAGTTGATAACACCCTCATCATCCCCGTCTCATCTGACCGCAACCTCGGAGTCATCTTCGACTCCTCCCTCTCCTTCTCTGCGCATATCCAGCAGGTAGCCAACACCTGTCGCTTCTTCCTCTACAACATTAGCAAAATTTGCCCTTTCCTCTCTGAGCACACCACCCGAACTCTCATCCACTCTCTCATTACCTCTCGTCTTGACTACTGCAACCTTCTCCTCACTGACCTCCCACTTAGCCATCTATCCCCCCTTCAGTCCATTCAGAACTCTGCTGCACATCTTATCTTCTGCCTGGACCGATATACTCATATCACCCCTCTCCTCAAATCACTTCACTGGCTTCCGATCAAGTACTGCATACAGTTCAAGCTTCTCCCACTAATCTACAAATGCACTCGATCTGCAGCCCCTCCCTACCTCTCTACCCTCATCTCCCCCTACGTTCCTACCTGTAACCTCCGCTCTCAAGACAAATCCCTCCTTTCAGTACCCTTCTCCACCACCGCCAACTCCAGGCTCCGCCCTTTCTGCCTCGCCTCACCCCATGCTTGGAATAAACTCCCTGAGCCCATACGCCAGGCCCCCTCCCTGCCCATCTTCAAATCCTTGCTCAAAGCCCACCTCTTCAATGTCGCCTTCGGCACCTAACCACTTTACCGCTACTCAGGAAATCTAGACTACCCCAACTTGACATTTTGTCCTTTAGATTATAAGCTCTTTGAGCAGGGACTGTCCTTCTTTGTTAAACTGTACAGCGCAGCGTAACCCTAGTAGCGCTCTAGAAATGTTAAGTAGTAGTAGTTTCACAGTTATATTTTGAATGTCTTCAATTAAATCTGGCCACTTCTGCGTGTATATCACACCAATGTAAATACATTTTCCATTCCCTCTTTCTAGATTGACCCACAGTGCCTCTTCCTTACCCTGTAAGGTCCTGCAATTGTGTGGCTTTATTATTATCTTTAACATATAATGCTTTTCCCCCTCCCTTTCTTCCTACCCTGTATTTCCTGAACAGATTATAGCCCAATATAACTATATCCTAGTCATGGTTTTCTGTGAATCATGTCTCTGTGATCGCCACTAAATCCAAATCAGCCGCTTTCATCACAGCCTTGAGATCTAAAACCATATTTCCTATACTTTGGGCATTAGTATATACTGCTTTTCAGACATTGGCCTTGTTTCCCATCTGGACTGATTTTAAATGGTTTAATGAGAAAAGCGATTTAAATATAACTGCCAGACCACCCCTTTCCTAGGCAGTCTAGGGCTGTGATAGCTAAAAAAAAAAAACAACAACCCCAAAATCCTGATGAGCACAAATCTTGTAATTTAGCGGTGTCAGAATCCATCATCCAGGTTTCTGAAATGAATGTCAGACCTATGTCTGAATTGCCTATCATGTCCCTGATGATATGCAGTTTGTTACATACTGACCTTGTATTAAAATATAAACAAGGAACAGATGTTATTAAATCACCAATCAAATTGAAGTCTTCCTCTGTAAGCAACATTGTTTGCTTTGGGGGCATCTGTTACCTGTTATTACTGCAGTATTATGTTCTCGGCTACTTATGTTCTCACATAGGTCACTAATATGCAACCTAGAACTAAAAAAAAAAGTACCAATTTTCTAATATTGGTAGCGAAACTGAGGGTGGGAAATCCATAAATAACACCAGATCCATCCTGAGGTAGAAGTAAAAGTAAATCAAGTATTTGTGTTTAAACTTGTTTTCATGTATATGTCTAAAAACCAGCTAAAAAGAAATGTTTCATTAAGTTCCCCAAAGTTGCCCCCAAAGGGGCAGATTAAGGGGCATTATATGCCCCTTAGGTAGTGCGTTTAAGTGCAGTCCTCAGCTGACAATGGGTGTTGTCAGTGGGAAGGGAGGGACCAGTGCCACAGCGCTGCACAAATGGTAGCCCGAGAGGCCACGTGATGGTGAGTATACAAAGGCAGGGAGACAATCAGCATTTCCTCTGTGCTGACCTTTAGTCAGATTTCAACCTGGCTAGAAATAGTTATGCATTTATTCCTCTGTTTGGAGCCTAGAGATCATTCCACACACTGGATTACAAAGGGCAGATCTTGTGTCTTTGAGACTGTCCTTAGAAATATCAATGTATTGTCTTGGGTGAGGTGATCCTGCTTGAAATATTTTTTTTCTGTGCGAATGCATGGACTTTGTAAGAGCTGATTACCCTTAAAATTTGTGGCACTAGCTTATCTGCTACAAAGGGCATACAAAAATTAGCTCTGAATTGCCCTCTTCTCCATCATTTACCCTATTCAGTTCCATCAAATATAATACCATGCAGGTAAGCCAACAAAACAGATTTTACTATAGTAAGCAGATAATGTAGGAAATGTCTACTTCCTAAGAAGAACCAAATTACCCTGATATTCCTTGGTCTTGGCTACTTTTTCTATTTAAAATCTGCATCAGAATGTGAAGATGTCTATTATTTTTCAGTGTTTTGAGTTTTCATTCCTGAAATTCAGCATGCCTTCATACCAGATGATTGATTTATTTAATTTACAAAAACATTTGGAGGCCTTTTTATTAAAGCTTAGTGTGCGTTAAAAGCTGCGAGTCCTATTCCCTATGGGCGATGTGGCACTTGGTGTGCGCTAAGCTTTAGTAAAAGGGTCCCTTAATATATCATTTGTCAAGAATAGTTTTCAGTGGTTTACAATATACCGATGTAAAAACATAATTGAATAACTACAAACAGATTTTAAAAACGAACTATGGAAACAAAACAAACTTCACTTCCACCCATGTCTATCCAGAAATATCCCTCCTGGGAGAGAACCACTTTCACACTTTTTCCAAACCTCAAATAATCAGGCTCTGTTGTTAAACTTTCAGGTAATAAATTCCACAACTCTGGTGCTACCTGTGCTAAAGCCCTAGAATGCAATCTTCTAATCTCATGAGCCGGCCACTTGAGTCCTCCATGACTAATAGCCATTACTACCATCTGAAGATGACAGCCCTAGCTCATGATATGCTCAATTTACCCAAAACAAGACCTTTAAACTGTATACTTAAACTACAACCAGTGCAGTTCAATCAAATTTGTGGTTATGTGATCCAGCTCACACCAACCCACAAACTGCTGCGTTTAGATTCAACTGTAAAAGATGAATATACTTTGCAGGTAATCCTGCCCAAAGGCCATTACATGAATTCGAACCTGCCAAAATAAACAATTATACAACCACCTGTAAATTCAATGAAGAAAGCAAATTTTTCAGCTGCCAAATCAATCTGACTTTATAGACATAATTTTGGGTGGGCATGGGTGAGGGAGCTAATCTGGTTCCCCTCCTCCGTTACCAATATAACTTATTTACTCTTATAAGCAAGCAAACTACATCTGTGACTTTAACAAAAGAAGTTTGAGATCAAAGTGATATGCTGCCTAGTACACTGTAAAGCCCTCCTGCTTCAATTGCTCTTACAGTCCTACCCTAACTTTCATGTCATGTCCCATCGCTATCCCCTTCATTTTGTCCATATTCAACACCAACCTATGACAAGCGAGTCATTTTAAGTAGCAGAGTATGTTGTAAGAGTCATGGACTGGAAGCTTCTGTTGACACTAAGGGTTCTATATAGATAGAACAGCCTCTTGGAGATTAAAATATTCAGAGACCGTTATGTAAGTGCATTAAGCTTAGTGTGCTTAATTACTCCTGTTTTAGCATATCTCTTATATAGCAGACTTGCCCCGCCTGGTGCATCACGCTGCTTTTGGGAAGATGGCAGATACAAATCAAGGTCAGGTATACATATTAAGTAGCACATTTGAGTTTATCTTGTTGGGCAGACTGGATGGACTTACTATGTTACTATGTATGATAGCACTGGAGGCAGAAGTGATGGAGGAGATGGGAAAAGATGAGGGTCCTTCTCAAATCTGTTCAGATTTTAGCACGTGTTAAATATTAGTGCATGCTAACGCTAGAGACACCTATATATTCCTATGGGTGTCTCTCTTTTTTATTTTATTTTTGTTTTTGTTACATTTGTACCCCGCACTTTTTCCCACTCATGGCAGGCTCAATGCGGCAGACAATGGAGGGTTAAGTGACTTGCCCAGAGTCACAAGGAGCTGCCTGTGCCGGGAATTGAACTCAGTTCCTCAGTTCCCCAGGACCAAAGTCCACCACCCTAACCAGTAGGCCACTCCTCCACTCTAGCATTAGTGCGTGCTAAAAATGCTGGCGCGCCTATAGCACGGCTTAGTAAACAGGGCCCCCAGTGTCTAGACGCATGGCCCCTGTCTATGGACTGTAACTGCAATGATTGGCCCAGTTGTGCTGGAGGGTGGAAAAATTTATAAAACGGGAGAAAAAAAGCTGGTGTTGCAAATGAAAATTCAGGGTGATGTAGTTTAGTCTGCAGTCATTTTTGTTGGCACTTAGCTCAATGGGCTTCTCTCAAAAAAATAATAATAAAAACAAAACACACCACCTGTGGGTCTTATTTCTATTTTCTGTTTTCCTTTCAAGAACAGACATGGTTCTGTTGTGAAGAATCGGAGTGAATTAGAGCGGGGAAGTAGTAGCACAGATGTAGTTCTTTTGTTGTATTTCTGTGCTTTGCACATGCTGGTTTTTTTTTTCTCTTTTACCTGTATATATATTTTTTTTCTGTTTCAGGTTTCTCATGTTCTTTATGGATGACTTGGGTCAGGTTTCTCAATGGCAGGCCATTGTGGCAGGAAGTCTGGCAGGCATGGTTGCAGCAGTAGTGACATATCCTGCTGATGTTATCGAAACACGACTCATAGTGCAGAACAGACTGAAACCATCGTACAGAGGCATTCTTCATGCTTTCTGCTCTATTTATTATCAAGAAGGATTTCTTGCACTCTATCGAGGTGTTTCACTGACAATACTAGGTAATTTAGAAACAATATTTGTTTTGTTGACATTTTGTGTTTATTTGACCATGTTTTGCTAGCTCCATTGTATTTTATGCTGTGATATCTGTTACTGGGAAGAATATACATTAGAGTCTCTGGATATTTGCTTCCTAATCCTGCCTCTGATAGAGGACCCCAAATTGATTGGGATTTGAACTTTATTTTCCACTTTTACAACTGAACAAGCATTTCAGTAAAGCAACAAAGAAACAGAGCAACAGAGAACAAAAGAATGTGTACCTAGAACAAGGAAAAATCTCATAGAGACCATAACAAAAAAGAAGAAAAAAACACCCTTATGATGTCCCTACTATATCCAACAAAAAATGGTCCAAGTCTCCCGCAAAACACACAAACAACAACAAAAAGAGCGGAAGAAAAGCCAAAACAGACCAGATAAAAACCATAGGGAGTAAGAGCACCAAAGAAGTTTATTAAGACCCAACACGGTCCGTGTTTCGGCCAACCGGCCTTCTTCAGGGGTCTAAATCAAACAAAACATAACGCAATCAAAATATATACAAACTTAAGTATATATAGATACAAATATAAAAAACCTTACAACTCAAATATAGCAATACCAAAAAAAGTTTAAAAACAAAGTTAAAGACAAAATCACAATCATATTAAAACACTGACATATGAAATGTTGGAAATGTTTTGAAATGTCAGAAATATTCTAAGAACATGGCAGTGAAGAAGTGTAGAATTAAAATTAAAACAAAGGTTTAAGAATCCAAACGAATGAATACAATAGTGCTATATCAGATATAATTACATCTTCAAAATTTATAATTGATGAATAGATTAAAATTGCATGCTGGGAACTGATAACCACCTTAAACATAAAAACATATAGGCAATATACAACTATAACCTACCTTCAAATTGACGTATATGGATGTGCCTCCTGAATGCTCATGAAATGAAAGGCATAAACTTATAAATTTTGAAGATGTAATTATAATATGAGTAAATTTTGAATTATATCTTATTATCAAATGTACATATGCCCTCATTTTCATACTGGTTTGTATGTGTATCTGGATATCTGATATAGCACTGTTGTATTCATTCGTTTGGATTCTTAAACCTTTGTTTTAATTTTAATTCTACACTTCTTCACTGCCATGTTCTTAGAATATTTCTGACATTTCAAAACATTTCCAACATTTCATGTGTCAGTGTTTTAATATGATTGTGATTTTGTTTTTAACTTTGTTTTTAAACTTTTTTTGGTATTGATATATTTGAGTTGTAAGGTTTTTTTATATTTGTATCTATATATACTTAAGTTTGTATATATTTTGATTGCGTTATGCTTTGATTTTAGACCCCTGAAGAAGGCCGGTCGAAACACGGACCGTGTTTGGTCCTAATAAACTTGTTTGGTGCTCTTACTCCCTATGGTTTTTATCTGGTCTGTTTTGGCTTTTCTTCCGCTCTTTTTGTTGTTGTATGTCCCTACTATATCCCCATTCTAAGATACAGTACCCTCATCTCGCATTAATACACTTTCAGCCTGCCCAGCCATAACCAGAAACATGCACATACCACACTGTCCATATCCACTCGAGCCATCACACCCTAGCTCAGCCTACCAAAGGTGGTTATTCTCCACAAAAACCCACTTTAGACATATATGCTTTGAATGGTGTCCAGATTGCTACCAACACAGCCATGGTTTCTTCGTCATAGCTGTTGATTTCTCCATAAGAACATAAGTGTTGCCATACTGGGATAGATGGAAGGTCCATGAAGCCCAGCATCCTGTTTTCAACAGTGGCCAATCCAGGTTACAAGTACCTGGCAGGATCACAAAACAGTACAATACATTTTATGCTGCTTATCCTAGAAATCAGCAGTGGATTTTCTCCAAGTCCATCTTAACGGTTTATGGACTTTTCTTTTAGGATGTTATCCAAACCTTTTTTTTAAATCTACTAAGCTAACTGTTCTTACCACATTCTCTGGCAAAAAATTCCAGAGTTTAATTACATGTTGAGTGTAGAAATATTTTCTCCGATTTGTTTTAAATGTACTAATTTGTAGCCTCAATATGTGCTCCCTAGTCCTAGTATTTTTGGAAAGATAAACAAGTCACGTCTTCTTGTTTCACTCCACTCATTATTTTATAAACCTCTATCATATCTCCCCTCGGCCATCTTTTCACCATTCTTTTTTTTTTTTAACATATTTTATTGAAGACTAGTAAAAAAGGCCCGTTTCTGACACAAATGAAACGGGCGCTAGGAAGGTTTTCCTTGGAGTGTGTATGTTTGGGAGAGTGTATGTGAGAGTGACTGTTTGAGAGTCAGAGTGAAAGTGTGAGTGTGTGAGAGAGAGAGTGAGTCTGGGTGTGAGTGTGTTTGTGAGAGAGTGTGTGTGAGAATGAGAGTGTGTGCAAGTGTGTATGTGAGACACAGTGTGAGAGAGAGTGTGTGTGTGTGGACAAGAGAGAGAGTGTGTGTGAGACACAGATTCTCTGTGAGAGTGAGTGTATGACACCAAGCGAGTGTGTGAGTGACTGTGTGGCACATAGAGAGTGAATGTGATACTGTGTGAGACAGAGTGTGTGAGAGTGAGAGTCAGAAAGACATTGTATATGAGAGAGAGAGTGTGAGCCGTGCCCTCCCAATCCATGGCCATCTGTCCCCTGCCCCCTCCATTCATCCTTTTCCAGCAATTCCCCTCTCTCCCTGAGCCCTGCCCTCCCAATCCATGGCCATCCATGTTTGTCTGTCACCTGGCCCCTCCATTCATCCCTATCCAGCATTTCCCCTCTCTGCCTGAGGCCTGCCCTGCAATCCATATCCATCCATGCCCATCTGTCCCCTCCATTCATCCCTATCCAGCAATTCCCCTCTCCCTGAGTCCTGCCCTTCCAATCCATGGCCATCCATGCTCATCTGTCACCTGGCCCCTCCATTTTTCCCTATCCAGCATTTCCCCTCTCTGCCTGAGGCCTGCTCTGCAATCCATATCCATCCATGCCCATCTGTCCCCCTCCATTCATCCCTATCCAGCAATTCCCCTCTCCCTGAGTCCTGCCCTTCCAATCCATGCCCATCCATGCTCCTCTGTCACCTGGCCCCTCCATTTTTCCCTATCCAGCATTTCCCCTCTCTGCCTGAGGCCTGCTCTGCAATCCATATCCATCCATGCCCATCTGTCCCCTCCATTCATCCCTATCCAGCAATTCCCCTTTCCCTGAGCTCTGCCGTCCCAATCCATGGCCATCCATGTTACTCTGTCACCTGCCCCCTCCATTCATCCCTATCCAGCATTTCCCCTCTCTGCCTGAGGCCTGCCCTGCAATCCATGCTCCTCTGTCCCCTGCCCCCTCCATTCATCCCTTTCCAGCATTTCCCCTGTCTGCCTGAGGCCTGTCCTGCAATCCATATCCATCCATGCCCATCTGTCCCCTTCATTCATCCCTATCCAGCAATTCCCCTTTCCCTGAGCCCTGCCCTCCCAATCCATGGCCATCCATGTTACTCTGTCCCCTGCCCCCTCCATTCATCCCTTTCCAGCATTTTCCCTCTGTGCCTGAGGCCTGCCCTGCAATCCATATCCATCCATGGCCATCTGTCCCCTCCATTCATCCGTATCCAGCAATTCCCCTTTCCCTGAGCCCTGCCGTCCCAATCCATGGCCATCCATGTTACTCTGTCACCTGCCCCCTCCATTCATCCCTATCCAGCATTCCCCTTTCTGCCTGAGGCCTGCCCTGCAATCCATGCTCCTCTGTCCCCTGCCCCCTCCATTCATCCGTTTCCAGCATTTCCCCTCTCTGCCTGAGGCCTGTCCTGCAATCCATATCCATCCATGCCCATCTGTCCCCTTCATTCATCCCTATCCAGCAATTCCCCTTTCCCTGAGCCCTGCCCTCCCAATCCATGGCCATCCATGTTACTCTGTCTCCTGCCCTCTCCATTCATCCCTTTCCAGCATTTCCCCTCTCTGCCTGAGGCCTGCCCTGCAATCCATATCCATCCATGCCCATCTGTCCCCTCCATGCATCCCTATCCAGCAATTTCCCTTTCCCTGAGCCCTGCCGTCCCAATCCATGGCCATCCATGTTACTCTATCACCTGCCCCCTCCATTCATCCCTATCCAGCATTTCCCCTCTCTGCCTGAGGCCTGCCCTGCAATCCATGCTCCTCTGTCCCCTGCCCCCTCCATTCATCCTTTTCCAGCAAGTCCCCTCTCTGCCTTCCATGACCCCCCCCCTCGCATCCATGCTCCTCTCTCATGTCCCAGCCTGGCCCGCCCTCTTCTCCTCCCCCCCTTCGCATCCATGCCCCCCCCCCCCCCCCTTCGCATCCATGCATCGTGTGGTTTTTTGTTTTTTTTTTTCTTCTTTTAAAATTTACCCCGTGGCGGTTCCGGCAGCGAAGCGTCAGGGAAGGAGGCGGCGCTCTCGACGTCTAGCCTTCCCTTCGCTGTGTTCCGCCTTCTTTTGACGTCATCCTTGACGTCAGAAGAAGGCGGAACACAGCGAAGGGAAGGCTAGACGTCGAGAGCGCCGCCTCCTTCCCTGACGCTTCGCTGCCGAGCGAAGCGATTGGTTGAGTGTCATTGCTCCGCCCTCGACGTCATCACGTTTGACGCGTGGGCGGGGCAGACACAATGGGATCTCACCCTCTTCACTTCTGGCTAAAAGAGGCTTCAATAGAACGTTGGAGGTGCGTTTTATATAGAGAGATTTTGTTTTTTTTTACACCCAACTGGAAACATCACTGATCAAACAGTCACATAAGGATTAGCTTACAACAACAAAGCGTCACTTATCATAGCATACAAACAGTATAAAATTCCCTCTTCACATCTTTTCCACATTTCCCTTTCCCCCTCCCTCCCTCTCATTTCGATCTCCCCCCCCCCCCCCCCCTGGAAGCCAGATTCTCTCTCGTTTCTCCTCATATGGGCCCCAAACTTTCTGAAACATCACTAGCAAGCCTTTCCTCATCGCAGTCAGCTTAGCCATTTGGTAAATGTATTCTACTTTATAACCTACCCTCTGCAGGGAGGGAGTTTCCAATGTTTTCCAAGCCCTCGCCAGCTGCATCTTGGCCGCAGCTAATATTTGAACTACAAGCTTATGTTCCTGCACCTTCGTTTTTTTTGGGCGGGCATGTAGCAGGCAATACTCTATCTGACGTGTATAGCCCCCGGTACCCAGGCCATTAACTACCTTTATTATTTGTTCCCAAAATGCACACACCTTGGGACATTCCCACCAGATGTGTAGAAAAGATCCCTGGCCCCCACAATTACGCCAGCAACTCTTGGATACGTTCGGATAGATCTTATGAAGACGCACTGGCGTATAGTACCACCAGAATAACATCTTATACCCGTTTTCAGTCACCGGCTGAGTGATTGATGAGCGCAACAAGAACCTAAAACTGTTGGCCCACCAGCTTATGGAGAAGTTCTTTTGCATCGCTTTCTCCCATCTGTCTGTATAGAATTCTAGCGGGGAGGACATGAGCAAAAGTGCTTTATAGAGTCTAGTTATACATCCCTTCCCTCCCCCCTCTCTTAGCGCCCGTTCTAAGCCCGTCTCTGCCAGCTCTAGCTCATCCCTTGCTTTCCTCTGAATGTAGTTCCTCACACAGTGGTAGTAAACAAGGTCCTTGGCAGGCAGATCATATTCTCTCACTATTTCAAAATCTTTTACCGCATTCTCCTCCCATAATTGACCCAACCTATATAACCCTTTACGGGCCCATACCTGGTAGGTTTTTTCCTCCGCCCCTAGAGAAAAGCCAGGGGCTTCGCTTATAGCCGTTTGCAAAAAATATTGTCGTTCAGGAAACACTCTAATTCTAATTTGTAGCCACGTGTTAAGCAGATGAGCCATTCCCACTGGCATCCTGCGAATTGCTGCCAAGATCTGTTGCTTTGGCCCCCATAGCACGTTACCTAAAAACTTAGTGCCCATCCATGCTCTTTCCCAGTGAAGCCATTTCTTATTATTACTGGGCTGCCATTCGGCCAAGATTTTCAACTGGGCTGCCTGATAGTATAGGAAGAAATCAGGGACGCCCATTCCCCCCATCGCTGATGGATGGTGCATTGCTCTCCTACGAACCCTCGGTGGCTTCTTTTTCCAGATATAAGCAAATACTTTTCTATGCAATCGCTGGAAAAAGGAACGCGGTATAGGCACCGGGAGGGCCGTAAACATATACAATAACTTGGGCAATATAACCATTTTTATTGCATTAATTCTACCCGACCAGGATACTGTCATAGCTTCCCATCTATCTAGTTCCAGAAATAGTTCTTTAACTTTAGGGGGGTAGTTTGCCTGGTAAAGCTGGTCTATTTTTGCTGTTATCTGAACACCCAAATATTTGATAGAATTTTGTGCCCAAATAAATGGGTATCTCTGTTGTAACTCTTGCACTTCTTTTTGGTCTACTGACAGATTTAGGATCTCAGATTTTGCCATATTGATCTTGAATCCTGATATCTTCCCATATTGCGCAAATACCTTCATCACCCTCTGCAGTGATAGTACCGGGTCTGAAATGGTCAACAAAATATCATCAGCGAAGAGCATTATCTTATGCTCACGTGCGCCCCTTACCACTCCTCTAATGCCTGCATGCTCTCTAATTTTCCTGGCCAGAGGCTCTATAGTCAATGCGAACAGCAAGGGGGAGAGGGCACAACCCTGCCTCGTGCCTCTATGTAGTTGGACCGGATTGGATAACCCATCATTGATTTTTAATAGGGCAAGAGGCTTGTCATATATGAGGCTTATCCACTTATCGAATCTCTCTCCCATGCCCAGCCTCGCTACCAGGGACTGCAGGAAGGCCCAGTCCACTCGGTCAAAGGCCTTCTCCGCATCTATCGATAGCAGCAACGCCGGGCTCCCTTCCTCCTCAATCTGCTGAATCACATGCAGCAGGGTTCTTATATTGTCACTGCCTTGGCGTCCCTCGATAAACCCTGTTTGATCTTGATGAATCAGGCGAGGCATCAGCCCCCCCAATCTATTGGCCAGAATTTTAGTGAAGATTTTATAGTCATTATTTAGCAGGGATATGGGCCGGTATGACGCGCACTGTTGCGGGTCTTTCCCTGGTTTCAAGATCAATACTACCTCTGCCACTCTCCAAGAATATGGCAATGAGTTTTCCTCATCAAAGGACCTAATCGCCCTTAATAGCAGGGGGGCAAGCCATTTCCTAAACATCTTATAAAATCTTATTGGGAAGCCATCTGGGCCTGGAGCCTTATGCGTAGGCATCCCTGCTATCGCCTCTTCCACTTCCTCTATTGTTATTAGCGCTGAAATGCCCTCTCGATCCTTCTTTGAGATCCCCTGTATACCCAGGTCATTTATATATTTTTCCTGTTCTTCCCTATTTGCTGTTTGCTCCCTCTCATAGAGTTGACCATAGTAGTCCCAAAAAGCTTTTTGTATAGCCTCTGAGGAGGTGAACAACTCCCCTCCTGTAGATTTTATAGCAGCTATAGAATTACGTTGTGCTCGCTTTTGTAGTTTACGGGCCAATAGCCTGCTAGCTTTATTTCCGAACTCAAAGTGCTCCTGTTGAGCTGCTTGTAACTGAATTGCTATCTCAGCTAGCTGTAGCTCATTAAGTTGTCTACGTAGCTGTTGTATCTCCCCCTCTTGTGTACTATCCGTGGGGTCTGCCTTATGTGCCTTTTCCAAGTTATCTAGTTGCTGGCGCAAAGTGGCCTCCCCTTTTTTCCTTTCCTTATCTATGTGGGACTGCAAGGCAATGATATGGCCCCGCACAACCGCTTTCATACCTTCCCATACATTCACAGGACGGGCCTCTCCATTGTCATTCAGCATAATGTATTCCTCAATACACTTTTCTATTGTTCGTGCGTGCTGGGGGTCTAACAAAGTTGCTTCATTCATACGCCAATTCCTATGACCCCTCTTCTCCCTTACCAGGCTGAGCACTAAACTGACCGAGCAGTGATCTGACCAGGAACAAGGCTCAATCTTGGTCTTACAAATTTTACCTCTAAAGGCTTCCTCGCCTAACCAATAATCTATTCGCGAGTATGTTTTATATTTAGGGGAGAAATATGTATAGTCCCTTTCAGTCCCATGAACTTCCCTCCAGATGTCCATAAGGCCCTCACGGGCCATCCATTCACTCATTGCGGCTCTATCCTTCTGGGCATACCCTGCTGTCCTCCCTGAGTTATCAACACACGGGTTTAAGGTGACATTAAAATCGCCTCCAATCAAAAGATGGCCTTTAGCCCTCTTCTGAATTACCCCCTCTAGTTCTTTTATGAACCCCCTTTGGTCTTCATTGGGAGCGTAGACATTTATCAGAGTGTATTGCACATTAAACAGTGAAGCCACAAGAACCAAATATCTCCCTCCAGGATCCCGTATCATTTCTTTCACACTCCATGGGCACGCACTGGAAAGCGCTATTAGGACACCTCTATTTTTGGTCCCTGCAATGTTGGATGCACAATATATTGAAGGATATCTCTTATGCTTGACCAATTTTTCATGTCCACGCTTCAAGTGCGTCTCCTGGAGGAATACAACATCTGCCTTCAAACGTAACATTTCTCTAAACATCTGACTGCGTTTCTGCGGGGAGTTAAGCCCCCTCACATTCAGTGTTACACAGTTAAGAGCCATGATGTTTATTTTCATATTGTTCGCTTAGCCAGTACCCACCCTGCAGTCCCAGCAAGAGCCCCCACAGTTTGATTGTAACATATCTGTCTTCCCCTCCCACCCTCTCCCCCCTCATTCTTCCCTCCCACCCCCCCTCCATACCCTCCTCATACATTTTAAGCACCTCCCTTCTCTTAGTTTGACAGGTGCTGCCCGGGAAGGAAGTGGCTCCCCCACGCCCTATTGTCATTCTTTCCTAACATCAATACGTATCTTCAACTATATACATGTAAGATTGAAACTTTAGCACAATAACCCTCTTTCCACACAACTCTATAATTCACAACTTCTTATACCAATCAGTCGTCTTTTCAGTCCCCTCAGCAGACATCGGAGGCTGCAATCTCCACCAGCCAAACCAACTCGATTCAGCCCTGGGAACTCAGGTCAGACGGTTTGCTGATTGTTGTCGCTGCAGCCTGTTGCGTCCAGCTCGCTGCCATTTTGGCTGGGTGGCCGTCCCCCCCGAGGTTCCTCTTCTACCTCCTGCAATCGATGGTATCTCAGTCAACCCCTCTGGAAGAATCTGCTGTGCCTCCGCCATCGTTCGAATCTGCTGTAATTTGCCTTCCTTATAGAATACTAGCGCGAAGGGATGTCTCCATCTGTAGCGTAGGCCCATCTCTCGTAGCTTAGCTGTAACCGGCTTCAGTTCAGCTCTCCGTTTTAATGTCGCTGCCGCCAGGTCTTGGTACACCTCTATGCGGTGGGCATCCCATTTAAAATCTGTACTTTTGCGAGCCGCTTGTAGCACTTTCTCCTTCATCCCGTATTCGCGGAAGCACACGATTATATCTTTGGGCAGATTTTGCCTTGACGGGCCCAGCGCCCTGTGTGCCCTCTCCAGCTTGATGTCATCCGGGCTCACCTCAGTTCCATCCGCCGATAGGAGGGCGCTAGCCACTTTTTGTATCACTATCTCAGCATCTTGGTAGGCAGGAGTCTCTGGAAGGCCTCGAAAACGTAAGTTGCAGCGCCTGCTTCGATTCTCCAAGTCCTCGATCTTATCATTAATTTGTTGTTGACCCAATCTAATATCAGAGACCTGTAAATCGACGGCTGTCAAGGCCTCCGTGTGATCTTCCATTCGCGCTTCAACTTCTTCCACTCTTTGGCCTATCTCCGCGATTTCTCCTCGCAAGCTGGCTCCCAGGGTCGTAAGTTCCTCCCGGACCACCTTCAGATCAGATCTTATTTCCTGCAGCCAGTCACGTAACTCAGGCAGGATTTCTCCCAGCCTGTCCGTTTGCTCTTGAGAGGAGAATAGTTCCATCACCGAGTCTTGTGTGCACGAGGTCAGTGCAGGTTGATCCGCCATCTTTTTTTTCTGCGTCGCGCTGCCTTCAAACGCGAATTGAGTGAGATTCACTACTCCTCCACTCGCCTGCATCGCAAATATTCCTTTCCGCGATCAGGATATCACTTTTATCTCAGTTGGCTATAATTTCGCCACTGTAGGAAAGAGAGAGAGTGCTTTTCAGTCGCGGGTGTGCTGGAGCTCAGCGTTTAAGCAGCCATTCGTTCCGCTGACGTCACTTCCTCCTCCATCTTTTCACCATTCTGAGGAGCCCTAGCCGCTTTAGCCGTTCCTCATAGGAAAGTTATCCCATCCGCTTATTTTTGTCACCCTTCTCTGTACTTTTTCTAATTCCACTATATCTTTTTTTGAGATGCGGTGACCAGAATTGCACACAGTATTCGAGTTGCACCATGGAGCAATACAAAGGCATTATAACATCTTTATTTTTGTTTTCTGTTCATTTCCTAATACATTCTATTTGCTTTCTTAGCCGCCGCTGCATACTGAGCAGAGGATTTCAACGTTATCAATGATGACACCTAGATCCCTTTCTTGGTCAGTGACTCCTAATGTGGAACCTTGAATCGCATAGCTATAGTTCGGGTTCCTCTTTCCCACACGCATCACTTTGCACTTGCTCACATTAAACATCTGCTATTTGGATGCCCAGTCTTGTAAGGTCGTCTTGTAATTTTTCACAATCCTTTTGCAATTTAGCAGTTTTGAATAACTTTGTGTCATCAGCAAATTTAATTACCTCACTAGTTACTCCCATCTCTAGATCATTTATAAATATGTTAAAAATATGTCCCAGCACAGACCCCTTCGGAACCCTTCTATTTACCCTTCTCCATTGAGAATACTGACCATTTAATCCTACTCTCTATTTTCTATCTTTTAACCAGTTTTTATTGCACAATAGACCACTACCTCTTATCCCATGACTCTCCAGTTTCCTCAGGAGTCTTTCATGAGGTACTTTGTCAAATGCCTTTTGAAAATCCAGATACACAATATCAACCGGCTCACCTTTATCCACACGTTTATTCACCCCTTCAAAGAAATGTAGTAGATTGGTGAGGCAAGGTTTCCCTTGACTAAATCCATGTTGGCTTTGTCTCATTAATGCGTACTTTTGAATATACTCTGTAATTTTGTTCTTTATAATAGTCTGTACCATTTTGCCCAGCACTGACGTCGGGCTCACCAGTCTATAATTTCTCGGATCACCTCTGGAACCTTTTTGTAAAAACTGGGGTTACGTTGGCCACCCTCCAATCTGATACCATAATTGATTTTAAAGATAAATTACGTATTACTAACAATAGTTCTGCAAATTTAATTTTTCAATTCTGTCAGTACTGTGGGATGAATACCATCCAGTCCAGGTGATTTGTCAAATTACGCCATTATATCCATTTCATAGATCTGCCGTATCTTTTTATGTCACTTGTTTACTGTCAGCTTGCAGGAAATACTCCATTGAGCCTTGGTTAATGTACACCCTGTGATACTCAGTACATTATTGATCTGCAGGAGCCCCTCACTTTCAGACAGCCCTAAATGCTTAAAGGATCCTCTAGTAAAGCAGTCTCTCCACAATTTGGCCAACACCCCAGAGTGGGCCTTACTCAGGAGAACTGGTGTTGCATAAATGTGGACTAAACTTTTATATCGGGTGTTATGGTGCATTGTACACATAGAAGTCTGTTTTTAAATTTGTTAAATTTATAACCTGCACAATTCACCATACTGGGGGAGGGGGAAGGACTCACATACTTAATCACAAGAAATAAAACCAAGCATTGGAGTGGAGAATTCCACTGGTACAAATGTATACGTGTGCCTACTACATGAAGGGAAGTTTCAGTCCAGGGAATATACCTAAGTAAGTAATGTGTGAATGCTTTGAAAACTGTCCTAATGCTGCCTCTACTCTGTTTATATCTTTTCAGAGGTACCAAAGAAAGCTAGATATTTTCATTGCTTCTGTTTGTGAAGCCTTTTTGACACTTGAATCTTTCTTGACATATCTCCAACACATTGCCCGTAAATCTTATTTCAGGCAGTTCAATTTTGGCATCTCTGTTTTGTATCAGAAGTAATGAAAGGGGCAGATGACTTGCCCAACTTCCTTGACTCTCGACCCACTTCTGTAGTCACTAAGCAGCTCCATTCAGAGCGTGTTCTTGCACTGTCCTCATGCTTACTCACAACCGGCTGCTGCCAGCGCACCCAAAACTAGGTCATGCAGTTTTCTCCAGCTACTTTGAGAGAGGTGAATTGTTTGGGGAAAGCCATAAATGAATTAACGGGGGTGGGGGGAATGAATGTGACTCTTGGGAGTACAGTTGAGAAATTAAGTAGAAGGGGGGGGGGGGGTCCTTGGTAGGGGCCCACAAATGTATGTTTAGCTAGAACTCAATACAGTCTTAATCCAGCCTGGGTCACTGATGGGAACTTAGCAAAAAAGTATTTTATGTTGTGAGCTGGGTCTTGGAATCTTAGATCCCTTAAAAAGACTGTTCCAGCCCCACTTAGCCTACACTAAGGATTGTATATAAGTTGCAGTAACATGAGATCAAGGATCTAGACTTCCCCCCATTGACTCCATTGGGCCAATGTGTTCAGGTGAATCAGAGCTTCCCCTACAGAATCAGCCCTAGGCGCTCCATTACTCACCTTTCTTCTGACTGAATTCCATTTACCATCACCCTCTTTTACTTGTCAGTCAACTAATTTCTGATCCAGTTTACCAGTTTGGGTCCCACCCTCAAGCTACTCAATTTATTAGTGAGCATTCTATGAGGAACAGTATCAAAGGCTTTGCTGAAATCTAAGTAGACCACATCCAACACCTTGTCAAATCAATCGGATGGCACAATTTACCTTTGATGAAGTCACATTACCTCGGATGTTGCAACCCATTGGATTATAGAAAATTTCACTGCCCTTTCCTTCAGCAGCATCTCCATTATACCTTTCCACTGAGGTAAGGCTTACTGGCCTGTAGCTTCTCACAGTGGGGCATACCTTACCCTGGGTAGAGGGCAGGCAATGAGGGAATGCACAAATCGTGACAAAATAAAGTAAGGTAGCACTCTGGGATCCAGATCAGGTCACCCATGTCCCTCAACTACAGACCCAAATTCATTACACCCAAGAATACTTACTGAAAGAATTAGACACAAGGCTCAGATATTATAGAAAAATGCAAGCTAATTTATTGTATTGACAGACAGCAGTAGAAACAGCGTAAGTGAGAAGTAATGCTCATAGGCTAAATTACCCTAAACTGATGGTAAAGCAGTGAGTATTTATGTACCTGTCTAGGCAAGGTAAAACAAAGCACACATTACCCAGATCCTGAATTGATTAGGACCCCTAACTCCAAGGCACTTTTTAAAAGACCAGTTACAACCTGACAGATGAAGAAGGCTCTCCCACACAGACACCAGAGATACAGCAGGTCAGGGAGCTGTCGAATCTCTCAGGAGGATACAGGAGCCACTGCAGGGATGGTAAGACAGTAGACAGATGCTCTCTCTCTGACTGATGTTCCTGGCAAAAGAAGGTAGATGGCAGAGCCACATTTAACAAGCCTCGGATGTTTTCATAATTTGGCTGGCTCAGATCGGGGCTGTCATCTACTTCGCTGACAGCAGCTCTTGCATGAACTCCTCAAGATAACACCTAGATAACTTCATGTTTTTAGAGGCTTTTTATACCATTCCCTTGTGTCAGGTTTTCCAATGTTGTGACTTGGAGGACCAAACACTGGGCTAGAGATGCCAGTGGCAGAGGAGTTCTGACCACAAGGTCACAGTTTTCTATAAATAAGATTGTTATTTTTGCCTTCTTAAAGCCTTAGCTATTCAGCAATATTCTTTTCACTGCACGTAGGCTTGAGGCCTATTGTAGCAACAAGCCTTAGCATGAGAGCTGACATTGGCCTGAGTCTGTATCTTTAAAGTCAGGTTCATAGTGCTGCATAATGCCTCCTGTAGGGCCAGTTTTGCTTTCACAGTACCTCTTCCCTGTTCCCAGTTTATGAAGGGGAACCATATAGGTCTTTTATCAGTCAAGCAGAACGTCCCCTGTCTCCAAGGATCTATTACACATTTTCTTTATGGGGATTTCCCAAAACCTCTGAGCTCCCTCAGTGTTCTGGGATGAAGAATCAAGTTGTTTCTTTATGTATTGAATTTAAAATAAAAGTCTAAACATGTGTAACAAAGCTGCTGAAAGAACTCCAAGATAAAGTTATAAAAAAAAAAAAAAAAGCTATAATGTGTTTGAATGTCCTGTGGAACACCACCAAGAAGTCCATTGTCATAAAATAGAAAGTTTGTAAGCATCAAAGGCGTAGTTTGAGTGAGGCAAAGTCAGTAGCTATTGGTTAAGAAAACCGCTGAGGAACCTCGTTATGGAGCCTAAGATTAGTTAAAAAAAAACCAAAACAAAACTGCAAAGGCCTGTGGTTGAGACTGGTGAAAATTCTGTGGAGTAATCATGAAATTGTTAAATAGTCAAACAGAGCTTATATGGAAGGCAAGAAGAAAGCCACTGCTGAAGAAATTCCATAATGTACCAGGCAGTGTTTAAAAAAACAAAAAAAAACCCACTTAAGGGATACTATATACATATAGATGGAGGTTTTGTAGTCTGGTAAGACCAAAGTGGAACTGTTATGGCCTTGTTGGTAAATGGTACATTGCCCTGCTAACATCGTCTCTACTGCAAAACGTGGTAGTGGTAGTATGTTGTGGGGATGCTTTGCAGCAGCAGGTACTGCAAGGCATGTCAAGATCAAGAAAAGGATAGATGGTGCAAATCCTGGAGGAACACTGGATCCAGTTGGCCGCCGAGCTGGAATTGGGGAGGATTCAACTTTTAGCAGGACATTGATCCTAAGCACAAAACAAAAGCAACAATGGAGTGGAGCAAGAAAGGGTAAATATTTAATGCCATGTCCAGGCACCAGCACCAAATATTAGACATATGCGGCCTGTTGCCACTTAGGCAGTTAAGTGCAATCTTCAGCACTTAACCGCAAAAGGTGAACCGAATAAAGATAGGGATTTGTTTTATGCATACTGTTTATGTGGTTAAGTGGTGAATATTGGTACTTAACCACATAAGTGCCAATTCCACCCCCACCCCCCGAACTGTCCACAAAATAGCTGGTTTTGGCTTAGGCACTAACCAGGTAGGTGCTGCTGGATATTCACAGTTAGCCCAGATGAGCAATTTAAATGGCCAGAAGCTCTCCTGGCCATTTAAATCCCTTTGAATATCTACCCTAAAGTGAACGCCCTCATCTGTCCCAGTGAAAGCCCTGAACTGAGTCCTACAGAGAGTCTTTTGCAAGACTTAGACTGCGGACAATCCTCAGCTAACTTGACTGAGCTTGAACTATTTTCCCAAGAAGAATGGGTAAAAACTAAATATTTCTGCTATGCAAAGTTGATAAACACTTATCCTAAATGCTTCATGGTGATTAGTACTGCAAAAGGGACAAATATTTAGTCAAGGAGTTTCAAGAGCTCTTTTTTGAATACTTCAGTAATTGTTTCACATCGGAGACTTTTGCAAGGCACTGTAATGTGAACGTAGAAACGAGACTTCAGTGCCGCATATAGGCTGACAGTATGTTCCTATAAAATGTATTTGAAGCTTGCACTGATTATACTGTGTGTAGGAACTCACACAGACAAGCTTTTCATACCAGTAGTATGAGTTGGAAGTGCTGCATACAAATAGGTGAATATCCAACTAAAACCCATAGTTTATAAAAAAAACTACGCTGCTGTTTCACATGAAAAAGCTTCTGTGTATGTGTGTGCCTGTAATGTCAAGTGCTTTTTTTAAGTCTGTGTATCTTTATTGGAACCATATATGAATAATAAGATACAGAATGTATAGAAAAATACAACAACAAATGTAATGTTCAACATTAAGAAGTACATTCAATAAAAGATGACACAGGCAACCATTTGTCCTTAAATTTGAGTACATGGTTAGATTTCTTATCAATATAAGTCTCAAACTTGTATATGGTACTAACTAGATTCCACCAATTGGTAATGCATACATTTGATACATTCCTCCAGGAGCTTAATATTAATTTAAAAACTATAGCCAGTAGAGTATCTAAAAGAGAACAATGGTGGGAGGAGAGGAGTTTTTGAAAGCAAAATGATATATTTAAATTGAACTTGAAGATAAAGGTAAAATCTTACCAATATGAGTCCACACATTGTTCCAGAAAGGTTGAATACAAATGCATTCTTATGAGATACGTTTACTGCAAGATTGACATCAGGAAGATAAAATCGAACGGTTACAGTATGCTTTAGCAGGTGTCCAATAAGATCCGTGTAAAAAAAACAGCACAAAGGGCCTTTAAAAACAAAAGGGAACACAGTTCTTTCATTAAAAAATCCTTTTAATAGTGAAGTTTGATTGAAGAAAGACCCGACACGGGCCGTGTTTCGGTGCTACCGCACCTGCGTCAGGGGTCTGGGGAGATCAGGGCATATAATTCACCAAGCTTCAGCAAAGAGATCAATCTCTCTCTCTCCTCTCAGGCTAAGACTGAAGCAACAGCCATCTTTTTCTGTACTTTGTTCCCTCTCTTTGTCACAATAAGATCCGTGTGCCAGTAAAAATAGAGATTGGGTTATACTGGCAGATCTAGAGGAAGAGAAAACATTAGACCAAAATCGTTCTCATTCATTCTCTTGGAATACGTATTCTAAGTCCTCTTGCCAAGCTTTTTTAAAACCAAGCAGAGTATTGTTTTTAATAGACTTTAACAATGTATTTTAAAAACAACAAGGCTGAATGGCCTAAGGCAATGAATTGTTTACATTAAGTAACCAAAGAAGGCATTGTCATAGATAAATCATTGCAAGGTAATGCCAGATTTTTTAAGAGCGCTGGATAATTGAAACCATTGGTAGAACTGTGTATTGGGCAAATCAGAATCAGATTGTAAATGAGCAGGTATTTACCAAGAAGAAGGATCAGAGGTAGGGCAGTGAGATCCCATATACTTGCATGTTGCCATATTGACCAGGAAATTTTCTTCCGATCAATAAAAATTCATGGATTATACCAAAGAGAGCAATATTGAGACTGATTCCAGAGGGTATTCAGTGCCTTATCCAACTCTTTTAATACAGTATATGATGTCTTTATAATAGGAGTGGAGAGAAATTTGGGAGGCAAGGACATTCCAGGGATTCTTCTTAATGGTAAAGGGGCAAGTAAGGATTGTTCAATAAGGAACCACATTTGAGGCAATAAAATTTAATGTGAGGCGATCCAGATTGCACCATGGCACAATAAAAAAAGCTTTATGGTAGGCTAGTAAGTCTGGGAAATTTGCTCCACCATCCAATTTAGGAGATTTCAGTTTGGCCAAAGATATTCTCGGGGACTTAGCCCATAAAAATCTATCTAACAATTTCTCTAGAAATGAATAAAACGAGTGGGGAAATAGTATAGGGAACATTGTTTAATATATAAAGAATCCTGGGAACAATCATAATTTTTAAGGAATCTAATCTTCCCCACCAAGAGAGATGGATGGGGGACCATGGTAGTAATGTTAATTTTTGTTGTTTTCAAATATTTTGTCCATATTAATTTGGGCTGACAATTGTAAATCATTAGTTAAAACAAAAAACAAAACAAGCCTAAATATTTAATGGAGGACTTGACCCGTTTAAACGGACAGGTATAAAGAAAGGAGTATGTGATTTGTTGAGTGGTTTGGTTTTGTCCCAATTCACTTTATATCCTGATAGGGACGAAAAATGGAAGACAACTTGGAACAATTCAGGTAGAGATGTTTGGGGTTTAGAAAGGTAAAATGAAATGTCATCTACATAAGCAGAACGTTTAATGCCAGATATTAAAGGATTTTGCCTGATCATAGCTAAAAACTTCTAGTTCCAAATTAAATAATAAAGGGGTCGTAGGGCATACCTGACGTCTGCCTCTGTAAAATAAAGGGGGGGGGGGCAAATCTTCATTAGCCATGGTTCTAGCAGCTGGGCTTAAGTAGTAAACCAAATAAATCAATAAAGGAGTCGGAGAGACCAAAATGCTTAAGACACAAAAGAGAGAGTTCCACTCTACCCGGTCAAAAGCCTGCTCTGCGTCAGTGGAAACTGCAAGAAGAGATTCAATATTTGACTGGGCAGAATGGATGATATTGCAGAATAATCTGATATTGTCTGAGCCGTATCTGCCTTTCGGGAAACCAACTTGGTCAAAATGTATAAGTAGAGATATAACTTTTTCTAATCTGTTGATAAGTAGCTTAGCAAAACTTTTGTAATGCAGGTCAAGCAACAAAATTCTGCACCTGTTGTGAATCTCTGTTGGGCTTGGGAAGTACAAAAATGTGAGTTTCCGGAAAACATCCATTTTTTGAAGTATGAGAGATGAGATTCTGATAGTACAGATTTCAGTTTGATAGTGCAGATTTCAGTTTAGGTGTCAGTAAAGTAGAAAAGCTTTTATGGTCAAACAATTTTTATTAAAGTCTTAGTATAGAACAAAGCATCCCATACAGTAAACAACAATCAAGCTGCACAGGTACGAGTAGCCTAGTGATTAGTGCAGCGGACTTTGATCCTGGGGATTTGGGTTTGATTCTCACTGCAGCTCCTTGTGACTCTGGGCAAGTCACTTAACCCTCCATTGCCCAGGTACAAAGTAAGTACCTGCATATAATATGTAAACTGCTTTGATTGTAACCACAGAAAGGCGGTATACCAAATCTCATTCCCTTTCCATTGCAGATGTAACCATTAAACCCAAACCCACCCAAACAACCCCTACCCTCCACCTTCCCTCCCCACCATCAATACACATACTGCATCATGGTCCCAAAGGGTTCGGACTCTTGTAACCCTCCAAGGAGATAAAGGAACCCCTCCTCTTCCACCTCAGGAAAGTAGATAATAACAAAAGCCCAAGACAAAGAAGTAGGTATACATAGATGGGTGCCCTCATGGAGACAAAGTTTGCAAATGGAGGTTCCAGAGCTTCAAAACGCAGACCTTGCGCTTGTGGGATTCATGTGCCTCCCATGTAAGCAGCTGATAAAGTTGATTATGCCAATGACAAAAGGCAGGTGGCTTTGACAGTCCGGGATTGCAAGATATGTTTTCTTGCTAGTAGGCACATTTTACAAAAAAACAAGATGCGCTCCTTGTCTGTACCCCTAAAAAATCTAGGTTGATCCAATAGTAGTTGAGCAGAAGTACCCTCAATCTTACTGTGCAAGAGAGAGGCAATGTAATTGGTGACCTTTCTCCAAAAATGCTGACTTCCAAACATTCCCAGAAGGAGTGATGGTAAGTATTATCAACAACCTGACATTTTGAGCAAACGGGAAGCTATTCAGTGTGCTCTAAACTACTGGACCTGAATATAGTACACTCTAAAAAGGACCCTAAACTAACATTCTCTATAGTTTGCATTTGTGGATAACCCCAGAATACACTTAATATTAGAAAGATTATCCCAGTTACCCAAAGGCGTTCCCACATCCTATTCCCATTATGTTGCACCTGAGTCAAATCCTTCGGCCTTTCCAGTTGATAAAGAGCTCTGGATCACTGAGGTAGAAGTCGTACTTTCTGAGATGTCATCAAAGAAACTCCTTAAGACTAGTGCTAATGTGAAGAATAAGTGATTGATTGTCTAAGGACTGACTATAATTCTTCAGCTGACAGTATTCAAAGGTATCTCCCCATTGTATTACCTCTTGGCCTTTCAAAGCAGCTAAAGGTGTAAGTTGACCATCTGCATCCAGAACATGTTCCACCAACTGAAGGCCCAGCGGAATCCCAGGCAATAAAAGTAGAAGTGTCCAGCCTTGGGGAAAACAGAATGAAAGGAGAAAGAAGGATTATGGCTGGAATTAGGATTTGTCAAGAAGTGGCAGTGATGAACACTCTCTGGGAAAAGCTGAATGTGTGAGCAGTGATACATTGGTGCAGGCTTGCTTTTGTTATAATATGGAGAATTTCCCATATAGTTACACAAGTCACTGCTCTGGCAGACAACCAATAAGCATTTTTCTGTATCCCTTCTCACGGTGGTGCCTTTATCTCTGCAGTTGCTGCAGGGACAGATGGAATGGAAATTACTAGCCGTTGAGCCCGTGAAAACGGGCTGCTTTTGGAATGGGGGGGGGGTTCAGAGCCCCCCCCCCCCCTGGAGTCGCCGCCGCCCCTCCACCCGGCCCAAGCAGCACTGTAAACGTACATCAGCACGCAGCAGCAGGCACGTCAGCAAAGCTGCCGTCGGGGCGGGCTTCCTTCTCTGCCTGTGTCCCGCCCTCGTGTGACGTAACGTCGGCGAGGGCGGGACAAAGGCAGAGAAGGAAGCCCAACAGCAGCTTTGCTGATGTGCCTGCTGCTGCGTGCTGATGTAAGCTCACAGTGCTCGGGCCAGATGGAGGGGCGGCGGGGGGGAGGGGGAGCGGTTCCTATGTCTGCAGCATGCCAGTAGAGACTTCCCTCTCTGCCCGCCCCCATCATCACGTTTTGAAGCGGGCGGTGCGGAGAGGGAAGTCTCTACTGCGCATTTGCGAGTGAGTACGGTCACTTGCCGTTTATATGTTTGATAGTACATGTGTGTGACATGCCCCTTCTCTCACTATACCAGATTGATTCCAAAGCTTTCATCCTATCATGGGATCTTATTTATTGTTTAAACCGCCTTCCAAAAACCTCAACATAAAAGGAACAGTTTTTGCATATCTTGTATAACAATGCAGAGAGAGACTTATTATAGGTAACAATGCAAGAGTTTAGATCTCCCTCCCTTGAGTTCCTTCCTAGGCATCTTGACGTGATTCATAAGAAAGTGAGCCAAAGCATAAGCTGCATTTTGGGGGGGAACTTGCTGAACATGTGATGCAGCTAGTTTCAGATCCATCTTCATTGTCAATCACTTGTGAACATCTTTTTGTTTGTCTTTTCATTTTGTCAGGTGCCATTCCCTTTTCAGCGGGGTCTTTTTTAATCTACATTAATCTGGATAAAATCTGGCAGGAACCTAGTGTTCGCTTCACTCCGTTCCAGAACTTTATAAATGGCTGTTTAGCAGCGGGAGTTGCACAGACACTCTCATTTCCTTTTGAAACAGTAAAGAGGAAAATGCAGGTACAGAACATTTTTTGTTTTAATTTCTTATAGATTAAAATTGCTTTGAATTCCAGTGGTTTTCTGGACTTATAAGTATCCAGAAAACCTGCATGTATGCTTGTATATTGCTTGTATGCTTGTGTATTGCTGATGAAACATTTTCAAGGCAATATGTGAAAAATAATCATAGTGTTAACATATTTTTCCAGATTTTATCACTAGATTTGAGAGTTTACTGTAGAGGAGAGAATGGTCTACTGTGTGTGTAGTATAACATCCCACTTGTAAACCCTTCTGAATTGCACACTTTTTTTCCCCTTAGATTCTGGGACTTCCTGTATACATTCCTGTGCACACCTACAGTTTTGCTTGTTAGGGCATTAAGGTACAAAATAGACACATTCTCTTGCCCTATAGTGTTCATGTTCTGTGGTGAAGACCATACATTCCGAAGCCAAACAATAGGTGACCAGTCCATCTTATTTAAGCAAGAGTCTATAACACATTGTATTTAACCAGATATACTTTCTTTGAACTGGACATCTTGTCTATGTTGTCATGTAAGTCATTTATCCGGGCTAAAGGCCTACTTGTTTGATGCTGCTTTTGATTCCTAACTTGTCACTTGCTCGTAACCTTTATCTTGTCTTCCTCTCTTCAATAATCCCCTTTTTCCTATTTGTCCTATCTGTCTGTCCTACCCTTATCCCTTATTTGTCCTGTCTGTCTGTCTGTCCTGATTTAGATTGTAAGCTCTTTTGGGCAGGGACTGTCTTTTCTTCATGTTCAATTGTGAAGCGCTGCGTACGACTGGTAGCGCTGTATAAATGATTTGTAGTAGTACCCTGTTTCCCCGAAAGTAAGACATCCCCCGAAAATAAGACCTAGTAGAGGTTTTTCCTGAATTGGTAGATATAAGGCCTCCCCCGAAAGTAAGACCTAGCAAATTTTTGTTTGAAAGCAGGGCTGCCGAGAGCCGGACAAGGCTGCCCCCCCCCCCCCCCCCCCCACCTGAGGTTGCCGGGCCCCCCTCCACCTACCCTCCGTCGCTCCCGGAACTAACCTTAAACGCCTCCTTTCACCTTCACAGCAAGCAGCAGCAGAGCAGACCTCTCCTTCCTTCCGTGCCCCGCCCTCGCGGACGTTACGTCAGCGAGGGCGGGACACAGAAGGAAGGAGTGGCCCTGTTGCTGCTTGCTGCAAAGGTGAAAGGAGGCGTTTAAGGTTAGTTCCGGGAGCAACGGAGGGCGAGCGGGCCAACCCTGATGTTTCCCCGAAAAATAAGACAGCCCCTGAAAATAAGACCTAGCGCATTTTGGGGGGCAAAAATTAATATAAGACAGTGTCTTATTTTCGGGGAAACACGGTAGTAGTACATAAAGATTCATTTTCTGTTTTATCTATAGTTCATTTGTAGTTTGAATGTCTGCCAGTAGGTGGCAACAACTAACCTTTTAACCATTGAACACTATGGGTAATTTGTGTAGCAAACATAAGTAGGTTTAGGGTTGACACAGCTATTTAGTGCATCCAGAAGTGATGTGTGTGAATTCAGAAAAGTATTTGAATTGAGCATCACAGTGCACACGGGGGAGGTGTGTAAACCATAAAACAGTGACAGACTGGAGTGCATCATTCACTTTTTAAGATGTGTATTTTAGGATTGGCCTTGGTAGCTCAGGGACTCAAATACTGTGTACTGCTTGCAGAAGATGTGGGTTTGATTCTTGGGCCAGGTCTCTTGTTCCTTAGGCCAGCTTCAGGCCCTGGGCAGAGGTTGTCTCGGCCAGTGCACAAGAGAAGCACATAGGCTTCTCATGATTTGGTTTCTCGAGAGAGCTGTAGCTTGTGACCCTACTACTACTGCTAAACATAGAGTGCAGCTTATGATTTATTTAGGTTAGGGCACGCAGACATGGGACACACAAGCTTCTAGTGAGAATCTAGGAAAAGATTTAACGGCCCTGGACTCGGAGCTGTTACTGCAAAGAAATGTAAAAAAAGGGGGGGGGGAATCCTTGAATAGTTGTAAATGAGCTATTGCCAGCAGAATCCCAGCACTTGGGCTACTGCGCCAAAATAAAAAAAAACAGTATTTGAAGGTTTGGTGCCATACTAGCTTGGCATTTGTCAGAACCATAACTGGCACCATCTGGTGGCATACAGCACATGCTGAATTCCGAGGTCATGTTCTGATAGTCCAGGGATGCCACCATGTGGTTCAGTGTAGCAGGGGTGATGATGCGGAGCCTGCAGTTCATGGTGATGAAAGAGTGTGTGAAGTACGTTGGAACAAAGATAGCATCTTGGTGTGAGTAATTACCATGAAGGTGAGTTTAGGCCAGTATGAGTACTGTTTTCTGGAAAGCCAGTTCTCTAGAATAACATTTGCACTCAGCATATTTGACCACCAGTTGGGAATGTCTAAGTCACCTGCTTCACCCACAAGAACTATTGCTGCTTTAATAATAAATAGAAGTACCTTCTAGTTACAGAAAGAAATGCTGCTATGGTAGTGGTCTTCCATGCAGTAAGATAGTTGAGCTAGTGGGAGTGATGTTCTAAAGAGATTCTATTAAAACAAAAAAATGTGTGGTTTAAAAAAGTGGCCAGACTGGAACTGAAACATAACATATCTAGCAATCCTTGAGCTTCCATCTTCTGACGCCCAGAAAATCCAGCTTGTCAGGGACAAGGTAATGGAGGAAGAGGGAGGCTGGAAGCCTGGAGATTATATACTTTTGTACCCAGTTTTCTAGTTTTAATTTTAAGAGAGCTATTTTAGAAAATCAAACTTTGTGGTTCTGATAATTAAGTACATGACTTTCAATGTGGTAACATTGAATTCTTCAGTGAGCAGGAAATGCTTCCGAGTTTAACAAAGTGAAAAATAATTTTCATTGATAGTGGTGCAGTAAACCCTTTCACTGTGTGGAGATGAGAGCCTGTGAAATTCAAGATGGCCCATGTCTCGGAGATAATTTGTTTATCCACCCCAGAAGGAATACCAGTTAGATAACATATTTTTTTTTTGTTACATTTGTACCCCGCGCTTTCCCACTCATGGCAGGCTCAATGCGGCTTACATGGGGCAATGGAGGGTTAAGTGACTTGCCCAGAGTCACAAGGAGCTGCCTGTGCCTGAAGTGGGAATCGAACTCAGTTCCTCAGGACCAAAGTCCACCACCCTAACCATTAGGCCACTCCTCCACTTGAGGTTCTACATGGAATGTTGCTATTCCACTAGCAACATTCCATGTACAAGTCGGCCCTTGCAGATCACCAATGTGGCCGCGCAGGCTTCTGCTTCTGTGAGTCTGACATCCTGCACGTGCAGGACGTCAGACTCACAGAAACAGAAGCCTTGCGCAGCCTTCTATATGGAATGTTGCTAGTGGAATAGCAACATTCCATGTAGAATGTCCAATAGTAGCAACATTCCATGTAGAATCTCCAATAGTATCTATTTTATTTTTGTTACATTTGTACCCTGCGCTTTCCCACTCATGGCAGGCTCAATGCGGCTTACATGGGGCAATGGAGGGTTAAGTGACTTGCCCAGAGTCACAAGGAGCTGCCTGTGCCTGAAGTGGGAATCGAACTCAGTTCCTCAGTTCCCCAGGACCAAAGTCCACCACCCTAACCACTATATATTGGGGAAAAATATCTGTGTTATGGAATGGTAGCTGATCCCTTGCCTCATGTAAATAAGAAAGTAGAAAAGTGCTTATCCAGGGCAGAGCAGCAGCTCTGAGGTGCCGGCTGATGTTTTGTTTTGGGGGGTTTTTTTTGTTTGTTTTTTAGTGAGGCTTGAGAAGCTGGTACCTCGGTGTTTTCCTGACAGCCTATGTTACTGGAAGAGTGTGGTGAGTTGAGCAGCTCAGTCAGGGCTGACAAAAGAGCTGGAGAGGGGTAAAGAAGCTGCCTAGGAGTTGTAGCCACATGGTCAGGGTCTGGTTAACAGCTGTAGGGAGTTGGTGTTGGGTCTTTGCTATCTGCTGATGAACATGGAAGTGATTCACATGCACGTACATATGGAGCTGGGCTTGCTTGAGGAGTGGAGGACAGATTTGGGTCCAGGCTGTGAGAGAAAAGCAGCAAATGGCTGTGTGGGGGGCTCAGTTTGGGGAGCCTCCAGCAGTGGCAGTGGGGCTTGCACTTGGAAGCGCATGCACCAGCACACACCTGAACTGGCATAGCAAGCAGAACCATCCAAGAGAAAGTGTGCTGGGAAGGAGGGCATCATGTAAGAGGAGAGAAATCCAGAGACCCTGGCAAGGTATGAGGGACACTGGGGGTTCGGTTTAAGACTGTAGTGCAGAGTAAAGAGGAAGCCCGAGCCTGCAGAGCTGACAGGCTCATGGCTGTCAGCGGGATGTTGTTAGTTGGGGGGGAACTGCTGCAGCCTTTTTGCTGTCCTAAGTTTATGAGGTTACTTATTTCGTTAGCGGGCTCAAAATCACTTCTAACTGGCTAAGTTCATACTCCGTCCATGCCTCACCCGTAACATAGCCGGTTAAAGGGTTGGCTAATTAGAAGGGATATTCAGTGATACTAAGTGGGTTAGGTGCAGCTGAATAACCCTGGGTAAGCCATTTAAATAGCTCTGAATATTGGGCCCAGAGTATAATGTTAAACTGTATCTACTGCACGCTGCCTTAGGTGAATCTCTTCATAAAGGCAGTTAATATATCCCAATAAATAATTGTTGTAATAGTATGCCTCCATAGAGTCTAGTTTATAAAGAAAAGTAGGTGCCTACCTTATTTCACAGGTGTGGACATTTACACCAGCCCTAGAGTTGATTATAATCTGCACACATACTTGTTTGCACACCTAGCAGCAAAGTATGCGCCTTTATGCCAAAGTGTGTACTTTATGCAGTTGGTATACACTTTTATGTGAAAATGAATTTATAGAATTACATCCAAAAAGTTGAATTTCTTGCTTTCAAAGCACTACTCTGGGATGCTTCCCTCCCCGCCCCCAAATATTTGCTTTTATAACTGTCCAGTGTTTTTAGGAGTCATGCAACTTGAATCTGCATTGTGAAAAGCCTTTGTTTATCCCCATCATTGTAAGAGTAACTACCTGGTTATGGTTTCTGACAGGTGGTGCAGTTCATCGTAAGTGGCATTTCCAGGAGAGAGTCAATATTAAGGGCATTGTGGGCAGAGTCTTATTGTCTTCCAGTTAAGCAGAAATAATGTGCTCCATTTTTAAATTCTGTGAGCTAACCATCAAACTTGCAAATATTAAATGAAAACAATGAGGGAATTTGAGAAGAATGCAAGTGCCAACACTGCAAGTTTTGCAAAGCTACTTAGATTTAGCATTTAACCTTTTGTTTTAAACTAGTATATTAATGAATGTTGAATACAGATCTGGCAGTGTTAAAACTATTAGCAAAGCCCTAGTCTTAAAATCTGTTTCAGTATGTTTAGTGGTCTGGAATAGCTTGCTTTGTAATCAGGTGAGATGCTCATCACAGAGGTGTGATGCCTTGAAGCTTTTCAGCAAAGGAGCAGTGACAAAATGGTCCTTGTTGGAGCCTGCGCCAAAAAGGAACTTCATGGGCTAGAGATTGAGATTGACTGAGAGAGGGGTGCCTTACTTGCAGGGCTGATGTACCCCTTGAAGCAATGCATGGCTCACGCTGAAGCCTGTTTGGGTGTGGGTCGGGCCGCCTTGCTTCATGGTGGGCGCTACCCCAACACACACTCATCGAGCGACAATGAGGATGGCCTTGCAGTATTGCATGATGGGCCTACACGATGGTTAATAAAGTACCAGATGACTCGGGTACTAAGTGTTAATACATGTTGAAGTAATAAAGCTACGGCCTAATGTTTTACCACTGAGAAACTTGTGGCTGGTCATTCCTCACTTGGTGAAGAGATATCCATAGCCTGTTAAGGTTCAAATCCCGCTGCTGCTCCTTGTGATCTTGGGCAAGTCACTTAACCCTCCATTGCCTCAGGTACAAACTTAGATTGTGAGCCCTCCTGGGACAGAGAAATATCCAGTGTACCTGAATGTAACTCACCTTGAGTTACTACTGAAAAAGGTGTGAGCAAAATCTAAATAAATAAATAAGGCAGACCAGAAAGGCGGGAGACAGAAATGGCAGGGCAAGGGGAATGGTCACGGCGGCCCATGTTATCCCCTAGCTGCAGTGCTGTTGCTTCACAAATGAAGCAGGTGGGGGCTGGCTGAGAGAGGCTCGTCACAGAGCATGCAGCCTCTGTGAATGCAGAGCTTATTCCAGGCCTTGCTTCACGCTCAAAAACCCATTTATCACCTGTATATCCACAGAACCTATAGGATTTTAGCTGGTAGAAAGGAGAGAAAGATACTGGAGAATAGAGTGCATGGGAATCATCTCTACCAGTATCTTCAGTGGCTGAATGAGAGCATTAATTTATAGAAGTAACCCCAAAAGCTTATATTTGCACACCTTTTATTAGTACTTTTAATTTTACAACCAAAGGTTCCTTCCTTAACTCCTGTAAAAAGTCTGTGTCTGTAAACAGTTGTTAGCCTCAGAAAAGTATCACCTATGCCTACCTGCTTTGCTTTTAACTGACTTTATATTGTATATTAAGCTCTGAGAATAACTGTACACAGGCAGACATTAAATTGATCCCTTTTGAAAGGACTTCTAGCAGTTGTTGCATGTGTGTGAATTATTCATCTGGAACATTTTAGAATCGTTTGAATAGTTTCATTAAAGATGGTGGCATTGGACCTGCTGATTCCTCCTGTGGCATAAGCCAACTAAACATGCAGAAATGTCAACAGACTTAGAGAATTACCTGCACTGTTACCTGAGCAGAGGTCAGAGAGTAGAAGTGGCTGAAGGTCGGCTGTACACTTTAATACACAGCAGTGAGTCAGCTGGGCTTAGCTCCTAGATTACTTTTCCACATGTTTGAAACCTGTACTGTTCTGAGGACTTTGACATGAGCGAGTCAGATTAACTAAGATAGAATATTAGACTTCTTTCTTATAGTGATCTGCACTAGTAGCATACCAACTCCCTCTAGTTTCAGCAAGTAACTTGCTGTTTACTGCTTTTTGTGTTTAATTTGCATGGGCTGTAAAGGTGGAGGGAGGGGAGATGCTGGGAATAGTGAAACTATGTGGGAGTTGTTATGGAGATAAGCGAGAGGAGAACAGTGAGTACAGAGGGTAAAAATTCAGTAATGGGAAGTGGATGAGAGACAAGAAGGTAATAGGAGACTGCCTTGCTCCCTAGCAGTAGTACCATGAAACAACATCTAGGTGTCAGTGACACCGTTTTGAAGAAGGCAGCCACTGGGGCAAGAGTGACTGTTTGCTCGGCACGCCTTCGGCCTTCTGTCTCTCAAGCTCTGGTCCCGCCCTCATAGGTATGCCTTTTAAATTTCAGAGGAGGAGAGGGTCCCTGGTGCTGGGAGGAAGGGAGGATGGGCGGGTGGCCTGATGCTTGTTTGGTTGGAGGGAGGGAGGGAGGAGGCAGGCTTGGTGCTGGGTGGGAGGGAGGCCTGATGCTGGGTGCTGCTGCTGGGTGGGAGGGTGGCCTAGTCCTGGGAGGGAGGCCTGCCTGGTGCTGGGAGGGAGGGCAGGGGGAGAGGAGGGTGGCTGGGAAGGGGGGAGAGGAGGGTGGCTGAAGGGGAGGGCAGGGGGGAGAGGAGGGTGGCTGGCCATGGGTGCCTGGAGGGGAGAGGAGGGTGGCTGGACATGGGTGGCTGGAGGGGAGAGGAGGGTTGCTGGACATGGATGGAGGGCAAGAAATGAAGAAGAAAGGAGAAAAGGAAAGAAATAAATGGAAAGGAAGCCCTGGAAACTGAGTTAAAGGTAGAAAAAAATCATTTTATTTTCATTTTAGTGTTTGGAATATGTCCAATTTGAGAATTTACATCTGCTGTCTTATTTTGCACTGGGTATACTGGAGCTGTAACAGCTTACAGAAATGGTTTATAATGAAAGAAAATCATGTTATTTTTTTTCTCCTATACTAGTATAATATTTTCAATGATGGCTGTTTATATGCGCCATGGCTGGTGTAAAGGGTGTGGCTATCATGGGGGTGGAGTCATATGTGTTGACCCCGCCCATAATGAGTACCGGCACTTTGCGATAAATAAATAGATTTTGGGTTGCTGTTTGGGCACTCGGTCTCTGAAAAGTTCGCCATCACTGGCCTAGGGCATCACAAATCCTTCATCTAGCTCTGAAGGAGGAACTTACAGTGATTTGTAGGGAGGGAAGGAGGGCGAATGCTGAAAGATAAAAAAAAAGATAAGGGGGAGGGGTGTGAATACTTGGGAGCAGGAGGCTGCATTGTGAAAAGCCAATAGTGGGAGGGGCTAATTTATTCTTTTGCAATATCTCTTCTCTCTTTAATCAGAATAAACTGAAGTGTTGCTTGGACAAGATTCCTTGTTATACTGTAATATATACACATATGTTGTTGTTTTTTTTTTTGTTCATAGATTCAAAGTCACATATTCCCACACTGTGGGGGAGCTGATGTCCATTTCACTGGGATGGTTGATTGCTTTCAGCAGATTGTAAAGACAAAAGGTGTGATGGGACTCTGGAGTGGCTTGACGGCTAACCTGCTGAAGGTAACAGCTAAACATCTGCCCCAGCTGTTGAAAATAAAATTGGCTAGTGTTCCAAACTACTAAGAGAAAAGCCATGTTACAGAGAGGTTTTCTGTGCTGGCAGGTGTGACCTCCCTGCCTGCTGCATTGGTCTGGTCTCCTCCGGCACTATCTCTGTGGGTGATGCACAGAAAAACTGCAGTTCATTTGCTCTAGTGATGGTGCTGAACTCTGCCAGGACAGCAGAATGTGCTCAAACATCGCATGAACAAAAGAACTGCCTTTTATACTGGTAAGATCGGAACTATTTATTTTTAAATATATATCCATTGCCTGTTATGGAAACCATACGTTTGTATAGCACTCATTTGGGGGGTAAAAGAAGACAATAGTTTGGAGTTTTCAAAGCTGAGAAAACCATGCAGCATTACATTATAAAAATGTTATTTTTCCCCTTTGGTGTTAATCTCTCTTCTGTTTCTACCTTATATTTTTCTTTCCAATAATGTAAATCACAGACAGATACTCAACCTTGTGTCACTGAACCAGGTCCAGTGGTGGCAAGCACTTTAATGTTTAGCCTACTAAGCATTCTTTTCTGAGAGTCCCTGTCAGGCTCTGATTTGTGAACCACAGGCTAAGTTTTACATAGATAAAGCTAGAACAAAAATATTTTCGAGGCTCAGCAGTTTCTTCTTGCTTCAGTCAGAATTAAGGATCTTTTCCTCTTGTATAACCTTTCCTAGCATGCATTAGTCCAGTAATCACAGCAACGGTCCTCAACCACTAGGGTGCCTTCTCTAAGCCTCACAATTCTGGGCCTAAAACTAGCCACTAGGTGGGGTAATTCTATATGGACAATACTATAAGTTATACGCGCATCTGCCCAGTCTAGGTGTGATCACTTACACCAGCTGGTTTAAGTGCTTGTGCCTAAATACACACGTGCATATACACCAGTACACTAGTATTCTGTAAAGAAGTGCTTATCAATCTTTTTGTGGCTGTGACTCCATGATAGTGACCAAATAAAATTGTGTGGACCCTCCCCCCCCCATCGTAGGTGCAGAATAATGATGCACCTATGGAGAGCCCACCCAGGTCATGCCCCCAAATGTGAGTATTGTATCCCCATTTGGGGTCCCAGCCCACAGTTGAGAATCTCTGATATAAAGGATAATAGGTGCCCCTTTATAGATTACCTTCTAGGTGTAATTGTTGCACAGCTGGTAGCCACACCCTATCTTGTAACTTCTCATCTTGCTAGCCTGAGTGGAGGGCCTGGCCCAGCAGTTGAACCCATATATCACCACACAAAACAGCTACGGAGCCATCGGACCAGACTATAGCATTAAAAGAAGAGAATGGGTGAATGCAAAGGTAATGAAAACATATCAAGGGCAGTTTCTCATGCTAACCTGGAGAGAAGGAGGGAGGGAAATAAAATAATTTCAAACCTTGATTTGCAGCTCCCCTGCAGGAGACAGTCTGGATCTCTTGAGGTCGATTGATTCAGGAAGGATGTCTACAGGGTGATTTGATTTTTATTATTGAAACTTGATAATCACCATCAAACAGTATCCAGGGCAAGGGACAACAGAATATCAGTATCAATTTATTATTTGTATATAGCTGTATCCCCTGGGAGGGCTCACAATAAGAATTACACAGTGTACAGACAAAAGCTCACCTATGTATATCAAACAATCCTTAAAAATACCTGCAAAAACTAACCAAGCTTTTTACTTTTTTTTTTTTCTTTTTAATTTACCGAAGTCTTTATTGAGCAAAATGAACATATCACCGATCAAGCTGTACACGGCTCATTACATCTTATTCCAAGCGAGCTAGCCAATGCACTGAACGTAAAATGAGAAGAACCTTTAACAGTTATTAGTCCCACTTTTAACGTATTTTAAACTTCAATTTTATCAACTTTATTAATACCCCACCCATCCCCTCTATTAACCTCCCTCCCCTTCTCCCACCAAGAAACTCCCTCCCACACCCTCCCTCCTCCCTACCTCCCCCCTCAGACCATCCAGATAATTTTGCGCAGTTTCATTCAGAAATGGCAGCCATACTCTCTCCCACTTGGGCATAGTTCTCCATCTCACAGCTGTCAAGCTCTCCATCTCACATATATATCTCACCTTTGTGATCCAGTCTACCAGCGAGGGGACTTTCGATGCCTTCCAATGCCTTGCCAGGTTAATCCTGGCGGCGTGCAAGGATCCCCTCACCAACAACCATTGGTGTGTTTTTAAGCCTACTGGCCTCCACCCCAGTACAAAGATCAGGGGACACCACTGCACAGATCGCCCCACCCAGTTTTGTAGTCTGTACTGAACCCCCCTCCAGTACGCCTATGCCTTCCGACAGGACCACCATATGTGCCCCATAGTTCCTGCTTTTACTTTTTTTTTTTTTTTTTTTAACATCAAATAATTTGGTTCAAGGTGTCACTCTGGAAGCTTGTTCCTGGCTGCTGGTGATGTGGAACTAAAAGTCCTTCTTGTAAAAGCTGTCCTAATTTCATTCAATCCTGGAACCTGCAAGAGCATTTGTTGAGATAGACAAAGCTCTCTGAAGGGATTATAAGCAATAAGATTTGTAGACAGACAAGTACCTTTTAAAATGCCAACAGAGAGGGTTTTTAAGAACAAGGACCCCCAGTCGATGGGAAGGTAGTGTGAATATGTAATCAAGGGACCACATGATAAACTCACCCTCGGTATTTATGTTAACTGAAAGTGCCTGAGATCTTTTATCGTAAGCTCTTGAAAGGATGTATTACACAAGTTCAGTTAATTGCTGGCAAGAGAATACACACAATGATATGTTTAAGAACATAAGAACAGCCATCCTGGGTCAGATCAGTGGTCCATCTAGCCCAGTATCTTGCTTCCAACAGTAGCCAATCCAGGTCACAAGTGTAACTTTTTATTTACTTCTTCCAGGTGAAATGGGAGGTTGGGACAGACTTCAGACTTTGAAATTAACCCAACGTCAGCAATGAATTCACATAAGTCACTTGTTTCAGTTACCATATATGTTTACTGAAGAAAAACAACAGCTCAGTTATCTGTTTGTATTAATACTCAACAGTTCTAAATGCAAAGAACTTGATAGCATGAGGTTTAACAGATCAGTCCAGGCTGAGGTAAACATTTAGCTATAGGAGTTATGATTCCTTGCACAGCTCACTCTCCTGCTGTTTGCTGATTTTAACTTCCTCGATGGGAGGAGGGGGAAGCTGTAACTCTTCTGCACAGCTGTCCAAGGCTGGATTCTTCTTCCAGAGACTGGACCCAAGGAGGTTTGATTGAGACAGGGCCGCCGAAGGGGGGGTGCAGGTGGGGGGGAACAAAACTCATTACCATATTTTGTCCTCTCAAAAAGAGGACACGTCCCGCCCCTGCCCCACCCCTTTTGCATCCTCGCCCCGCCCCCTGTCACATATTCCCCTCCCCTCCCCTCCCCTTACTATCTACTGCCCTGGTGGTCTAGTGACCTCTTTGGGGCAGGAAAGAGCCCCCTTTTTCCTGCCCGGAGCTCTGTCCTTGCCCTGCATCCTGTTGAAGTCTCACGAGGCTGCTTCCAACTGTCGGTGGCCATTTTGAATCCTGAAGCCATCACAGCAACAGGATGCAGGGCAAGGGCAGCGCTCCGGGCAGGAAAGAGTGGGTTCTTTCCTGCCCCAAAGAGGTCACTAGACCACCAGGGCAGTAGATAGTAAGTAAGGGAAGGGGAGGCTGGGATAGGCCCGCCCGCCCGTTTGTGCATAAATCCAGACAAACGGGCGGACTGGCAAAACCCATCCGGATGCCTGGACATGTCCTCAA
Source organism: Microcaecilia unicolor (assembly GCF_901765095.1). Classification (NCBI taxonomy): domain Eukaryota; kingdom Metazoa; phylum Chordata; class Amphibia; order Gymnophiona; family Siphonopidae; genus Microcaecilia; species Microcaecilia unicolor. Next base: position 29,169,566 of record NC_044037.1, on the reverse strand, counting down.
AAAGAGGACATGTCCGGGTAAATCCGGACATCTGGTAACCCTAGCCAGGCCTGGCGCTGGCAAGCTTCTTCTTGCTGCGTGCTTCCGGGTCTGTCCTCCCCTCCTCCTGCGTGCCGCCCAGGACCCGGATGATTGCATTAACACAATAATTGTGTTAATACAATCACCCAGGTCCTGACTCCCGGCACGAGCAGGAGAAAACAGATTGTGGGAGCATGCATGTAGGAAGCGTCTGGCTTGCGCCGGACCTGGCCCTGTTCCTCCCCCCTCCCCCCCCCCCCCCCCCCCGAAGGCAAAGACATAAAGGTAAGGGGATGGCCGGACAGGCGGTGCGAGTTGGGGGTGGTCCGGTTCTGCCCCGGGCCTGGCTATGTCTCTTGGCAGCCCTGGATAGAGAACAGGAGACAGCATGACATCAAAAAGTTGAAGCCAATTAGGTTGGTCTCTATTTCCTCTCCCCTACACAGCCTTCTTTCCACCTACACTCAAAGCAAAGCAAACAAACCTATGAGCTGCTGTATTCACGTTATCATTCTTTATTTAATTTCACTTATATTGTCAAGCATGCAAGCTTGCGCAGCATACAGAGGAAGTATAATGGAATAACTTTTCAGAGGTAGAGTAGTAATTTGTTATGAACTGTAATCAGTGTGTCATTGGAGGAACTGGTTATAGGGACACTCTAGCATGTGTAATATTTGTTCAGAGATTTTTTTTTAATTTATTTATTTACTTATGACATTTATATCCCACATTAAGCATGAATTAGGTTGAAACCTGGGAGCATTTAAAATCTTTTTTTTTTTTTTTTTCCAGTTCCTAGATAAAAAGAGAAAGATGGTTTGTGGGAACTTGCTCCTTTTGTTCTGTGGAATGCAGTAGTATATTATAAAAATGCACGTAATATTGTTTATTACTGCTATTTAAAAGAGATATATTCAATAATGAGGGCAGAGCTACCTTCATGCAGAAGTCCAGAGTCGGTCTAAATGTGATGACATAGACGATAGGCTGAAATCTTCCCAGTGTTCGGCGGTGACCAAAAAAGGAAATAGAATGCTAGGAATTATATGGAAAGGGATAGAAAATAAGACAATATTCTAATGCTTCTGTATGCGCTATGGTACAACCTTACCTTGAGTATTGTGTGCAGTCCTGGTCACAGTATCTCAAAAAAAAAAAGATACAGCAGAAAGGTTCAAAGAAGGGTGACCAAAATGATAAAGGGGATGGATCTCCTAAAGGCAAAAGAGGTTGAGGCTGTTCAGCATGGAAAACAGAGAGCTGGGGGGGGGGGGGGGGGGTATATGATAGAGGTCTACAAAATCCTGAGTTTAATAGACCAGTTAAATGTGAATCAATATTTTACACTTTCAAAAAGTAAGACCAGGAGACACTCCATTAAGTTACAAAGTAATACTTTTAAAATGAGTAGAAGGAAACATTTTTTTTACTCAATGAATAGTTAAGCTCAGGAACTCTTTACCAGAGGATGTGGTAACAGCAGTTAGTATATCTGGGCTTTAAAAAAAAAAGGTTTGGGCAAGTTCCTGGAGGAAAAGTTCATAATCTGCTATTAAGATAGACATGGGGAAAGCCAATTGGTAATAAGGAATCTTGTTACTCTATGGGATTCTGCCAGGTACCTTTGACCTAGACTGGCCATTGTTGGAAGCAGGATACTGGGCTAGATGGAACATCAGTCTGACCCAGCATGACTATTCTTATGTTTAGGTTTCTGTTTGTTTAATTCTAGGTGTCAAAAAGTTTTTTGTGTGTGTAGGATATGGTTAGTACAGACCCGTGTGTGTTTTTGTCTCGTGCGATCTTCCATGTTAGCACACATTTTTTTCCACTGAACTTATTTGTATAGTATTTGGCTATTGCATTGGGGAGCAAAGGTTTGGCATTACACTTGTGTAAGGAATCCATGCACTAAACTTTAGCACATGGCTCTAATACAAGGTTATTGAATTGGCTCCTCAGTGCTCCAAAGGGGAACATGACTGCGCTCTTGGCCAATGGTGTAGCTATGGGTGGGCCTAGGTGGGCACAGGCCCACCCATTCTTGGCTTAGGCTCACCCAGTAGCAGCACTCCACATCAACATCTCTCCTTCTTTGCGGCATCCTGGCATCTGGCCACCCGTCGCTAAATCCCGTCCCTTCCCGGTGTGTACCTTACAAACGTCCTCTGCACCTGTAGTGATTCATTATTGCTGCCTCGCAGGCTTCCATTGGCCAGGTCCCGCCCTTGTTGACATTGGTTCCTGTTTCCTGTCTGGCAGAATCCAGCCAATGGAAGCCTGCGGGACCAGCGCAGGTAGCAATAATGAATCACTACAGGCATTGGAGACTCCTGTAAGGTACACCAGGGAGGGACGGGTTCAGCGACAGGTGGGCAGATCCTGGGATGCCGCGGAGGAGGAGAGATGTTGATGTGGGGTGGGTGAAAAAAAAAAACTAGAATCTTTTTTATTTTTTTATCTCTTTGGGGGGGTGGAAGGGCCCATCTAAAATACTGGGACTGGCTTCGGCACTGCTCTTGGCAGAGCTAAGGGGAAGGTATGAATTATAACATTATGGGTATAATTGGGGAAGCTGTCAATGAAGGGTTATGGCTCTGGACTCCTGCCCTGGTTCCTACCAAGTCAGAAGCATAAAGAGGAGGAAGCCACCAGTACAAATTAAATTTAGGTGTTTCTGAAAGGAAATCACACATTTTCTTGTTTTGAAGTCAACTGTAGAAGTCTCCTAGTGTGGTAGAGGGAGGGGGGCATGTCAGTGCCTTTGCCTTCCTGAGCTTGTGGAAGGTGAAGGACAGTGTTTTTCCTTCCCGTGTAGTATTGGTCTGTGCATTGTTTTGTGATAAGACACTTCCTTGAGGAGGCCTCCAGTATGCAGTTGGGGCAGATTGTACTTTGGGCATAATAGTGTGTTATAATTGTATATCAGCCAAAGGAATGAAACAGTAGAAATACAGTAGTACATACAGTGACAATTTATGGCTTTATGTAAAATAATGTACAGTCTAATCTTTCTTAAAATATTATTAACAAATAAGGTTTGGTTATTCTGAATTACTTATTTTGAAGTTCAATCTTTTCTTTCAGATTGTCCCATACTTCGGTCTTATGTTCAGCACCTTTGAATTTTGCAAACGGATCTGTCTCTATAGAAATGGTTATATTGTATCCCCTTTGAGCTACCAGTTGACTCCTGGAGTAGATCAGAGCTTACATCCCCAGGAACTTAAAGAACTAAAGAGGTTCCTCAGAAGAGGAAACTTCGAACCCAGAAAATCCACTCTAAAAAACTGAACATATTTCTGAAAGGATCAGCAATTTGGAATTAGCAGCAAAGAGAGAAACTACCCGTGTTCAGTGTGACAGTGACTCTTCTGCATTGGTGTTTCCAGGCACAAAGGCACCTTAAATCTCTCATTGTATTAAACTAGAGAAAGGAATGGAAGTTTGGAAAAAAAAAAAAAAAAGACTTTTTTTGAGATCACAATTGTTTCTGTTGCTGTATTGCCTTATGACTTTTCCAGATCAAGAGTTCTCAGTGTTAAAATCACATATCTGATTGCAGTGTAGCAAGGGCTACCTTATTCAACAGAAAAAGCAGCAGCAGGGTTTTTTCTTTTTCACTTCTGAGAAGGGAAGTCCATCACCTTACAAATGTATTTAAAAAGGGAGTTTTATCGTTGCGCTTCTTTCTCTGTTACTCCAGCGTTTTTTTGTTAATGTCCTGTCCTCTCCGATAAAGAACAGCTACAATATCACATTGCAACCAGCAGAATGAAGATGACACCCAGTTTAGGGTATTACCATAATGAATTGTCTCAACATACTCACTCATCAGAAAAATGCAATTAATTATAGTTTTGCACACAAGAGAGGAGAGCAAAGGGTGAGCCTTTCGTAAACAGACTGATGCATAAAGGGTTTTTAAGAAAGGAATTCTACTACTCTGACTTTTATACCCTGTGGATTTTATTTAATCTCTTGCAGTATTTGGATCCATTGATACAGAGACACCTTTTTGGAATCATTTTACTTATATAGTATTATGCATGGTACCAGCTCCATGGGTGCCGTGGTACTTGAATACTCTCAAATTTGCTTATGTCACCACCTCAGTCTCCTGGACGTACAGCAAGTGAAAGGAGAAATTAAAGAATCGATTGGAAAACAGATGTGATATTAGGGCCGTTCAGGCACCTACTGCATTGGTACCTCTGCAGGTGTATCCTCAAGTACAGACAACAAACCAGTAAGTGCAAATGTTTATTCAGTACTAACCATAACGTATGGTGGTTAACCTCCTAGACATCCAGTCTCTCTTACACGTTTTTCAGTACCTCCACATCTGCATCAGAGGCAAGTAAACAGTATAAAGAGAAGGGATACAGACTGTATACTGGAAATCATACCAAATCATGCACACAAATACATAAATAGAAAAAATAATTATAAAGTAATGAATGAATTATGCAAAAAGTATGGGGGGAACCGAGATGGTGCTTTACTTCTGTACTGGTTAGAGGACTCTTTGCAACTCTCCTTGGCTTCAGTATGGGGAAGAGAAGGGGGAAGGTGAAACAGTATCCTGTAGTACCCACCTTTACCCTGGTGATGAGGCAGTCTACCCTTTGGGGGGTTTGTGCGTCAACCAGCACAAGCTCTGTGTTTTCTTCATCTGTGATTAGTGTGCGCTAAATAAGATGCCCATTATATTTCTATGGGATTCTTATTTAGCATGCGCTAATCTTAGTGCACCTTAGTAAAAGGACCCCTTAAAAACAAATTTTTTTTGAAAGAGGGTCCACTTTCAAAAAATTTGGGTCATACTATTTTGTATTTAGTTAAAAAAAATATATATATATTTATAAAATAAAAAGAATAAAAATTAAAAATACAATTGATATATAAATAAAAGTAAAAATAAAAAATAGTGAAAAAGTTAAACAAAACATGTCTCAACTACAAGATTGTGTTTTGTATAGGAAGGTAAAGAAACGTTTTCCAATATAATTCTGACTTGAGTTTTGGGTTCCTCTTATACTTCATTCACTATTATATTGCTTTACTTTGTTCTTTATTTTTCCAATTCTCCAATGTTTTCTTTTTTTCTATTTATTTGTGTATGATTTGTTATGATTTCCAGTGTACAGTTTGTTTGTCTCTTCCCTTTAAGTAGATTGTGTGTTTCACATCCAGACTAATAAACTGTCTAATTGCCCCTGATGCAGGCATGAAGGTACTGAAAAATGCTGGGCCACTGAATGGACATTAAAGGAGACTGAATGTCGGTGAAATTAGTCACTATATTTTATGGTTACTGTTGAATAAACATTTGTGCTTACTGGTTTGTTGTCTGCTGCTTTCTGGTAGTATTAATTTCAGCTGCAGCTGGTCATTGGCTCTATTCAAGTGCATCAGAGCCCAGTAACACTGTAGTTGCTAATTAAGGGATCCTTTTATTAAGGCACGCTAACGATTAGCGCGTGCTAAATGCTAAGAAGCCCATTTTATACCTATGGTTGTCTTAGCATTTAGCGCATGCTAATCATTAATGAACCTTAGTAAAAGAACCCCTAAACCTTATGTCAATTTCACCATCTTAATTACTAAAGTCACTTGCTGTTTTTGACTTTAATTAAGATCTTGATGTGTTTCCTTTTGTTATCAAGGTATTATGAATTAAGTTGTCAGCAGATAAGGTCAAGTTCAGCCCTTTTTCCATCTACCTTGTTTTTACTAAGGATATCCTCCAGTGATCCCGTGTACAAACAAGCTTAACCACTTGCAGAAGGTGTTAGACTGTGTGGCTTTTGGTATATTTCCTCTGTGGTCATTTACCATTTTAGATAGGTGAGTGTGTATTCCCAGACCTAATCCAGCACCTAATACCCCTTACTGTTCCCAAGTGTCAACCCTATTCTTAAGATACCTGTCAGAACATTATACCTCTCCTATATAATTTCCAATATAAGACGCTAGTGTTTGTCATATTCCAATAAAAGGACTCAGATATTGTATATTCTTATGTCAAGCAACTTGGCAACCAAACTCTCAGCCAGCAGCACAAAGGTTCTGTTTCCTTTCTCTTCTGGTTTCTGAAACGATGCGCGCCTGCCTCCCTCATCCCTTCCACCCACCCAAAAATAGCACTTACCCTTAGGGATGACAGAGGTGGGTGGTTGAGACGGGGGGGGGGGGGGGGGGGGGAAGGATCAGGGGCACATTAAGTTGTAGGGGATTTTTTTTCCCCAATTTAAGAGGAAACGTACTGACTACACTAGTTAAAGGCCATTTAACTAGTGTACAGGCAGTACATTTCCTCTTAAATGTACACAGGTGCCAAGCTGTGAATGACTTAAGGGAGCTGCCACTTGTGTGACAGCTTCTTGGCACACTGTTAGTGGGGTGGTTTGCTATTTTCCTTTCTTGGTCATCTTTACCTCCTGGTTACGCCCAGATAATGCCTGTGTACTACACAACAACATTTTTTTAATTCTCCAAACTTATTTTGCTGAGCGTTATTTTTATTTTATTTAGTTACATTTGTACCCCGCGCTTTCCCACTCATGGCAGGCTCAATGTGGCTTACATATAAGGTACTTATTTGTACCTGGGGCAACGGAGGGTTAAGTGACTTGCCCAGAGTCACAAGTAGCTGTGCCTGAAGTGGGAATCGAACTCAGTTCCCCAGGACCAGAGTCCACCACCCTAACCACTAGGCCACTCCTCACATATTGTGAGAATGTGAGAAATATGTATTTTACCACGGAACACTAAGCAAATATATTGATACAGGGTAATGGATTTGTCTGATTTATGTAGAGCTGTACTAGTCTTGAGAGAATGCTGGTTTCCATGTATGCTGAGACCTTCCCCTCCCCCTCCCATTAATACAAAGATGAGGATCAAAAGCACATGAAACCTTTTTTTCAGACCTGACACTTGGAGGGGCATTTTCGAAAGAAATGTCGGAATTTGGATGTTTTACAAAGACGTCCAAATTCCAAGGTGGGGAGAAGGTCATTTTTGAAAAAGATGGACATCCATATTTTGTGGTTGAAAATACCATGGACGTCCTTGGATTTGGACATCTTTGATTTTCGGCCATTTTCGAAACAAAGATGTCCAAGTCTAAAACGTCCAAAGTCAAGTCATTTGGATGTGGGCGAAGCCAGCATTTTTAGTAGACTGGTCCCCCTGACATGCTAGGACAGCAATTGGGCACCCTAGGGGGCACGACCTTGAACTTCATAAAATGCTCCCAGGTACACAGCTCCCTTACCTTGTGTGCTGAGCCTGCCAAAACCCACTACCCCTCCCCCAACTGTACATGACTACCGTAGCCCTTATGGGTACAGTGGGTTTTGGAGGGCTCACAGTTTCCTGGACAATTGTAACAGGTAGGGGGGGATGGGCCTGGGTCCCTGTCTGAAGTCCACTAAACTACTCCAGGGACCTTCATGCTGCTGTCATAGACCTGAATATGACATCTGAGGCTTGCAAGTAATGTTCTTAACCACACTTACTGGGGGAGTAAGGGGAGGTCATCCCTGATTCCCTCCAGTGGTCATTTGGGGGGCACCTTTTGTGCCTTATTCGTAATAAAAACAGGTCCAGCTCAAAACGTCCAAGTTTTAGTTTAGTGCTGAACATTTTTGCTTTGTTCCATTATGGCTCAAAGATGTCCAAGTCTTAGGAACGTCCAAGTCTTAGGAACGTCCAAGTCTTAGGAACGTCCAAGTCTTAGGAACGCCCAAGTCCTGCCTTGAACACGCCTCCAATATGCCCCCTTGAGATTTGGATGGACTTCCGAGAAAGACGTCCAAAATGCAGTTTCAATTATACCGATTTGGACGTTTGTGAGATGGATGTCCACGTGCCGATTTATGTCACTTTTTGGACGTCCATCTCTTTAAAAAATGAGCCTGATAGTAACATAGATCACAACTTCTCACACCTTTCCTGGATACATGCCTAGCCTGTGGGATTTTCAGGATTACCACAATGAATATACATAGGCTACATTCGCATATGTTGGAGATCTGCTATATGCAAATCTATTTTGCTTATGTTCAATGTGCTGATTCTGAAAACTCAACTGACTGTGTGCCTGCAGGTGAGAGTTAAGAAGCACTGATATAAATATGGCATAGCACCTGTTCGTTTGTCCAGTCTGTGCAGTTATTCTTGTCCACACTGCGGGCTATATCCCAGCTGCCGGCGAAAAGCCTGGCCACTTTTAAGTAATGCTTCTTATCGAAGTTGGGTTTATTTCATTCTTCTCTTTAGTTCTTAACTATCCTAGGTGAGGTGAGTTCCCACAGATAACCCAACACCCATATTTTTAAGCTCATGTGTAGAACCTCTCTGGATAATTTTTACATTGGTCATAGCTTGCAAAGAATCCAGTTAGAAATTCATTAATAGATTTTGTGTAAGAGTTCCCAAAGCAATGTATTTTTTGTGCTTGAGCTGGAATTTTCCAAAATCTTTGGAATTTTGAAGAGACAACTTAATTGTAAATCATTTGTATGCAAGAGCTTATGCTGAGTAAGAGGTAGTTAAAGCTAATTAAAGTCATAGGTGGCTTGTTGGGTCAATACAGTCAGCTTGCATTTGAGCAATGCACTAATGCTTACGTCATGGCTTGCTATCACAAAATTTTAGTTCTCTGATCTGTAAACAATTTACCTCTGTGCTAAAAAGTGTGAGCTGTCAGGAAAACACACCCACCCCACCAGCTACTTCCCACATCCAGAGAAAAATAAACAGCCCACCTATCTGTGTCCCCCCCCCCCAAATAATTGTTTAGTGGGTCTGATCCCCCTCCCCCCACCCAACAGAAAAAAAAAATCCCTCCTGATCTAGAGGACCTCTTCCCCTCCTTCCTGCAGACCTCCATACTCTCCTCACCCACCTTCAAACATTGTGAGATGGGAATAATGTCCACTCCCCTGCCTGCAACAAAATAGCACTGCTTGACCCCTAACAATCTGTCCTGATGCACTGCTAAGGGTCAGCCTGCCAAAGAAGGCAAACATTGCCTTATTTTATAGACTTACTATGTCCAGAGGTGGGAGGGGGTACATTAGAATCTACATCTGGGCTTATTTTTTTTATGTGTATGGCAGGGAAAGAGAGGTCAAATCCATTAGATCTGTGATATTCAACCTAGTCATCAGGCACTACCTAACAAGTCAAATTTTCAGGACAGCCACAATGAATATGCAGGAGATAAATTTGCATGCACTGCTGCCTTGGTATGCAGATCTTTCTCATGTGTATTCATTGTGGATATCCTGAAAACCTGACTGGCCAGGTGGTCCCTGAGGACTGGGTTGAAAACCACTGCATTTGATCATCTAGGATCTTCTAAGAGGAAGTATGATACTTTACCTCAGATGACCTTTCACTCTCGGTTGCATCTTTATGCCAGCTCTGAGCAGGCAGAAAGATTCAGTGCTACAAAAACGTTTAAAAAAAAACTGTGTAAGATTTTAGTGCAGTTTTTTTTTTTCCACATCGGGGAGCAATTTTTAATGCAGTGATTTTCATGCCCATTTTGTTATCCTTCGTAATGTGATGATTTTAAGCTGATTTTCCCATGCTAATCTTCCTACACCTGGGAGAAGGACTAGTATGGGGAAACCATGTGCTAATGGGTAGCACAGCTTACTGCATCATCTCCTCTGTGGGGACTTGAACACCCCCAGTATGTGGGAGGGTCATAATTTATATTACTTTTAGCACACACACCCTTCCCCACACCAATCATTTTGTAAAAAAATGGCTCCAATGATTAAGGGTCTGATTTTTCTAAGTTTCCTTCCCAGAGATGCAGAATGGGACAAAAACTTGACGCCTTTAGCTGCTGAGTAAGGAAACAAGTTAGCGGAAGAGATAACTCCTATAGCAATCAAACTGGAACTGTTTACAGCTTTTCAAAGGCCAAATTTACATCTGTGTTTTAATTTGTATATGTTAATGTACTGTACATAATCTTGTTAATTCACATATTAAAGATTTATCTACTTTATTTTGGTTATAATGTGCAATGTATTCTTTTGAATGTGTACCTTTAAATATTTTAGGAATCAAACTTGGCATTTTGTGGTTGGATCTTTTGGTCTAACAGTTGTTTTGCAAGTTTGAGAATAACAGCTTTATTCAGATACTCCTTTACTGGGCAATGGTGCCATGAGTCTTCAGCTACCTGGGATTTATGTTTCCTGTTTTGTTTTACTGTATATCCCTCTCCATAGTGCTCTTTTTCTAGAACAAAAGATGTCAGCAATCGCATGAGAGCCATCCTTTGGGGGGGGGGGGGGGTGGTATGACTGACCAGGGTGCTGTTGTTACAGTAGCCCTACTGCCTGCAACTAGCCACAAGCCTATGAAAAGGCAGCACTGCCAATATTACTGCAGTCCCTAGAACACCAGTGTGCTTTAGGTAAACCGAACGCGTCAAACTGCTGCAACGACTCCCTACATGAAACTACTTACTAGCAGACAGTATCACCTCAGTCACAGGCAGAACCATATATTAGAAATAGAAACGTGCTGGCAAGAACTGAAGCAGAATCTCCAAGAAGCCAGACTCTGCCCTGAAGAAGAAAAAAAATATATATATATATTTCCTTGTGTACAGTGGAAAATACAGTTACCAGATTTCCAAAGCTGATCTACTAAAATAAAAAGACCCATTTTTAAAGCTGTGGACACTATGGGCTCCTTTTACAAAGTGGAGCTACCACTTAATGGCCAACTGAATGCGAAGAAGCCCATTCAATTCCCCTGGGCTTCTTCCCATTCAGCACATGCTAATCGGTAGCACCATTTTGTAAAAGATGCCCTAATATAATACTTTCCTCCCAGAAAAATAAGACTCTTCCCCACCCCACCCCCCACACACATATGCATACATATATGAAAGAACAGATGGGCTATTCAGCCCTAACATAATCTTTCTTCAGTGTTTACCTCAGTAGCAAGGGTGGTTTTAGGTGGTGGCACACGAACTGACTACCTGAGGCCTCATGTTAGGGCATCTCACAGTTTTGTAACAGTTAAGGGTTTTGCAGGGAAAAGCCCTATTTAATTCTGCAAAGAGTATTAAAATAGTTCATGGTACAACCTTCATTGTAGTTTCATGGACAAGGCAAAGGTAAATTAAAATCATATATGGCTGACTTGTTTAGAAGTGATAAAAAATGAGCCTCAAGGGCCATCGAATGACTCTCACCAAGGGCCCAAACAGCCCAAAGGCCATCACCACCCAATACTCTACCAATTATCCTATAGTCTAACATATTTTGGATTAAAATATTTTCAAACCTTTGTATTACTTGTTCTTTTATTCTTCTTCATTTCCATTCCTGTCTCTTGCTCCCACTTTTAGTTGCTTTAATATGTAGTTTGTCCTTTTATTCTTTCCAACTCTGTGGATGTTGGAAAGAAATTATACATCAGAGGTTAAGAATGAGTTTGGGGGGGGGGGGGGGTGAAATAACTCCCTGAAAATTTAACAGAACAAAACCAAATTAGGTGTGAGAGAACAACCTGCCAAAAGATGCATCATTTGTAAATGGGACAGATCAAACCAAAGGTTTCAGGGAATCTTCCAATGTGGTGTATATCATTCAGTGTAAAAAAATGCAACGAAGGTTGTTATATTGGAGAAACAGGCCAGATGCTTAAGACAAGATTCAATTTGCATAGACATCACATGAACAATACTGCCAGTAGGGCCCCAACCCCGGTGGGACAGCACTTTACAGAACCAGGACACTGTACCAGTGATTTCACAGTGAGAATACTGAAAGGTAACTTTAAAACAACACAGGAACGTAAAACCTTTGAAATCAGAATGACTGAATATTTTGACACCCAACCGACAGGACTTAACAAGGATCTGGGTTTTCTAGCCCACTATAAACCATAAGTTGTATTTCACTGCTTATCACCCTCCCCTCCCCTCCCCTCCCCTCCCCACAAACATCCTGCTAGGCTATGGAATGCTTTGAAGTCCCCATGCACATCTCCTACCCACCCTGCTAGACCATCTATGAGGGACTGTTATATACACTGTCAGCTAACACATTTGCTTATTTCTGATCTGATGAAGAACCACCTTCAAAAGCTAATCAAGAAATGTATTATGTCCAATAAAAAAGGTATCGTCTTATTTTCCATGTTTTAATTTTGTTTGATTTCTATTGATTACCTTTAAGAGTGGACTAACACGGCTAAAACACCTCTTTACATACAGGGAAATAAGACGAAATAGTTTCATCCTCTGCAGAATAAAAACTTTGGTACCTTGAAACATAGCAGTTAGAGAATTGCTGCTTTCCAACTGCCTGTCCGCTCTGTTAAAACATAGATGCACTAGAAATAATACCATGAAGTATTCTCTGCATGCTTTTCCCACTTGTTTTATTCATGTAAGAAATAATAGGAAAGTCCCTTATTAATGCTTGCCCTAAGTATATTTGCCTCAGAAATATGCCTTCAAATACCTAATAAAAAGGTTTGTCGCTGGAGTGTGCCTGGTGGATCCCAGAGGATGGATCCATTCTTTTTTGCAGATATCAAGCTCCGAAAAAAATGGAGAGAGGGGGAAAAAAATCCCCTATGTGAAGAGCACCTTGGAGAAGGAGTAGGGGTGGACCAAATAAATTCCAGCAGCCAGGCGTAAACAACCAAAATTTTGGTGGAGAACCGCCTGCCTCAGGGGTCAAAATGTTCTGTCAGCTACAATTCAAGCTCCTTCACTCTCAGTACCCAGCTGTGGCTTTTTATTGCTGGATTTGCATTTTTCTCCAGTATCATCTTTGCATCTTACTTTAAACATCTTTATCGGAAAACAAGCACCATATTACAAAAAGTGTCAAGAAACAATATGCAATAGAAAACCAAATCAGACACGGACAGCAGTGCATGTTAACAACAGTAGCAAAGGAATGCAAGTCCCAATTTGAAAAGATAAGAATCCCAAACCCTAATCCAAATTAATCTAAACTTGCAAAAATACTCACAACATAGGGCCCTGGTTCTTGCAACCCTCTGGTGAATCAGAAAAGCCAGGGCCGCTGAGAGACTAAGCCGGGCCCGGGGCAAGTCCGCCCTCCCCCCCCCCCCCGCCAACACCCTCGCTGCTCCCCCCCCCTGCCGCCGCTGCAGTCCCCGGTCTCACCTGCTTGCCTTCGGCTCCATCTGCCACCGGGCCCCCTGCATTAAAATCGGCAGTGCCTCAGCTGAGCTCCGTTTGGAAAGGCAGATCGCCTCCCTTCGGGCCTTCCCTCACTGTGTCCTGCCCTAGTCTGATGTAACTTCCGGTTTCCGCGAGGGCAGGACACAGGGAGGGCCCGAAGGGAGGCAATCTGCCTTTCCAAACGGAGCTCAGCTGAGGCGCTGCCAATTTTAATGCAGGGGGCCCGGTGGCGGACGGAGCCAAGGGCAGGCGACCTGACCCCGGCGCCGGGCCCCCCCAGAGGCCCGGCCTGAGAAAAGCACTAAACAATCCAGCCCCGTCCCCTAACCTCCACCCTCTCATACCACCCTTATCATCTTTGCATCTTAAATTGCAGCTGAAAGTTCCAGAAGGACACATGAAACAGGCATTTCTCAGAAGAAAGGAAGCTGATTGTTTGAGGCTGATCAAGGTTAGATGAGGATGAACATGTGAATCTTTTTTTTTTCCACAAAAAGATGGTGAATACATGTATCCATCTCGTAGTGGAGGTAAATAATAGTATCAGAATTCTAAAATGCACAGGTATGTGCAGAAGAGTCATTGCTGTTAAGGTAAAGACAGATCAGACAGGAAGTGACATCAACTGCCTGAATGGGTGCCTGATTTTGGGCTCCTGCTCCTTTTCCCGATTAAAAGCTACTATCTCAGCTCATCGGGGTCCCCGAAGTTTGAATTCTTTTTGAATTGAGCTATAATCTTCCCCCGACGGCTCATAAAGCTAAGCTAGTAGACATAAAAGAGACTTTGAGACAATTTTGATGGACTGGATTGGAACTGGGCCGCCGAGAGACTAAACCAGGCCTGGGGCAGGGCCACCGCCCGCCACCTCCAGGATCACTGCCACTGCCGCAAATACCTTGGCTGGTGGCATAGGCGGTCAGTGGCCCAACTGTTTGGGGAGGCTAAAGGGAGTGGGGTTAGGGGTGGAGCCAGGGGCGGAGCTTATAGCCACAATTAACACAGAAAAAATAAAAATAAAAATAAGTCACAATTAATACCTTTTATTAAATTTAGATATTAGATATGTATCGTATGTCAAAGAATAAAGTGGTTGCTCAAAGCATATTCTAACCACAATCGCTCAACTACAAAACACTATGCACAACTTTGTGCAAAAACACACTCAGAACCTTACTGTACCATAACACTAGGCAGACCCTAATACACCAATATACCACCCATATAGAAAATGCAGACCGTCAACAATATGAAACAAGGGATCATAATATCACAATTCTCATGTAGAGCCACAAAACACCCTTTTAGGGTGGATAGTGTTCACAATGAGCTCCTTTTATTAACAACTATATGTAGATCCTTCAAGAGGTAGTGTGTCATGATTTAGGCTCTAAAACCCTTTCCGATGTTTTGGTGCCACCTCAGTGGCACCACATAGGCCAATACACAATCTCTCCACTGCAAAACACTATACACAAACTTGTGCAAAAACACACTCATAACCTTAGCAAACCATAACAGCACTAATTCCAAGGACAGGACGAGCTACTACCTTATGCGTGGAAAAGCAGCACTGTAATTACACCGGGCTCTAAAACACCAGTACATAACCTATTGAAACAAAAAAACAAAAAGGGCTATAAATACTACACACTAGTAGAATACTGCACCTTGATTACACATGAAAAACACATGACACAACAGATATGAAGGCAAAACTGGAAAGTTACCTCAAGAAGTCAGACTCAGCATGCAGCAATACTAGAAAAATTGAAACTTACATGCAAAATATCACAGATGCACATTTCCAAAAGCTGATATATTCCAGTTAATAAATTCTGAATAAAATACTTTTTTCTACCTTTGTTGTCTGATCATTTAGTTTTTCTATTCTTTGGTCCCAGTGTCTTCTTTCCATTTGATATTTTTTTCTCTCAACATGTCCACCATCCTCCTGTGTCCTTAAGCGTCCTGTCTACCATCTGTAGCCCTGTCCCTATCCTTTCTCGTTTCAGCATCTGCCCTCAAAGTGTTCCAATCCAGCCCTTAAATTCAGCAATTTCCCCTCCATCCAAATCCAGCATGTCCCCCCTCCATCCATGTGCATGAACTTCCTCTGTCTTTCCTCCCCTCCATCCATGTCCAGCATTTCTCCTCTCTTCCCTCCCCTCCATCCATCCATGTCTTTCTCTTCTACCCTTCCATCCAGTGTCATCCCTCTTTCTCTCTCCATCCTTCTACCCATTACCCTCTCCCAATCCTTCCGTCTATTGTCTCCCTCTCCTTCCATCCATTGTCTCCCTCTATCTCCCCTTCCTTCTAAACAGTTCTCTCTCTCGACCCTTTTCCATTCAGAATGTCCTCTCTATCCCCATCCTTTCAGTGTCTTTCCTCTTTCCCTCCCTACCCTTACGTCCAGTGTCTTCCCTCTTTCTGCCCCCTCCTTCCAGCATTTTCCCTCTTTCTCCCTCCTTTCATTCAGCATTTCTCCGTCTGACAGCTAGGGTCTCCCCCAGTTTCTCCCCAGCAGCTTCTCTCTCTCTCTCCCCATCTTTCCACTAATCTCTCACTCTCTCTCCTCTTCCATCCAGCATCTTCCCTCTGGCTCTCCCATGCTCTTTTCCATGTCCCCTCTTTCTCTCCCCATCTCTCTCTGGCTCTCCCCTGCTCTCTTCCATGTCCCCTCTTTCGCTCCCCATCTCTCTCTGGCTCTCCCCTGCTCTCTTCCTTGTCCCCTCTTTCGCTCCCCATCTCTCTCTGGCTGTCCCCTGCTCTCTTCCATGTCCCCTCTTTCTCTCCCCTGCTCTCTTCCATGTCCCCTCTTTCTCTCCCCATCTCTCTCTGACTCTCTCCTGCTCTTTTGCATGTCCCTGGCTCTCCCCTGCACTTTTCCACTTTCTCTCTCTCTCCTCCAGCGTCCTCATGCATCCCACCTTTCTCTTCCCTCCCCTTCTTGCTCCCATCACGCTCACTCCTTTCTCCACCCCCCTTTTCCTATTCCCTGCCATTGCTTTCCTTCCTCCCTCTTCCCCTTAGATGTGGCACCTCACATCCTCCTCTCTCCACCCCCTTTCCCTTTGGTCTGGCAGCTGGCTGGCATGACGCATCGCTCCCCCCCCCCCCCGGACTAGTTCGGTATCACTCTCCCCCTCCGCTCCTGTCATGTCTTTGAATGTCGAGGATTCCTTCCGGTAGCAGCAGAATCGGCAATAATGTAAGCGCTGCTTTCAGCCTGTCCCAGAAGCCTTCTCTGGACAGCATCCCTCCTACGCGGGAAACTGTTCAGAGAGTGCTTCTGGGGCAGGCTGAAAGCAGCGCTTACATCATTGCCGATTCTGCTGCTACCGGAAGGAATCCTCAACGTTCAAAAACGACGTGACAGGACAGGAGCGGAGGGGGAGAGCGATACTGCAGTAGTCGGGGGGGGGGGGGGGGGGGGGCCGTAATGATCAGATATGGGTAAGCCCCAAGAAGGGTTAGAATAACAGAAACAGTGTCTATGATTGTGACCTGAATTCCAAAATCTTGGCCATACCGGTTTTCAATTAGACTCTCTAATCCGATAATTTTACAGGATACCTTCTGGAATGGATGGTACCATAGTAAGATAACCCTGGTGTCACCCTATGAGATAGGGTGAAGAGGGGGATGTTAATATGTGTCCCAGCTTGAGACCCATCCACTGGAATAGTGGTGGGCCAAGTTACATAGCTTAAACTGCTGAAAAGCACTGACTAGGCCTGAAAATCAGATGATGGCCTTATAGCTGAGAGCCTGCAAGAGCAGGACTGTTTGGTGAGTCTTATTTAAACCTGGTACAACTTTCAAATTCAGTGTAAGAGTTAAGATGAAGGAATAAATGGCAGAAATGGTAAAAAGTTTGGTTCATAAGATAGAGTCTGTCCTTATAAGATGGCTCCCAGAGTCACAAGATACAAAGAAACTGATCTCTCTATATTAGGAAAGATGTTTACAAGTCCGGAAATTGGCGTTATGAAGTAATCTCAGAAAGGAGGGGCAGGTGGGCACCTGACCTGCGGTTAAGTATGATTCATAGATGAAAAAAATTAGAAAAAAAATGTTGGAATGTAATTGTATTTTGCATGCATTGCCTGTCACCTATTATTTCTCTGTGATTACTCTGTGACCTCTGATGTGAATTACTTAGAGAGGTCACACAGCTATGCAACTTCCTGTGGGGATTAGACACAGCAGATGCAGCACATGGAGCACATGGAGCTCATGATCTCTCCTAACCTGAGAGGATCTATGGTGGTGTGAGCATCCATTACCATCTAAGCACATGGAAGGAGCTGATAATACAAATGTATAGTAATATGTATATATAAGCCTGTCTGATTATAATCTAACTACAAACTGTGAGTAAACAGATGTTTTGTTACTTCAACTTTAAAGTGACTCAGCAGTGAATTATTCAGGGGTGAATGAGAGAGAGATGAAGAAAGAAATTAACATTTCTAAAGCTGAAGCTGTGTGTACTAAAATCTGCTAATTATTTACTACAAATAATCCAACAAAAGGGTTATGGGCCCAGGGTCCAGGAATTGAAAAAGAAGAGAAATATTACCAGGCAGTAAAAAAAGGCCACATTTTTCTCTTAAATTTTAAAGGAAAGATTCAGTCTGTCTCTCTCTCCCCCCACACAGCAGACAGAAGGCTAAGAAAATGGCTGAGGGAAGAAATTCACCATTGTTCTACTCTCTCAAGGTGCCTAAATTAACTGAGTTTAATTATCGGCAGTGGGAATTAAGATTCATATGTCTCCTTCGAGCAAAAAGATTAAATATATGCTTAGATCAAGACCGAACAGCTGAAAATATGGCTGAATGGGACAATGCAAACTATTATGTGAAGTGCATGCTTTTGGAAGCTCTCTCAGAGAAACAAGCCATATTAGTGGAGGGAAAAGATACACCAAAGGACATTTTATATAAACTGAGAACTATGTATGCAACTACATATGCAAAGCAGCAACCAATTTGGCTGGCAGAGTTGAATGAAACCAAATTAAGGGATAAAAGTAAATGTAATGATCACATTATGCATCTTATGTCTTCATTTCAAAAGCTAGAACTTTCTGGAATTCCCATGTGTGATGCATTGAAAAGAGCATTTCTTTTTACCTCACTATCAAAGAAGTTTGATGTTTTTAGGTCTGTAAATGAGGCCATTGAAGGGCAATCTTTTGAACAGGCAACATCAAAACTAAGGCAGGAATGCATAATAAATGATTCTGAGGAGATGTGTTCTCAAAGCAAGTCAGAGAGAAATGAAACAAATTTCTTGGCAAAGAACAGAGGAAGGCGGAGCTATGGGAAAACTCCACCCAAGGGCAAGCTGATTTGCTACTCATGTGGAAAGGAGGGACATGTATCTAAATGGTGTAAGGAAACACAAAACACTCCCTCTAGCTCACCTAAGCCAATGGAACTAAAGAATTTTCAAACCAGGAAATGTATGAAGGACAAAGATAAACACAAGGGCTTTCTAATGGCAGAAAAATCTTTGACTATGGTAAATAATAATTCAAATGAAAGTACTTGGATTTTGGATTCAGGGAGCACATGCCATTTAACCAATTGTAAAGATTTCTTTCAGGAAATGTGTCCAGAGGAAGGTATTCTTAAAACTGCAAACGCAGGGACTGCTAAGATCCAAGCAAAAGGTATTGGATTCTTAAAATGCAAAGTGTCTAATGAAGTTAAAGAAATTCCTGTAAGTGATGTCTTGTATATTCCCCAAGCAGTTTGCAATATGCTTAGTGTATCTACATTAGATAAGAAGGGATTTGTGATTCATTTTGAAAACAGTAAGTGCACAATCTCTAAAAATGATGAAGTGTATGCTGAAGCTTTTATGCATAATGATGTTTATAAGCTGAACATTTCAGGTGAAGCCTCACATATGGCGCAAGTAAGGAAGAATGATGGTAAATGTAGTCTGGAAATCTGGCATCGCCGCCTGGGACATCGTGATTCTAAGGTGATCCAGGATCTTTACAGTAAGCAACTGGCCACCGGCATTCAGATAAGTGCAGATGCTGGTAAAATGGAGAAATGCATAGACTGTGTTACTCAAAAAGGTGTGAGACCCTCATTTCCTGCATACACAGGAAATAGGAGTAATAAAGTGCTGGACTTAATACACAGTGACTTATGTGGACCGTTTAATATCCCATCATTGGGAAATAACAGATTTGTGATAATATTCTTGGATGATTTCTCTAGATATTGTGTGGCCTATTTGCTGAAAGAGAAAAGTCAAGTCACAGACATGCTGAAGAAATACGTAGCCATGGTGAGCAATAAATTTGAAAGAAAACCAAAGGTTCTTCAGACCGACAATGGTGGTGAGTTCACTTCACAAAGCATGCGCACATTTCTAGAACAAGAAGGCATTCAGCATATCACAACAGTAGCTTATACACCAGAACAAAATTCTGTTGCAGAGAGAAAATTTAGGTCACTTGTGGAAATGACCAGATGTATGCTGTCAGATAGCAATCTCCCTAAAAGACTATGGGGGGAAGCAATTCTCACAGCAGTGTACCTACAAAACAGAATGCCAACTAAAGGCGCTGAGCGCACACCACATGAGACATGGCATGGTAGGAAGCCAAACCTGTCACACATAAGAACATTTGGAAGTACAGCATATGCTCATATACCAAAGCAAAGAAGGCATAAGCTGGATTCCACAACAGAAAGGGGCATTTTAGTTGGCTATGCTCCAGGACACAAAGGATATAGAATTTTGAATCTGAAAACTGGCATTGTTGGCATAAGACATGTTACATATTTTGATGAAAACAAAAGGGTTGATAAAGGCTGGATTATCCCAGATGAGCCTTATCATCCAGAATATGAAACTAGAACCATAATAGACATGCCAGTGTATATAAATGCCATACCAAGGCAGATGTCTGAAAGCAACTCACCTGTATCTAACGAGGAACAGGCAGAGGAAGCAGACACAGAAAGGATCATTGAAGAAGACAGTACAGTTGGAGAAGGGGAATCAATTGGAGAAGGACTCTCAGATTTAGAGGATGCGGAAAGGTCAGACCAACCTGTTGTCAGACGCTCATCCAGGGAAAACAAAGGTGTTCCACCCCCAAGACTGTCTTACCTAACAAAGTCAGCAGAAGCTCAAGAGCCCTTAACATGGGATGAGATTGAGAAAATGCCAGCAGAAGAAGCTGCTGAATGGCATAAAGCTGCACAAGAAGAAATTGATGCATTGGATAAAAATAATACTTGGATTCTTACAAAATTACCTCCTGGCAAGAAAGCTATAGGATGCAAATGGGTATTCAAGTTAAAAAGGAATGCACAAGGAAAAGTGGAAAGGTATAAAGCCAGACTAGTGGCAAAGGGATATCTTCAAAAATATGGAGAAGATTTTGATGAAGTGTTTGCACCTGTAGTGAAACACACGACAATCAGAACACTTCTGAGCATTGCAGTCTCAAAAGGCATGCAAGTCAACCACATTGATGTGAAAACAGCGTTTCTTCACGGAGATATAACTGAAGACTTGTACATGGAACAGCCAACAGGTTTCATAAATACAAAACAAAGACAGCTAGTGTGTAAATTAAACAAAGGTCTTTATGGATTAAAGCAAAGTGCAAAATGTTGGAATGAAAAATTGCATGAAATATTGACAAATTTAGGATTTAAGCAAGGTGAAGCAGATAAATGTTTGTACACTAGGTGCACAAATGGACAATATGCATACATTTTAGCTTTTGTTGATGATCTGCTCATTGCAAGCAAAAGTGAGCAAGAGTACAAGGACATTGTAAAGTGTTTAAACCTCAATGTTGAGATAAAAGAACTGGGTAATGTGTCATACTATCTTGGTATAGAAATTGAGAAACAAAATGATGGTTCTTATCTTCTAAGCCAGAAGCAGAAAATAAATGAGCTTATTGAAAGTTTAGGTATGCAAGATGCCCAAGTTGTAAGCACTCCCATGATCACTGATTTTCTAAAGGATGAAACAGTAAGAGAACCTTTACCAGATAACATCCAATATAGATCAGCCATAGGTAAGCTTTTATATCTAGCTACCACATACAGGGCTGATATAGCAAATGCAGTAGGAATTTTGAGCAGAAGGGTCAGCTCACCTACCAAATCAGATTGGACTGCAGTTAAAAGGATGGTAAGGTATTTAAAGGGTACCATTGATTGTAAATTAAAGATTTCAGCCAATAGTAATCCAAAACTAATATGTTACTGTGATTCAGATTGGGCAGGGGATCATTCTGATTATAAATCCACAAGTGGATATGTGTTTATGTATGGAAATGTACACATTTCATGGGCCAGTCATAAACAAAGTATTGTGAGTTTGTCTTCTACAGAAGCTGAATACGTGGCCGTATCGGAAGCGTGCAGAGAACTGATGTGGATTGAAAAACTTTTGCTGGATTTCGGAATAGCTGAAAAGAGACCAATCCAGATAATGGAAGATAATCAGAGCTGCATCCGACTGTCACAGAATGACAAGGTTCAGTCACGCACCAAGCACATCGCAACGAAATACCACAACGTGCGAGAGTTGGCGAAAGAAGGGGTCATCAGTCTACACTATTGTCACACCAGTGAGATGACAGCTGACATCATGACCAAACCGTTACCCAGAGAACATTTTGTGAATCTGCGTATAAAGCTTGGACTTTGTATGAATAAATAATTGC
The DNA here is from genome assembly GCF_901765095.1 of Microcaecilia unicolor. Classification (NCBI taxonomy): domain Eukaryota; kingdom Metazoa; phylum Chordata; class Amphibia; order Gymnophiona; family Siphonopidae; genus Microcaecilia; species Microcaecilia unicolor. The sequence continues at coordinate 29,147,601 of NC_044037.1, read as the reverse complement.
ATGACAGTTATGCATGAGAAGGGGTTTGTTGGAATGTAATTGTATTTTGCATGCATTGCCTGTCACCTATTATTTCTCTGTGATTACTCTGTGACCTCTGATGTGAATTACTTAGAGAGGTCACACAGCTATGCAACTTCCTGTGGGGATTAGACACAGCAGATGCAGCACATGGAGCACATGGAGCTCATGATCTCTCCTAACCTGAGAGGATCTATGGTGGTGTGAGCATCCATTACCATCTAAGCACATGGAAGGAGCTGATAATACAAATGTATAGTAATATGTATATATAAGCCTGTCTGATTATAATCTAACTACAAACTGTGAGTAAACAGATGTTTTGTTACTTCAACTTTAAAGTGACTCAGCAGTGAATTATTCAGGGGTGAATGAGAGAGAGATGAAGAAAGAAATTAACATTTCTAAAGCTGAAGCTGTGTGTACTAAAATCTGCTAATTATTTACTACAAATAATCCAACAAAAAAGTCTTTCTCCATTGAGTTGTATGGACTGCAAATGCTATATAAGGACTGTGCATCTGAGCTAGAGTCGGAGTCCTTCCCCAACTTGAGTCGGATGACGGCGAAGCTACGGTCCTTTGAACCCAGAATTTGACTGATGTGTGTAACAGCTGGCAGATTCATTTGGTGAGAATAAAGACTATTTCTATCACTAAACTTCTCCAGTCTCAGTTTCAATCTCTTCATTCTCTTTAAACTGCCTCACATAAATACTATACACATAAGTAAATTATCTTTCACTCATGTAGACTTTATGTGGGAACATAAATGGCCAAAGATTCACCTAGATCCTAGAAGACAGAAAGTTGTGGTCATGGGAATTAGATTTGAACTGCGCCTTCTGCCACCCCCCCTACACCTCCGTGTCCGAAGGCACTCCTTTGGACCCCGATTCATCTCACCGTGGAAAGGGGTTCCGCGGAGGTCTAGGGAGGGGTGGATAAACAGACTCCTCAAAAAACAAGGGTGAGCTGGTTCTCAGTATGCAAATTGTATGCAGATTATCATGTTATCCTTTCACGCTCAGGGTGACCTGGTTCTTCAGAGGCAAAATTAAACAGGTCTTACCAACAGCATAATCAGGCAATTCTTTATTCCAGCCCCTGGGCACAGTTCTTCTAGCTTAAATACTTTATACATTTACATAAAGTAACTGAACCTCCCCACAAAGATTCCTGGGCTCAGCATTAACCTCAATACTTTGGGGACTTCTAACCCCAGGCTTTGAAGTCTGCTTCTCAGTACTGGGACACACAGCCCTACTTCTTCTTTGGCCACCCAGTCCTTTCTTTCTTTAGACCCCCACAGTCCTTTCTTTGAACACACAGTTCCTCTAAGTACTGAGGCTACACAGTCCAACACTAATGCTTTAGGGACTTCTTACCCCAGCCTGTTTTTCTTCCTTGAGCACACAGTCCACCACAAATCCATAGGGTTTAGCCAGTTCTTTCCAGGGGGATTCTCTTTCTTCAGCTACCAGCTCTCTTCTTTCCCTTTCACACTCAGGTGGGGTATAAAGTGGTTAATTAGCTACACAGGACCCAGCCCATAACCTCCTACACCTGTGGACCTCCCAGGGCTCTCCCCGGTCCTAGCGACCTCCACCTATTCTCCTAGCGCCCTCTAGTGGCCTACCCCGGACATCCTGGACATTTTTAGGGGAACATCGCCATCTAGTGGCCTGCCCCGGCTAGGACAGCCTCTTATTTATCACAATAGTTACATGACAGACTTGATCGACTTACCAATTAGAAATACATCCGAATCAACACGATCTTATCTAAATCTGCACTACCCAAGCTGCAAAGGACTTAAATACAAAACAACTTACGCATCTAGTTTTTCCCAAATAAGCACACAACTGTGGAACGCATTATCAAAAGCCTTGAAAACAACGTACAACCTCAAACTTCCGGAAATCACTAAAAACCAACCTGTTTAAAAAGGTATACCCTACTGATCCAACTTAAATGCCTGATCTTGGCCACACAAGAAAACTAAAGCACATAATGAACATAACACAACTCTTCCACTCTGCTATTCCTATGTGGTACTGCCACATGAACTTTATCCTACCACAACATCAAATTGTATTTGTCTGCTAACGACTCTCCGGCACTATGTAAGCCACATTGAGGCTACAAATAGGTGGGAAAATGTGGGATACAAACGTAACAAATAAATAAATAAAGTAAATAAATAAATATTTGCAAAAGAATATTTCCTGATTCCAGATGCTGGGCTTTAGGAATGTGTGACCTGTACAGTTGCATAGGATGGTACCACCAGCAGTGACTCCCCCCCCTCTCCCCTTGCCAACCTGTATGTATCCATATCCTGTTTTCTCCTCTGATATATAGCTATAATTAAACATATTCTGTAATGAATTGCATGATTATATACATTGTATGCATTAAATAGACAGTAAAGAACTGAAGCTTTGGAGATGATACTGCTTTTTGTTTCACTCCAAAGCACGTCCTTATGGAATCCTAAAGTGGTATATTAATTTGACTGGAACCATCTTAAACTAAGACTTAACTCTAGGGACTAAAGATCTATGAAATGATAAAACTGTGTGAAAGCCCTGGAAATAATTTCTGGCTGTTGCTGAAGGTGTCTGGACTGGGGTTTACACAATGTGTTTTTTTTCTAGCAAAAAAGGTGCCGGTACTCAAATGCTAGGCCACCCTTCAGGGGTGGGGTAATCACTGAGGGACCCACCCCACAATAGCCAGGCCCCCTGTAACTAGTCACAGAATCTATGACAAGGTCAAATTTGTGTGTAGAGCCTGAGCTCTTTCATTATAACTTGGGGTCCATGGGTCAATTTTAGCAGACAATGGAAAAGGTGCCAGTACTCAGTACCCCCAAGTACCCCCTCAAAAAAAGCCCTGGGTTGACATAACCTACCTGTGATGGTTTCAGGATCTTTGGCAGAATTAAAGCAATGAGAGCAGTCTTTAGCTAAACATCAGGCTTGCGTAACCAGTTTTACAAGCTGATGGCAGAGTGTGGCCTGGTGCGGTATAGGGCAACCACACCTTAATGTAATGCAAGAATACAAGGCAAATATCTGCTCTTAAAGCAAAGCAGTATCTTCTCTAGAATGGGACTGAGGAAGGCCTACAATCTGTTTTTCTTTTCATCAGCTATAAAAGAACTTCTAAACATAAGTGTGACCCTCCCTGGGAAACGGTGACTGAAGTGACCAGAAACAAAAATTCTGTCATAGCAAACAACTCCAAACCCCATCCTTTTATGTGAAAAAATAAAAAAGTTACAGAAGTTCAAACATATATCTTTTTCAGACTGCTTATACGTAGGAACATAAGAGTAGCCATACCGGGTCAGACCAATGGTCCATCTAGTCCAGTATCCTGTTTTCCAAACAGTGGCCAAGCCAGGTCACAAGTACCTAGCAGAAACCCAAATTGTGGCAACATTCCATGTAGAATCTCAAAGAATAGCAAGATTCTGGAATCCTAAAGAGTGACAAGATTCCATGCAGAATCTCAAAGAGTAGCAACATTCCATACTACAAATCCCAGGGCAAGCAGCTGCTTCCCCATGTATGTCTCATAGCAGACTATGGACTTTTCCTCTAGGAATTTGTCCAAACTTTTTTTAAACCCAGATACACTAGCCACCACTACCACATCCTATGGGAAAGAGCTCTAGAGCTTAACTATTCATTGAGTAAAAAAATATTTCCTCCTATTTGTTTTAAAAATATTTCCATGTAACTTCCTTGAGTGTCCCCTAGTCTTTGTACTTTTGGAACGAGTAAAAAATCGATTTACTTCTACTTGTTCTATACCACTCAGGACTTTGTAGACCTCAGTCATATCTCCCCTCATCTGTCCCTTTTCCAAGCTGAAGAGCCCTAACCTCTTTAGCCTTTCCTCATATGGGAGGAGTTCCATCCCCTTTATCATTTTGGTCGCTGTTCTTTGAACCTTTTCTAATTCTGCTATATCTTTTTTTGAGATACGGCGACCAGAACTGAACGCAATATTCAAGGTGCAGACGCACCATGGAGCGATACAAAGGCATTATAGTATTTTCGGTCTTATTCATAATCCCTTTCCTAATCATTCCTATGACATTAAAAACCGGCCATTCTCAATATTTTGGATCCTCTACTTAGTTGCCTTTTCCCAAATATGGTCACAATGAAGACAATCTTGCTGCCTTATCCAGTTAAGACTGGCATAGATCAATATTGGTGCCTGTGCATTCTTCATGATGTACCAAAGTAACTTTCTTTAACTTTAAAGAATACATTAATCCATCAAGTTACATCTTCTTCATACTGTTGGACTATTATGTACAATGGCCCACAGAGCAGCATTAGCTCATGCTGTTGAGTACAAGCCAGTTCTACAGAAATACAAACTCCTCCTGGAATCCAAGAAGTCAATCATACCAGCTGGTAAGTGCTGTATGCTTCCCTAGAGGAAATCACTGGTATGATCACTGAATCCAGTGTTCCATTCCCTGGATCTGCTGGGCAGGGGCGTAGCCAGACAACAGATTTTGGGTGGGCCTAGGGAAGAAGTGGGTGGGCACCAATTGTTCTCCCGCCCCCCCCCAACCACCATCCAAAAAATATCTCAGCTGATGGGAAAACGCTTCTTTCCACCTTGGCGGTCTGCAGCAGGCATGCGCTGAAAACTGAACATACACAAGTGCCGGTATCATGGAGAGTAGCGTTTTCGTTATCATCTGGAGGAAGTCTTCAGCTGGCCGAGCTTGGGATCCCACAGCTACCACTAAACGTGTGCTACTGTTGGGTGGGGAAAGAATGTGTGTTTGTGTGTGTGTGTGTGTGTGGGGGGGGGGGGGGAACTGAGTTTGATTCCCACTTCAGGCACAGGTAGCTCCTTGTGACTCTGGGCAAGTCACTTAACCCTCCATTGCCCCATGTAAGCCGCATTGAGCCTGCCATGACTACTACTACTACTACTACTTAACATTTCTAGAGCGCTACTAGGGTTACGCAGCGCTGTACAAATTAACAAATGAGGACAGTCCCTGCTCAGAAGAGCTTACAATCTAAAGGACGAAATGTCAAGTTGGGGTAGTCTAGATTTCCTGAGAGGAGGTGTAGTGATTAGGTGCCAAAGGCGACATTGAAGAGGTGGGATTTGAGTAATGATTTGAAGATGGGTAGGGAGGGGGCCCGGCGTATGGGCTCAGGGAGTTTGTTCCAAGCATGGGGTGAAGCGAGGTAGAAAGGGCGAAGCCTAGAGTTGGCGGTGGTGGAGAAGGGTACTGAAAGGAGGGATTTGTCAAGAGAGCGGAGGTTACGGGTGGGGACATAAGGGGAGATGAGAGTAGAGAGATAAGGAGGGGTTGCAGATCGAGTGCATTTGTAGGTGAGTAGGAGAAGCTTGAACTGTATGCAGTATCTGATCGGAAGCCAGTGAAGTGACTTGAGGAGAGGGGTGGTATGAATATATCGGTTGAGGCGGAAGATAAGACATGCGGCCGAGTTCTGGATGGACTGAAGGGGGGATAGATGGCTAAGTGGGAGGCCGGTGAGGAGTAGGTTGCAGTAGTCAAGGCGAGAGGTAATGAGAGTGGATGAGAGTTCGAGTGGTGTGCTCAGAGAGGAGGGGGCGAATTTTGCTAATGTTATAGAGGAAGAAGCGACAGGTCTTGGCTATCTGCTGGATATGCGCAGAGAAGGAGAGGGAGGAGTCAAAGATGACACCAAGGTTGCGGGCAGATGAGACAGGGACGATGAGGGTGTTATCAATTGAGATAGAGAGTGAAGGGAGAGGAGAAGTGGGTTTGGGTGGGAACACAATAAGTTCCGTCTTGGCCATGTTTAGTTTCAGGTGACGGTTGGACATCCAGGCAGCAATGTCGGATAAGCAGGCCAGTACTTTGGCCTGGGTTTCCGCAGTGATTTCCGGTGTGGAGAGATAAAGCTGGGTGTCGTCAGCATAAGATGATAGTGGAAACCATGAGAAGAGATTAGGGAGCCTAAGGAAGAGGTGTAGATTGAAAAAAGAAGGGGTCCAAGGACAGAACCTTGGGGAACTCCAACAGAGAGCGGGATAGGGGAGGAGGATGAGCCATGAGAGTGTACTCTGAAGGTACGATGGGAGAGATAAGAGGAGAACCAGGAGAGGACAGAGCCCTGGAACCCAAAGGAGGACAGTGTGTCAAGAAGTAGGTTGTGATTGACAGTGTCAAAAGCGGCGGATAGGTCGAGGAGGATGAGGATTGAATAGTGACCTTTAGATTTGGCGAGGAACAGGTCATTGCACACTTTGGATAGTGCTGTTTCTGTTGAGTGTAGGGGGCGAAAGCCGGATTGAAGCGGATCGAGGATGGCATGAGAGGAGAGGAAATCAATGCAGCGGCTGTGAATGGCGCGTTCAAGTATCTTGGAGAGGAAGGGTAGGAGGGAAATGGGGTGGTAATTGGAGGGACAGGTAGGGTCAAGTGATGGTTTTTTTGAGGAGTGGTGTGACCACGGCATGCTTGAAGGTGTCCGGGACAGTTGCAGTGGAGAGAGAGAGGTTGAGGATATGACAGATGGTGGGGGTGATAGTAGGAGTGATGGTGTTAAGTAAGTTGGTGGGGATGGGGTCAGAGGAACAGGTGGTGGATTTCGAGGAGGAGAGGAGATGGGCGGGAGTGGGAAAGCGCAGGGTACAAATGTAACAAAAATAAAATAGATACTATTTGAGATTCTACATGGAATGTTGCTACTATTGGAGATTCTACATGGAATGTTGCTATTCCACTAGCAGCATTCCATGTAGAAGGCTGCGCAGACTTCTGTTTCTGTGAGTCTGACGTCCTGCACGTACATGCAGGACGTCAGACTCGCAGAAGCAGAAGCCTGTGCGGCCACATTGGTGATCTGCAAGGGCCGACTTCTACATGGAATGTTGCTAGTGGAATAGCAACATTCCATGTAGAATCTCAAATAGTAACAACAGTGGAGGAGTGGCCTAGTGGTTAGGGTGGTGGACTTTGGTCCTGAGGAACTAAGTTCAATTCCCACTTCAGGCACAGGCAGCTCCTTGTGACTCTTAACCTTCCATTGCCCCATGTAAGCCACATTGAGCCTGCCATGAGTGGGAAAGCGCGGGGTACAAATGTAACAAAAAAAAATGAACTTGTGGAGCTATTGTTAGTAATATGTAATTTATCCTTAAAATCGAGCATGGTACCGGAAGATTGGAGGGTGGCCAATATAACGCAAATTTTTTTAAAAGGTTCCAAAGGAGATCCGGGAAATTATAGACTGGTGAATCTGAAGTCAGTGCCGGGCAAAATGGTAGAGACTATTATAAAGAACAAAATTACAGAGCATATTCAAAAGCATGGATTAATGAGACAAAGCCAACATGGATTTAGTTAAGGGAAATCTTGCCTCACCAATCTACTACATTTCTTTGAAGGGGTGAACAAACATGTGGATAAAGGTGAGCCGGTTGATATTGTGTATCTGGGTTTTCAGAAGGCGTGACAAACTACCTCATGGAAGACTCCAGAGGAAATTAGAGAGTCATGGGATAGGAGGTAGTGTTCTATTGTGGATTAAAAACTGGTTAAAAGATAGAAAACAGAAAGTAGGTTTAATTGGTCAGTATTCTCAATGGAGAAGGGTAGGTAGTGGGGTTCCTCAGGGGTCTGTGCTGGGACCGCTGCTTTTTAACATATTTATAAATGACCTAGAGATGGGAGTAACTAGTGAGGTAATTAAATTTGCTGATGACACAAAGTTATTCAAAGTCGTTAAATCGCGGGAGGATTGTGAAAAATTACAAGAGGACCTTACAAGACTGGGCGTCTAAATGGCAGATGATGTTTAATGTGAGCAAGTGCAAAGTGATGCATGTGGGACAGAGGAACCTGAATTACAGCTACATCATGCAAGGTTCCACATTAGGTGTCGTCGTTGATGATACGATGAAACCTTCTGCTGTGTGCTGCTGTGGCTAAGAAAGCAAATAGAATGTTAGGTATTATTAGGAAAGAAATGGAAAACAAAAATGAAGACGTTATAATGCCTTTGTATCGCTCCATGGAGTGACCACACGTCGCTCCATGGTGCGACCGCACCTCGAATATTGTGTTCAATTCTGGTCACCGTATCTCAAAAAAGATATAGTGGAATTAGAAAAGGTACAGAGGAGGGCGATGAAAATGATAAAGGGGATGGGATGACTTCCCTATGAGGAAAGGCTAAAGCAGCTAGGGCTCTTCAGCTTGGAGAAAAGGCGACTGAGGGGAGATATGATAGAGGTCTATAAAATAATGAGTGGAGTTGAACGGGTAGATGTGAAGCGTCTGTTTACGCTTTCCAAAAATACTAGGACTAGGGGGCATGCGATGAAGCTACAATGTAGTAAATTTGAAACGAATCAGAGAAAGTTTTTCTTCATTCAACATGTAATTAAACTCTGGAATTTGTTGCCAGAGAATGTGGTAGGGGCGGTTAGCTTAGCGGAGTTTAAAAAAAAGTTTGGCCAGCTTCCTAAAGGAAAAGTCCATAGACCATTATTAAATGGACTTGGGGAAAATCCACTATTTCTGGGATAAGCAGTATAAAATGTTTTGTACTTTTTTGGGATCTTGCCAGGTATTTGTGATCTGGATTGGCCACTGTTGGAAACAGGATGCTGGGCTTGATGGACCTTTGGTCTGTCCCAGTATGGCAACAATTACAAATGGTGCTGGAGGACAAAGGCTGATGCCATTGTTTCAAATATCACTGTACAAAGCAGTACTGGCAAATTTTGTATGGCAGCATCTAATAATGGTGCTGCCCTTGGTCCCCCAGCACCATTCTGCTATTGCTGCACTAGTGAGGCAGTAGCAACTGGGGATCATTCCTAGCCTACGAAGGCAGTACCATCTACAATAGGATAAAAGGACTGGATTTGGATGGAGGTGAGTTTAAATTGGGAGAGGGTTGAGAAACATTTGTGGGGGGAGGGGAGAGGTTGTGTTGGGATTGGCTCCAATTTTAAAATGAAACTAGGATTCTTTTGTTTTAAATTTAGATTGTAAGCTCTTCTGAGCAGGGACCATCCTTATTCGTTAATTTGTACAGCGCTGCGTAACCCTAGTAGCGCTCTAGAAATGTTAAGTAGTAGTAAAAGCAAAATGAAACAGGAAATATCATTTAAATCTGTTTCATTTCCAAGGGAAGCACATACCTTGCCTAGATGGGAAGTCAAGATAATCTTCATCTGCCCTCAAGTCTTCTCTATGTATTTTCTTCTTAAGTGCAGAACCTATTTCATTTGTCCTTGTGTGCAAAGGTATGGCTGCACATTATTGGTGATCTTAAAATACAGCTGCATTGATAGTTTAATAAAATAAAATACTGAGTCCCTCGTCTGCAAAAATATCCGTGGTGGGCATGCCTTGTGTTCAAGGTCATTTTAAATGTTAATCCTATCCTCTAAATTGCTTTCACCTTCTCCTGACTCAATATTGTCAGTAAGTTTTATAAGTGTGTTCTCTAGTTTATCGTTGAGTAAAATAGCGTGGTAGCCGTGTTAGAATTTTAAAAGTAATAAATAGAAATAAAACAAAACATGTAATTTTGTTCTATTTCTATTTATTACAAATTCATCATATAATTTAACAGAAAATTCTGAATGTTGCTCTTTTGGAATATTTCCTCAAGTTAGTTCTGTAACTTTGACGAGCTTCTCTTTATGAATTTTTAAAAGAATCGGAGAAGGTCGGTGCTAAAAATGAGAGCGAAGTTCTTCTGTAGTTCCTTCCGGAAAGCAGCGAAATCATGTGAGAATCTTAAAGGATACTGTTTCCAGAAAGAGGCAGAAGGAACAGGTTTTGGATACTTTTTCTGCAATACTGGTTGGTTACAAATATTCCATTCCTCCCGGGAACGTTCGACGGGGCGGTTTCTGTGGTTATTCTCTAGTTTGGTTGCCAGGTTACTCATTGTGACGTCACAGAAGCAACCGGCTTCCTCTCGTTCTCTGCTTTACTTCCCCAGCCTCACCCAACTTTCCCCTCGCCCCTCCTGCTCGCGCGCGATCCGGAGACGTTGTTTCCGCCGGCTGGCGCGTAGCTCTGCCTCCCTCTTTCTTCAGCTCTCTGCCAATCAGTTGCGCTGGAGGCTCGTGTGCGTAAGTGCTTTAGCCCCGCACCCCAAAGTCAAAGCTTATTCGACGTATAAAAATCGGCCATTTCGTCTGCGCTGTCTCAGCCCTCGGATCTCTGTGTAGAAACAGCTAAGCTTAGGCCCTGCAGTGAGAAGCTTGAAAGCCATAAACAGACCAAAAAAAAAAAAAATAGGATTTGGATTTAACTTATTATCGTTTGCCCTTCTTCACGTTCAGCATGAGTGATGCAGCGCTGTCTTTCGCAAAGGACTTTTTGGCTGGCGGTGTGGCCGCTGCAATCTCTAAAACAGCTGTAGCCCCGATCGAGCGAGTAAAGCTTCTTCTGCAGGTAAAGATGAAACGAAGTGCCGCGGTTTGAGTTGCTCTCCTAAATATGGAGTCTAAGGAAACGAGATTGCTTTGGAAATGTTTTCTATTTTGGGAGATCATAGATGCATTTGCAATCTGTAGGCTGATTTCAGAATTAATGTAAAATAAGTTTAGAACGAATATACAGCCGTAAAGGAGTTGACTTTAGGCTTGAGCAGTTATTCTAGTGTTGGATCTGATCTTTCTCTTTGGCTTCGGAGTCCCTCGTTGGGTTTAGGTGCGAGTGCCCTTGGCTTTTTGTCGCCGGGGTTGAGGGGATCTTGTGACTGCTGTTGGATGGTTCTGGAATTTTTACAGGAAGGGAGGCTGCGGTTCACACGTCTGGGACTGGAAGGGGTTCGATTTCTCCAGGATGGCCCTTTGTACTTCTAGGACTTTTTTTTTTTTAATCTCTTGTTGAGACTTTGATCTTCATAGCCAAGGTCGCCGCAAGGAGAAGGAAGTAGCTTGCTTCTTCAAGGCCTGGACGGGCATCCCGGGAGCAGGAAGAACTAGGCCAAGAAACCAGCCCTTATCTATGGACGGGGGTGGGGGGATGCTGCAGTTCTGCCTTTTGTTTTTAGAATCCCCTTGTCCCGGGAGCGGCCTGTTCTTCCAGGATGCAATGCAAGGAGATTGTGTCCTTTGTCCTTTCGAGGATAGATGCTACCACTGCTGTGCATGATCTGTCGTTTATGACCCCCTGTTTGCAGCTTTTATGCAATTACATTTTTATATGCCCCAGAACTTTTTTTCCCCCTTAGTTATCTAATCTTAAGACGGATTTCCCGCAGTGACCTTCTTATGTAACAACCACGTGTCCCAGTCAGCGCGGAATGAATGGGTCTCACCATTTTGAGTTTCTTTTATTGAGGGCAGGGCGAGACCGAGACCGGAAACAGTCTATAATATAAACCCAGAGCTTTAATGAAGACGTTTGCCTATAACATTGAGCCTGCAAATATGTGGGATACAGATGCTACAAATAAATAAATAAATAAATACATATAAACGGGATCGATTTATCATGATGGAACTTGGTGTTTTGAAAGTAGCCATGATTCCCCCTCCCAGTAACCAGATTCAGTTTTGGTTGATAATCAGAACGCCACTTAAACGTTTACCCTTTTTAGTTTATTAATATTCGTGGTGATGCAGATGCCTCTTTGGCTGGGCACAGCTTGTTCCAAAAGCAACTTTTCTGGTTATTCTTGGATTACTTTTTATAGTCCCAGCCCTGAAGGAATTGTGTAGCTATTGTCTTTACGGAAAACAAGAAGCCCGTGATCAGCTAGAGTTAGAAGGAATCCATGCCTAGGCAGGCAGGCTTTGAAAAAACACTGATTTTATTTTATTTTTTTCTCATTTGCAATTTTGGTGATTTTTTTTTTTTTTTTTAATTATTATTATTTGCTCCAGCGAGAAATCCTTTTAATCATTTTCTTGTGCCATCTCACCTGCAGGTCCAGCATGCAAGCAAGCAGATCACCGCTGACAAACAGTATAAGGGCATTATTGACTGCGTGGTCCGTATCCCCAAGGAGCAGGGCTTCCTGTCTTTTTGGCGTGGCAACCTGGCCAACGTGATCCGATACTTCCCCACCCAAGCCCTCAACTTTGCTTTCAAAGATAAATACAAGAAGATCTTCCTGGATAATGTCGACAAGAAAACCCAGTTCTGGCGTTACTTTGCCGGGAATCTGGCCTCTGGTGGTGCTGCTGGTGCTACTTCCCTGTGCTTCGTCTACCCCTTGGACTTCGCCCGTACCCGTTTAGCAGCTGATGTGGGAAAGGCAGGAGCTGACCGGGAATTCACGGGCTTGGGCGACTGCCTCGTAAAGATCTTCAGGTCTGATGGGTTCCGGGGTCTGTACCAGGGCTTTAATGTCTCGGTGCAGGGCATCATTATCTACCGAGCTGCCTACTTTGGCATCTACGACACTGCAAAAGGTAGGCTGTGCTTTTTCAGTTATGCGCTGCAGGGCCGCCGAGAGACTGGGCTGGAGCAAGGCTGCCCCTGGGGCTCTCGCCACCCCCCCCCCCCCCCCCCCCGAGGTCGTCATCATTGCCCCTCTCTTTCCACCACCGGGCCGGGCCCGGCCCCCCTGAATTCAAATCACAGCGCCTGATCTCGACCTGTGTGAAAGAAACGCAGCAGCGGCAGTCTGCAGATCGCCTCCCTAGGGAAGGCCCGAAGGGAGGCGATCAGCAGACTGCCGCTGCTGCGCTTCTTTCACACGGAGCGAGGTCAAGGTGAGGCGCTATATTAGAACAGGTGTGAGGATGTTTATAATGCCGTTGTATCGCTCCATGGTGCGACCGCACCTTGAGTATTCGATTCTGGTCGCCGCATCTCAAGAAAGATATAGTAGAATTGGAAAAGGTGCAGCGAAGGGCGACGAAAATGATAGCGGGGATGGGATGACTTCCCTATGAAGAAAGACTAAGGAGGCTAGGGCTTTTCAGCTTGGAGAAGAGATGGATGAGGGGAGACATGATAGAGGTGTATAAAATAATGAGTGGAATGGAACAGGTGGATGTGAAGCGTCTGTTCACGCTTTCCAAAAATACTAGGACTAGGGGGCATGCGATGAAACTACAGTGTAGTAAATTTAAAACAAATAGGAGAAAATGTTTCTTCACCCAACGCGTAATTCAACTCTGGAATTCGTTGTCAGAGAACTTAGTGAAGGCGGTTAGCTTGGCAGAGTTTAAAAAGGGGTTGGTCGGTTTCCTAAAGGGCAAGTCCATAAACCGCTACTAAATGGACTTGGGAAAAATCCACAATTTTCACGAATAACATGTATAAAATGTTTTGTACGTTTGGGTAGCTTGCCAGCTGCCCTTGACCTGGATTGGCCGCTGTCGGGGACAGGATGCTGGGCTTGGTGGACCCTTGGTCTTTTCCCAGTATGGCATTACTTATGAATTCAGGGGGGCCTGGCCCGGAGGGGGGGGGCGGGTGGAGAGGACTGTGGCGCCAGGCCCCCCTTGGAGGCCCAGGGAATTTTGTCCCCCCGCCGGCCCTGATGTGCTGTCTTTTTGAAACAGAATGAAAATACATTTGATCCCTGTAAGTTTGGGGGGGAGGATGGAGGGCCATGTTTGACTTTTGGCTATTTGATGTTAGAATATTCCTTTCAGTGGCCTAAACAGCATCGTTTCTTTTGACTTGCAGGCATGCTACCAGATCCCAAGAACACACACATCATCGTCAGCTGGATGATTGCTCAGACAGTAACAGCTGTGGCTGGCTTTGCCTCTTACCCCTTTGACACTGTTCGGCGTCGAATGATGATGCAGTCCGGTCGGAAAGGAGGTAGGTTCCTTTGAAGATGGTACCCTAGTCCTTGTGGGAACGATCTTTGGAAGGGGAGGCTGGACAGTAGGTGTGATGGATCTGCATAAAGGTCTTCCCGAGCCCTGTTAATAGTTAGTTACTCTGTAAGGTCAGGTGGGAATTAACAGCCCTGAAGAATTCTGCCTTCCTCTCATGAAATGATGCCCTAAAGTCACTCTTGGGTTAAGATATGTCACAGGTTAAGTAGGGCTATCCGTGAGCTCAGAGTTTAAATAACTATCTAAACGGTGCAGTGGTAGTTGTGATGCTTCCTAATGTACTGTTGCACTTGGGGGGTAATTCTATAAAGATGCTCACAATTATGCACCAGTTGTGCACGTACATGAGTAGAATACCAGCATGTACACGTATATGCATAAATGCCAATTTGGTGCCTCTCTGCTATTTTGTACATAATGTGCGTATCTGTCAGTGTGTCGCTTGCAGGCGGGTGTAAACGCATGCGTTTCCCACCAGCTCTATGGCTGGCCTAAGAGTGGGGACTAGCCTGATGATTAGTAAAGCAGGCTTTGATCCTGCAGCCTGGGTTCAATTCCCACTGCAGTTCCTTGTGACCTTGGGCAAGTCACTTAACCCTCCACTGCCCCAGGTACAAAAACTTAGATTGTGAGCCCTCTAGGGACAGCGAAAGTTCCTGCATATAATGTGTACAGTGCTGTGGACATCTAGTAGCGCTGTAGAAACGATTAGTAGTAGTACTTACCCTGTTTCCCCGAAAGTAAGACATCCCTCGAAAATAAGACCTAGTAGAGGTTTTCCTGAATTGGTAGATATAAGGCCTCCCCCAAAAGTAAGACCTAGCAAATTTTTGTTTGAAAGCAGGGCTGCCGAGAGCCAGACAAGGCTGCCCCCGGGCCGCCCCCACCCCACCCGAGGTCGCCGAGCCCACCCTCTGTCGCTCCCGGAACTAACCTTAAACGCCTCCTTTCACCTTCGCAGCAAGCAGCAGCAGGGCAGACCTCTCCTTTCCTTCCATGCCCCGCCTTCACGGACGTTACGTCAGGCGAGGGCGGGACATGGAAGGAAGGAGTGGCCTGCCCTGCTGCTGCTTGCTGCGAAGGTGAAAGGAGGCGTTTTAAGGTTAGTTCCGGGAGCGACAGTGGGCGGGCCAACCCCGATGTTTCCCCGAAAAATAAGACAGCCCCTGAAAATAAGACCTAGCGCATTTTGGGGGGCAAAAATTAATATAAGAC
This sequence comes from Microcaecilia unicolor, assembly GCF_901765095.1. Taxonomy (NCBI): domain Eukaryota; kingdom Metazoa; phylum Chordata; class Amphibia; order Gymnophiona; family Siphonopidae; genus Microcaecilia; species Microcaecilia unicolor. The sequence continues at coordinate 29,132,542 of NC_044037.1, read as the reverse complement.
AGTGTCTTATTTTCGGGGAAACACGGTATCATACCTAAAGGCATATATATGTGTATTATTATTACATTTGTATCCCACATTTTCCCGCATAGCAGTATACCCAGTTATTCTAGTAATCTGTAAAGGAAGGTAGGTACCTATTTTATAGAATGTGCCAGTCAGGTGCCCTCTGGGCACTTATGTAAGCGTACTGTGTTAGAATTATCGTCTCCATGTTGTTTCAACCCATTTGCCTATCAATTCAGCAGCTCAGAGAGCACATTACAGGATTTACAACTTTTATTAAAACTTGCTATACTGCTTTCATTGTAAGCTAATAAAGCAGCTTACAGGTACAATAACAATAAAACAGAATAGAATACCAATGTAAGATAGGAAATCTCTTTACCATTTAGACGATTGAATCACACACAAGAGAAAAAGAAATCTATACCCTTCTGGAATGCTACTTTACAAGTTGAGCAGTGCCAGGCAGCTTTTAAAAGTGGCTGTGTTTAATTGCTGAGCCCTGTGTGTGTTAGAGCTACGTCCACTGATTCTACTCTGCTTCTGTCTTGCAGCTGAGATCATGTACACGGGCACCATTGACTGCTGGAGAAAGATTGCTCGAGATGAGGGTTCCAAGGCTTTCTTCAAGGGCGCCTGGTCCAATGTTCTCCGAGGGATGGGTGGCGCTTTTGTCTTGGTGTTGTATGATGAGTTAAAGAAGTACATTTGAACTTTTTGTTCTCTGTCTGTGAGCTGGCATTGGCCGTGTCCTGTATCATACCCTGATCATTCCTGGACTTCTGTCGTTCCGCCTTTTATTTTTTTTATTTATAAAAATGCAAACTGGTATGTCGTTACTGGTCCAAAATGGGGAAACAATCATTCGTCTGACCAACCTTACACTCTTTAACAGAACACATTCCCTTTTCACGTGATCGGACTCAATGCTGTTTGGGTTATTTTTATTTTAGTCACCTGTTTTTAATGCCCTAGGTTTAAAGAAATAAAAAAAGGAAAATATGTAACTTAACTTTTGTTTTGAAGTTACTTAATGTGTGTTTTATCTGAATGTGTAACAACTGCCAAAGATCCTCATTATACTTTTAGAAACAGTTTCTGTTGTAATAATATGTGTCCTTCATATTTATTATGATGGAAAGTGGAGAGAGGGTGGGACTATCAAAGAAGAAGTCAATTTTGGCAGTGGCTTAGCTTCTACTGTATAAGGCCAAAATGTCTGCTGGGCTGCTACGACACTGTTTGGCTTTCATACAGCTTCGGCCTGTGGAGTACTTCTGCTTTCAGCTTTTATTGCATGGTGAGGCTCTGGAAGCTTTTTGGATGCAGTAGCTCCTAACGAAGGACCAGTAGCCTGCAGAACCAGCCCGACATTGTACAGATCTTTCACATAATCTTATCCTGCTCAAGGTGTCCTGCAAGTCTTGCACTGGTTTAAAGTTGCCACACACTGATCATTATCTTGAAGGGTAAAATAAAAGCTAACTGAATTTATACTGCTCTTGGGCTTGTAGCTATCCCTGCTTCCCTACCTGTAGTATCCTACTCTAGCATGTTTGTTTTTTTATTGGGTGCCTTCAAAAAAAAAAAATTTATATATATATATATATATATATATGCAGTTGTAAATAGACGCCCCTCCTCCTCATCAGAAAATAAATTCTTACAGCTCCCGCTAGCACAGTGGTTACAGAAACTGGCCTGTTCCCCCCTCCTGATTAGACTGCGCTGTTCCTAGGCTTCGATGAATGGCCGGAGGCCCTGCCCCTTCCTCTACTGTTGGTTTGTGCTTCCTGTTACCCTGCAGCCCGTGTGGCCTTCTGGAGTCTTTGAGTGCACGTGGTCACAGAGGGTCCGGTGCTGCCTGGTGCTGTTTGCTACAACTGTTGTCTTTGTGCTTTGGATAAGTGGGAGATGGAAGAGGATGGGGAATCTGCAAATTTTTGTTTTTAAGTGTCAAAATGTGGTCATGTTGGCTGAAAGTATGAGAAATACTGCTGTGGCATGTGCTCGGGACTAAAGTATGGCTTGGAGGTTACCGGTTTCCTGCTTTTCTGAGAGGCCCTGTGGCTCTGGTATTGCTAAATGGTTGTAGCAGCTGCTTGGTCAGAGATCAGACTTGGAGACCGTGTTCTAGAGGGATTTGCAGGAGCATCACTGGTGGTACCTAACTGCAGGCGGCATATCTGAATTGGACAGGACCGATGAAACGGCAGCAGAGTGAATAAGAGTGGTCTGCTACAACTGTTGCGTGTTTTAGCTTCCACACTCCTCTCTCTCTCGTCTCTGATTGGAGCAGGCTCTGGTTGCTGTACAAGCTAAGCCATCCCTGATCTATGAACAGCGTGTGTTGGAGATGTGCTATATAGATCCCCTAAAGGCAGGCATTGGGCTGATATGCTGTTAAGCACCAATTACTACTAGTCATTTCTATAACCATATGTAGCACTGTACACATTTATAGGCAGGTACTTTCTCTGTCCCTAGAAGACTCACAATCTCTTTTAAGTTTTTGTACCTGGGGCAATGGAAGTTTAGGTGGCTTGCCCAAGGTCACAAGGAGCCTGCAGTGAGAATCGAACCCAGGGCGCCAAGATCAAAGCCTGCTGCACTAGCCATTGGGCTACTCCTCCAAATATTAAGCATACACACCTTACACCAGCTCAGTGGCTGATGGAAAGACTTGCCGGGTCACAGTAGAGCAATGGAAAGGAACCTCGCGCAGATGGTGTTCAGAAATGTCTTTATTTAAAAGCCTTCTAAAACAGTGAGGGAGACCCAACATGACTGGTGTTTCGGCCTAACCGGCATGCATCAGGGGTCTAGGAAATCCTCACTCAAAATATGTTCCTAGATTATTCGTCAAAACGGTACAATCTCCATTCGCTGTTCGCTCTGGCAGAATAAAATAGAGAATCGGACACAAATGCAATGACTAATTTCCTAGATTCCTGATTCAGGCCGGTTAGGCCGAAACATGTGTCGGGCCTCCCTCATTGTTTTAGAAGATTTAAATTTCTGAACACCATCTGCGTGAGGTTCTTTTCCGTTGCTCTACTGTTATCCAGTTGCTGTTTCCCCTTCAAGTGGAGCAATTTGCCTTCTGTTTGTGACTCTCCGATGTAGAGACTTGTGCATAACTGATCGTATTCTGGATTATATGTGTGTAAGTACTAGGCCCGCCCATTCCCCTCACAGTTCCACACTGTGGATTTTGTGGGCGTGACTTATAGAATATTTGTGCCTGTTAACACCAAGAGCAGCCAATTAATTAAAGCTCATTAAACAAGTTGTGTACAACTGCTCTTTAATGTCACATGCACATTAAGCATAAAGTTTGGGTGTGCACGTTTCTAGAATTGGAAGGCGAAATTAAATTTTAAAAGTCATTACGTTTGCAGTTTTGCTTTTAAAAGTAAGACGTGTGATTAATAATAACTTGTTTACTGATCTTTGCACATACAGAAAATTATTTCTGATTAATTGACAAGATGGCATAAAAGTCTTTTAAGGCTCAGTGGAGCTCTGTTAACCATAGAGTTACACTTGCGTGGTGAGGCCTGAATTATAAAAAGCATTAATTTCCATTAAAACGGAGCAGATGGACTGGCCTAGTAGCTCAATGGGAAATGCGATCCAGCACAAAGCAAAAGGTCTCCTGTGAGGTGTTATATTGTTTTTTGTTTTTTTTTTTGGGGGGGGGGGGGGGGGGGAGCCCAGGTGGTCTCATGGCCCATAGTTGTAAGGTTCCTGGACCAGGATGGTCACTTGGTGACCCAACTAAGTATGTTTGAAAGAGGAATACAAAACCCTGGTTATGCAAAGAAAAGCACTTAGTTCCAGTTCAGAAGACGAAAACATGGAAGCGATAAAGTACTACTACTACTTATCATTTCTAAAGTGCTACTAGACGTACGCAGCGCTGTACACTTGAAGGTGGGTATGCATCTTTTAAACCATGACATTAGCTATATCGGACCTGGCTCCTGGTTAGAAATGACAGAGAAGCATGTTGAAAACTGACCCTGAGGAAGCGTCTGCTAACAAACTGCTGACATCTGTGAGCCAGGCATAGGCTGGGATGTTGTCACATACTTGGGATGCCGTGAACTGGAGGAGGGCTCTCCTTTCATACAGCTTTCCCATCCCTCCAGCGATAGGGGTAGAATCCTAAAGGCTAACATTTAAAATCTGACCATCTTCACTCCTATAACAGATGAAGGTAGATAAAGCCCAACTGGCCTATTAAATCCACCCAGCTGAGTTTTTTTTGCTGAGAAAGTAAACATGAAAATTCTTATGTGCAGTCCAACTCCCCCTCCCAACAGATCTGTCACCTCTTTTCCCAGTCCCGCCAGATCTATTCATCCCATACTCTTCTAAAAGTACTTATTTAGGCCAGTGTTTCCCAAGTCCAGTCTTGGAGTACCCCTTGCTAGTCAGGTCTTCAGGATATCCACAATGAATATGCATGAACTTGATTTGCATGCACTGCTTCCGTTATATGCAAATCTCTTTCATGCACGTTCATTGTGGATAGTCCAAGAAAACAACAAGGCAGATGATCTGCAAACTCCAAGATGGAAAGACAACTAAGCAGATCAGTAGAAGAAAACCATAAATTTATTGAACAAAAAAAACAAATATTCAAATCAGCCCGACACAGGCCGTGTTTCGCCCAGCAGTGTTTAACTGATTTTGTATTGAGTATATATACATGATATATTCTCATTTATATTTTCTGACTGTTGGATTTTAATTATATATGTATTTATATACTTTTTTTTAAAATTGTAGTTTGCCATATTTAAAGTTTTATATGTAATGTCATTTATCTTGTAGCCCCTGACGCAGCCCTGCTGGGCGAAACATGGCCTGTGTCAGGCTGATTTGAATATTCGTTTTTTTTTTTTTGTTCAATGAATTTATGGTTTTCTTCTACTGATCTGCTTTGTTGTCTTTCTGTCTGTTCATTGTGGATAATCCTGAAAACCCGACTGGCAAGGGGTACTGCAGGGCTGGACTTGGGAAATGCTGTTTTAGATCGTTTCAGCCATCTCGCCTTTCTTAGTCCAACACCCAGACCACTTGCACGTTTAGCAGTACCCACCCTATGGCTTACCCCAGCCTGCTTGAAAGCCCAAGAAATCACACCACTGTTGTTTCGGGTTTTAACTGCCATCCTGTGTAGCTCACTCTTTATTACTCTTTTTGGCACTGTAGGTCAGCTGTGCTCATTCCATTCTTGTCTTCTATCATCTCCTATGGGAGTCCATTCCATTCCACGTACGCATCACGCTTCCTGTGAAGAAGTGTTCTTTGATGTTTATTTATCTAGTCTGTATTTGATATACTGCCATTTCAAGGAGTTTTAAGGCCAAAACATCTGCTAGTAAGATATATTCAGACAGAAAGGAAATCACGCAAGGTGGGGTAAGAATAACACAACCTAGCAAAATCCAAAGACGTTCAAAAGTTAATGTCTTAAACCCCCTTTTAAATTTACAATAGTAATCAATAGAAATAAAACATGAAAAAGAAAATAAGATGATACCTTTTTTTATTGGACACAACTTAATACATTTCTTGATTAGCTTTTGAAGGTTGCCCTTCTTCGTTAGCTGACGAAGGGCAACCTTCGAAAGCTAATCAAGAAATGTATTATGTCCAATAAAAAAAAAAGGTATCATCTTATTTTCTTTTTCATGTTTTATTTTGTTTAATTTCTATTGATGATTACCTTTGAACGTGGACTAACACGGCTACCGCACCTCTCTACTCAAATTTACAAGAGGAACTCCTCATCCTCAGAGCTATAAGCAGAGAATTACAGAGGGCTGGAGCTGAGATGGAAATGCAGGCCTGCTGTAAAGTCAAAACGAAGCCTAGTGAAAGCAGGTACCATGAGCAGATTAGCTTGTGACAAACGCAAAGAAAGCTGAGTCTAGGATCTCGGAGCCTCAGAACCTGACCACTTGTGCATCATTTTCTTTGAACAAGGTTTCTTTGGGCATCATTTTATTGTTAACATTAATTACCTGTCTCTGTCTCATCCTTCCTGTTTCTCAAGCTGGCCCTGGAGTATCCACACCGCCCCCCCCCCCCCATGTTCAGCCAGTCTGGTTCTTAGAATACCGCAAATAAATATGCATGGTATAAGTTTGTATGCAGATCTATCTCATGCATATTTATGTGTGTGGAGGTGTAGCCAAATGGTTAGTGCAGTGACCTGGGGAACTGGGTTTGATTTTTACTGCAGCTCCTTGTGACTCTGGGCAATTTGCTTAACTCTCCATTGCCCCAGTGGCATAGCCACGGGTGGGCCAGGGCTCACCCACTTAGGCTTCAGGCCCACCCAACAGTAGCACACGTTTAGTGGTAGCTGGTGGGGATCCCCAGCCGAAGACCTCCCCCTGATGGTAATGAAAACGTTACTCTCCTTGATATTGGCACCTGCGCATGCTCAGTCTTCAGCGCATGCCTGCTGCAGACTGCCAAGGTGGAAAGATGCGTTTTCCCGCCAGCTGAGATACTTATTTTTTTGGTGGTAGTACGGGGGGGGGGGGGGGGAGAACTCTTGGTGCTCACCCACTTCTTGCCTAGGCCCACCCAAAATCTGTTGTCTGGCTACGTCCCTGCATTGCCCTGGGTACAAAAACGTATCTGTATCTAATATGTAAACCACCTTATAACCACAGAAAGGTGGCGTATCAAATCCCATCCCCTTTCCTTTATTGTGGATATTCTAAGCACCAGATTGTCTAGCTAGCTAATGTTCCACAACCACCTTGAGAAACACTACTCAAGGATAACAGTATTTAGGCCCTAAGTCTCATGGCTTTTGTGACAAATCTCCACACCATTTTTGTAGCCTTCAGCCTCTATCCTTTCAGAGGTATGACCTCCAGAACTAAAAGGAATATTCTAGGTGACCTGTATGAAGGCATCGTCACTCATTTTATTCTGCAGGTTCTGCTTCTCTTGCAACTTACCATCACTCTGGCTGTGGTCACAATCTTATCCCATTGCTTTGCTACTTTGAGATCAATGTACACTATCGCTCCAAGATCTTTCTCCTGGTCACTGCACATCAACTCCTCACCCCCTCATGAGTTGTTTCTTTGCGTTTCAACACCCAAGATGCCCTTTTTTTTAACACTTTGAATCTTAACTGCCAAGCTTCAGATCATTGTTTTCTCTGTTTCTAATACATTAAAAGGTATTAGGCAGCCTATAACTACAGGGAATCATGGTTGGTGAGGGACAACTGGCCATGCGTCATTGACCAAACTTTGCTTTTCTGTTATCCGGTCAATGCGTATGGAGATAAGAGCTGACCTGCAAGGATGTTTAAGTAGATGCGGGTGAGGTACAGGTCAAAGGGAAGACATTCAATATCAGATGTTGCCTCCATGAGCAGGATGGTCTTACAGAAGGATCCCAACTTAACTATGTTTGTTCTACCTTCCTGTCCATAGCTGGGATCATTGGAATCCAATGCTACATGGATTCTTGTTTGGATATGCTGACACCATCCCAGATGCCCAGTGTTATGTGGGTGGTGTTGGTTCATTTACTGATGACTTTAAAGGCATGTTGGAGGTAACCCCTTGCCTGGCTTAGGGGCCCAGGACATTCATCTTTGGTTAATACATTGTTTGCAGTCCTTAGTTCTATGGCGGCTGAAGGCCACTAGCTCTTCATTTTGGTTGTAGAGAAGAGTGGTTGTGCAGTGGTTAGAGCAGTGCGTAGTGAACTGGGGGACCCAGATTCAAATTCCACTTTTCACTTTTCAGCTAGTCCTCGCCATTTCGGTCATGTGCTTTTCTCTACTGGTGGTCGGTACTTGGAATATGACTGGTAGGTTCCGTGTCCTCCACAATTTATCTCATCCCTCAGGGGCCTCAGTCCCTTTGGCATCTGTGTGAGTTCTGTGCAGTGTGGTATGCATTTTGACAATGCTGTGTTCCTGGTATGTCATTGGCAACAGTTGACATCGAGTTGGCTGTTGGCGGTACATCCTAATTCTCCACTTTTAGGTTTTAGTTTCATGACTTGTGTTATTTTGATGAATGTATCATGTGTTTGTTTTGGGAGTTTACCCCATTTGTTCTTTGGGTGCTTGTGCAGCAGTTGGCCTAATACTTTCCCAAGGAGGGGGTCTGTTTTTAGGCCCTCCAGCATCAGGCGGTTCTCCCAGATTGATGTCATTTTTGTCCCTTGGAATTGGATATACCCTTCTTTGACAATAAAATAAGATCTTTGTAAGATTTAATTTGGGTATAAAGATTGATCCGATCTATATGGGTTTCCTTTCCTTGGTCTCTTGGTCCGGGCTGCGTGGAAGTCTCAACTGTGTGCTGTTCAGTCATTGAGAAGCAGTTTGAACTTTGCTTGTAGGGTGCTTCCAATGAGCGTGCTTTCCTATGACATTTGTTGGCAGCTACTGCAGGGGTCTCGCTGCTGAGTCGCACTGTCCTGCATTCGGAGGGAGGGCATCTAGGAGTATTTGGCTATTTGAGTACTGTTTCTAGGGAATTTTGATATGCAGCCTATTCTGCACACTGAATTGTCACCTGTGTTTTGTTTTTTTTTAATGGTTCTCGGATGCGGCGGGATCTTTGAGAGAGAAGAGGTTCTAGAGACTGGATGAGTCATATGGTCTTGTTGCCATTTTCTCTGTTTCTAATACATTAAGGTAGCAGGCAGTACACCCTCACCCCTCCACGTTCCCTCTACTGCCTCAAAATACAGGGAAATATAGTAACACAGAGTTTTGTTATATTCCTCATATATGACTCATTCCGCCACGTATGAATGACCTCTGCAATTTCTAATGTTGAATGCCTGCAGCTGTTTGAAGCCATAGACTCCCTGTTTCTTATGACGAGTTCAGCTTTCTCCATTGCTTAAATGTATTTCTAGAAAAGGTATCGGTTCTCAAACACTACTCAGTGCCGATGTTCCATACAATTTCATTATCCAGTTGAGCATCAAAGTTACCTTTTGTGTTAGGAGTAGAAATATGTGTGCTTTTTAGTCCAAGACAAATCATGTGGAAAGACTACAGCTAGCTGCAGTAAATCTGTCCAGCTGTACTGATAACATTCAGTAGTTGACTGATTATTCAAGTGTCCCCGGCTCCTGTTTCTGCCTCTGCCTGCCCTGCAAGTATATCTGACAGGAAAGGACCAGAGACGAGATCCCTCCCCTAAGAGTCAGCAGTTTTGCAGATTACACCAAGGGCGCATCACGTGGGAACCGGCCAGGCCTTGACTTCACAGCGCTGGAATTTCACTAGGAAATTGAGCAGCTGGTGCTGCACACATGAAATGAGATGGGCGGGTGGCTGGTGGTGGATACACAGAACTGCTGTGTATTAACAGAGGACATCAGTGCAGAAACCCAGAGTGACTCTCAGGAATGCTTGGAGTAAAAAGAGTGAAAGAGAAATGATCTGTAACACAATCATGCATAAGGCATAAAATACAAAGTACTGCACGCATCAACTTTCCCTTATAAGAGCACGCACTTCTGGAATACACTACCACGCAACCTGAAAACGACCTACGAACTAACCGACTTCCGCAAACTACTGAAGACTCATCTCTTCGAAAAAATCTATTGCAAGGATCAGAACACATGAAGTCCATACACACTAATAGAAATGCATCAATACACTCTCTTCTGAATTCTCTTCCCCGTACTTTCGCCACACCTAAAACTATACCCTCAGATAAAATTGCTATACCCTAATGCTCTCTTGCTATTGTTCTATCGCCCTATCATTTCCCCATCGATACACTGCATTGTTCTATTTTCCCAAATTATATTTTGATTTTGACTTTGTCTTCACATAACTCCTCACTATGTAACCATAACAGTACTGTAACAAATTGTATTTCCATCATTCACAATATATTGTAAGCCACACTGAGCCCGCAAAGAGGTGGGAAAATGTGGGATACAAATGCAATAAAATAAATAAATAAATAAATACATGCATTAGGAAAAGTGTTAAGCCCTGTGTGGTAACAGGAGGCATCACAAGCTTAATTTTCCATAGTGAAAAACTGTCATTCAAATTCATGCAAACAGAAGGAGGAAGAGAAATGCATTTAGCAATAAAATGAAGACACGTCTGATTTCTGGTAAGCTGTGTTGCAATACCTGTTCTGTGTCAGTGCATGTGTACAGGGCTGGTCTCAGACATTGGCGACCGCACAGGACCTCCCGCTCCAAGGGGCCCCGCGGCCCTCCCCGAACCTACCTTAATGCAAAGTACACTGGTGCTGCTGGTGAACTGGCATACTAAGGGAGGGGCAGTGGGGGCGGTGCACCCTGGGTGCTGATCATGAAGGGATGCTGCTATCAGCGCCTGTCCCCCTCCCCGACTGGTGAGGCATTCTTCAACTTCCTCTCTGCCCACTCGCCTGCTTGCCTGCTGCAGGTAACATAGTAACATAGTAACATAGTAGATGACGGCAGAAAAAGACCTGCATGGTCCATCCAGTCTGCCCAAGACAAACTCATATGTGTATACCTTACCTTGAATTTGTACCTGTCCTTTTCAGGGCACAGACCATATAAGTCTGCCCAGCAGTATTTCCCGCCTCCCAACCACCAATCCCGCCTCCCATCACCGGCTCTGGTATAGACCGTATAAGTCTGCCCTCCCCTATCCTCGCCTCCCAACCACCACCCCCTCTTCCCCCCCAACTGCTCCGCCACCCAATTTCAGCTAAGCTTCTGAGGATCCATTTTAATATATTATTATTTTTAGGGGAAAAGACCAGTTATTCTTTTATTTGTTGTGTCTTTTCCTCCACTAATTAAAAGGTTATCTAAATAACAGAGATAGTTTGCTTGTTCTATTCAGGGATTTATAATCATAAAATAAGGGGTTTTTTTTTTTATTTTTTTAACCAAGGGCAACTTTTTCAGGTTTTGCCCCACAAATGTTATGCACAAAACTTAGCCTAAAATTAACATTAATTTCCTTAACAGTTACATTTAATAACTATGGGGTACTTTAACTAAGGTGTGTTAAATGCCGCACAGCCCCATGGGCTGCAAGGCACTTAACGCACACTAATTTGTTAGTGCACCTTAGTAAAATGACCACTATCTATTGTTCAGAAATCCTAAACATGCAATAACCTACTGGTAGTTGTTCTCTTTCACTTTTGAAAAAAAAAAATGTAATCGTTCCTAAACTTAATTTCTGAGCAATTCTCAACTGAGTCCATCACCTTAAAGCTCAAATTATCACAATAGGAATATTTCAGATTGAAACACCTGCAATGTTTCCCCCCTCCTCCTTATAGGTAGTAGTAGTTTTTTTTTAATCTCAGAAAGTCAAAAACAATTTAGAGCAATTGCTTTTGTTACAGATACACAGAACATGTAGCTTCAATGTAATTTATTTTGAGCTTTCAGGCTTTCAATTAATACCCCAAAGAGTCATTCCCTACTCTAATGGTTGCAAACTAGAGCAAGCAGAAATCATCTGGCTGGCTGGTCTGCTTACAGAATCAGCGATGTTAAGTGCCGCCTTCAGCCTGTCCCCAAAGCCTTCTGGGAAAGGAAGTGGCTGTATAGAGAAGACTTCCGGGACAGGTTGAAGGTAACGTTTACATCAGTGCCAGAGGCCTGGAAAGTTAGAGGCCTGCTTCTGCTTCGTGGCTCTGGCTGCTCACTACTCGATTCTCAGGGAGGGAGGCCAGGGCTGCGGGGCACCATGCTACCTCCCTCCTGTGCTCAACTCTGGGCTCTTCTTCATCCTCCTCTTCCCAGCTGACATCATGGAGCTCTGGTGGTAAGTGACAGCGACCCCACCCCCTCAACCCAGGGGCGGGGCTCGGCAAGAAGCTGAGGAGCCCCATCTAAGTGGTTTACACAGGGCCCCGCAATTGCTAAGACCGGCCCTGTATGTGTAACAAGCAGCTGATGAAAACTGAGAGCTCTGGGACGCACGCTTGGGCTACAGACTGACTTAAAATCTAGGGTGTCATGTACCTGTCTCATTACGCTTTATATTATAATTGCAGTATCGCTGGATCCTCTTTTAATTCAGTTGAATTTCCAAAACTTGTTTAGTTTAAAATAGACACTCAGAACTCATTTGCAAGTTAGACTGGAACATCCTGCAATGTCAGAAATGAATTCTCCTGATTTTGATTGTGCTATGAGTCCTGGCAAGGCCTTTGAAGGTTCTAGTACTCGGAACTCTTGCTGGTTTTTTTTTTTTTTTTTGCTTTATGTTAACATTGGGCCCTTTTACTGAATGAAGTGTGCTAGGCACTTAAAGCCTGAATTGGCATATGTGACCTGCTACCACACAAATGCAGTACTACTACTACTAATAGCATTTATATAGCGCTACCAGATGCACGCAGCGCTGAACATTTGACATAGAGAGACAGTCCCTGCTCAAAGAGCTTACAATCTAGGTAAAACAGACAGACAAGACATTACAGGCAAGGGAATTATAGGGTAAAGAGGAACAGGGGAGAAGGAGGACAAATGGGTAGTGGCTAGGAGCCAAACGCAGTAGTGAAAAGGTGAGCTTTCAGCATAGATTTAAAAACAGGTAGAGATGGAGCTAGACGTATGGGTTCGGGAAGACGGTTCCAGGCATAAGGTGCAGCAAGATAAAAGGAACGGAGTCTGGAGTTAGCGGTGGAGGAGAAGGGTGCAGATAAGAGAGATTTACCCAGTGAACGGAGTTCCCGAGGAGGAATGTAGGGAGAGATGAGAGTGGAGAGGTACTGAGGAGCTGCAGAGTGAATGCACTTATAGGTCAATAAGAGGAGTTTGAACTGTATGCGGAAACAGATAGGAAGCCAGTGAAGTGACTTGAGGAGAGGGCTAATATGAGCATAACGACACTGGCGGAATATTAGTCGTGCAGCAGAATTTTGAACAGATTGAAGAGGAGAGGAAAGTATATTGTAGTTAGCACACAGCAACTACCACACGCTAACCAACAATTTTGCAGTTAGTACAGGCCCACTTAACACCTCTAAATAGGAGTCACTAAGTGTATCTGTTCAACTGTGACCACGTGCTAATAGACAATTTAGCATGTGACCAGCAAACGAAGTGCTGGGCACGCTCCCTAATTTCTTGCATTAAGGTGCAGTAACTGCAAACTTTCATGCTTTTTAGAAAAAAGGACCCCATTATCTTGCTAAAGAGCGATGTGGAGCAGTGGCGTTCCTAGGGGGGCTGACACCCGGGGCGGATCGCCGATGCGCCCTGCCCCCCGGGTGCAGCGCCCCCCGGAACAGCGCGACGCCCCCCCCCGGCGAAAGAACCCCCCAATCCCCCGGCGAAAGAACCCCCCCGGGTGCACGCCGCTGGGGGGGGGGGGGTGCCGCGCACCTGCCGGCTCTTCGTTTTCATGCTCCCTTTGCCCCGGAACAGGAAGTAACCTGTTCCGGGGCAAAGGGAGCATGAAAACGAAGAACCGACAGGCGCGCAGCACCCCCCCCCCAGCGGCGTGCACCCGGGGCGGACCGCCCCCACCGCCTCCCCCTTGGTACGCCACTGATGTGGAGGTATGTAAAGACTTGAAGACTGCCATAGCCATTGCTAAGACTAATGAACATAAGCGTTGCCATACTGGGACAAGACCGAAGGTCAATTAAGCCCAGTATCCTGTTTCCAACACTGGCCAATCCAGGTCACAAGTACCTGGCAAGATCCCAAAACAGTACAATACATTTTTTGCTGCTTATCCTAGAAATACTGTCAAAAATTAATGGGCACTTCTCTACTGAAAAATACACTCAAAACTAATAAAAATAGTAGAGGATACACAAAAAATACAATATGTTACGATCTCATACGTGGGTAAGTCTCATATATACTTGACGGCTGATGTCACTTCACTCCTCGGTGAACCTATTGCCGTACAATATTATAATCATAGACTCTTACCCTCCGACCTACCAATGCCTAAAAACTTTACTATTTATTTTTTATTCTTAACGTTATATGTAAAGGTTAGGCAATGTGTTACTTATCTTAGCTTGTTTCTAACGGGTGTGCTCACGAACCCCGACAGGTAGCCTGTTTCGCAATTCTTGCTTTGTCAAGGGGGAGCGCTTCACCTCATCTGTCAAAATGCAAGCAAATATATCTTAAAATCCTATAATCATAGTGTACTTCTAGCTTTTTCTATTAATATTGGTCCCAGCCATTAGACTTACGTTTGCTTGTAACACCTCTGGTTTCTTCAACAAGAACCTAAAATGGCGACAGCGTCTTTTTCAGTAGAGAAGTGCCCATTAATTTTTGACAGTATACTGAACGAAGATGGCAACAGGTTCCTGGCGTACAGGCTATAGTTTTAGTGCTGATGTAGCCTCTGAGTTATTACAAGACACTACACAATTTGCTACGGTTAGTAGCGACAATCTAGATATGGAATGGGAAACAGTCTTTTCCAATTTCAAATCATCTCTAAGGTTAGAGATGAATAGTTCAACATTAGTTGAATATTGTAAACTGGAACAGATACCGAGAGGTTTGAGGATGAATAAGGCGCCCCAGATTTTTAAAGAACATGAAGGATTCACAACTAAGTGGAACATGATTCTTAACAAATGCTCGTTGGATCTAATGTTATTGATCATTGAACAATCACGGGCAGTGTTACAGCAAGAGAAGGAGTTGTTGGATAAAGAGCTAGATCGCTTGAAACAGGGGGTATCTGAACAAGTATTCACACAGAGACATGAGTCATTAAAAGAAAATCTAGCACAATTCAAGGAGAAATTACGTAAATCTAAGGTAAAGAAATTGTTAAGAGACAAAAATGATTATATACATAATAGAGTTTATCCTTGGATGCAAGATAGATCCAGCACTGATGTCAATGATACGCATTTACATGCAACGGCCAGTGATACAAATGCTACTGTAAAACAAGTGGTATTTAAAGCGTTCCAATTCTCAGACAGCGGTTCGGGGGTAAGCGAGGATGATGATTTTTTAGACAACAGACAGCAGAGACCAACAAGAGGTCGGGGCAACAAAAGAGGGTGGAATCGAGGACAACCCAGAGTACGTCCACGAACCCGGTCTCAATTCCGATAGAACAGAATGTTATTAATTTATCAAGCATCAATTTGACAGAAGCGGAGGTTTCTTTGTTATCTAAAGGATTGTCATATGTCCCTATGAAAACTTTCGATACATTTCAATTCAGGATTGACTTAGAAAAATTCATCCGTACACTACAGTTAAGAGTTTATTTTAATGGAAACAGTATTGTAGATACAAGTTCGAGAGTACGAGATAAATCAAATTGGATACCTCCAATACCATTAGATCCTGTAGTGAAAGTGTTCAAACAAATGGTATTAAGAGATGTACACCAGTTTTATCAAACAGGACGCTTCAGACAACGTGACAACCTTACAAGTGAGGAGCGTCAAGCCTTAAAAAGCTTACGAGATAATAATAAGGTAGTTGTGAAACGTGCTGACAAAGGGGGAGCAGTGGTAGTATTGGATCGTACCCAATATGTTGGAGAAATAGTTTCTCAATTAAATGACATCTCTGCATATGAACGTTTAAACAGGGATCCAACTTTAGAGTTGCAAGAGCAAATTAAAACAGTCACACAGGAAGCCCTTGAGTATGGATATTTAACTAAAAAGGAGTATAAATATCTGAATAGAGAAACTCCAATAGTTCCGGTCTTATATATCTTGCCCAAAGTACACAAAGATCTTGTTAATCCACCGGGCAGACCTATTATGTCATCAAGGGGATCTCTATTTGAACCTCTTTCAACATATGTGGACTCCTTCCTAAAACATTTTGTCAGCAGCAGTTCTACATACATCAAGGACACAACTCACTTTTTAACCATTTTGCGAGACATTCAATTACCAGGTTCTCCAGTATTATTGGTCACGTTTGACATTAAATCATTATATACAATGATTCCGCAGAATGAACTATTGGAAGTGATCTTTAAAACACTTGAATCACGTGCAAAACCCCATGAAGTGCCAACTGATTTTTTGCTACAGCTTACGAAATTGGCATTATGCAACAACTTCTTTCAGTTCAAAGACGACATCTACTTACAAAAATCTGGAGTAGCAATGGGAGCTGTATTTGCTCCCACATTAGCAAATTTGTTTATGGTGATGTTTGAGGAGAAATGGTTAAAGAGTTCCCCTTTCCAGACGAGGATTGTGACCTGGAGAAGATACATTGACGATATTTTCGTCATATGGCAAGGAGAAGTACAAGAACTAATTGATTTCCATAATTGGCTAAATCAGTGCCATTCAAGAATCCAATTTACAATTACTTGGTCGGATACCACCATACATTTTTTGGATGTAGAGATTCAATTAACAAATGGACAATTTACAACGAGAGTCTTCACTAAACCAACGGATAGGAACACATTGTTAGATTACAATAGTTGTCATCCTCGAAGTCTACGAGAGAGCCTTCCGTTTTCACAGTTTCTCAGGTTCAGAAGGATTTGCACGAATGAAGAAGATTATACGGCAGAAGCAGAACGCTTCAGTATAAAATTACAGCAGAGACATTATCCCAAAACTATCTTGAATCGTGCATACAAAAGAGCCAAATACAACCAGAGAAGTCTTCTGTTACAAGAGAAACGGAGAGAGATTGAAGATAAACAATTGTTTACTTTTGTGATGAGATATGTTCCGGGTAGTGAAATGGTCACTAAGATAATCAAGCAACACTGGGATATTATGAAATCCCACTCTTTATTTAGTGACAGTCAACTAAGAACAGCCTTTTCACGTTCCAGTAATTTAAAAGAGATTCTAAGTCCAGCCAAATTATCTGAGGAGGATAGAGAAGATAGACATTACGATACTACATTACCAGTGGGTCATTTTAAGTGTCAAAAATTGAATTGTAAAACATGTACTATCACCCAAGAGGGAGATAATTTCATACATGCTGGTAAGAAATACATTTTAAAGGGACATACGACATGTAGGACGGTGGGAATTATATACATGATAAGGTGTCCATGTGACAAAATATATATAGGAAAATCCATCAGGTCACTGCATGCACGCATGACGGAACATCGTTCCCGCATCCAAGCACATAATTTAGGAGCCCCTCTTGTACAGCACTGCATACAGTTTACCCATGATATAGAATCGCTAAGATGTTCAGTTATAGAGCGAGTTTTTCCGTCATCAAGAGGCGGAGATTATAACAGAAAGGTTCTACAGAGGGAGACTTTTTGGATACATAAATTAAATACTACAGAACCCAATGGACTGAACACTCATGTACATTGGGGTTGTTACATGTAAACCGGCATGTTATTGCACACCACCGGATGCAGCGGTCAGCTGTTTCCGGTGGCGGCAATAGTTTAAAGACGCTGTCGCCATTTTAGGTTCTTGTTGAAGAAACCAGAGGTGTTACAAGCAAACGTAAGTCTAATGGCTGGGACCAATATTAATAGAAAAAGCTAGAAGTACACTATGATTATAGGATTTTAAGATATATTTGCTTGCATTTTGACAGATGAGGTGAAGCGCTCCCCCTTGACAAAGCAAGAATTGCGAAACAGGCTACCTGTCGGGGTTCGTGAGCACACCCGTTAGAAACAAGCTAAGATAAGTAACACATTGCCTAACCTTTACATATAACGTTAAGAATAAAAAATAAATAGTAAAGTTTTTAGGCATTGGTAGGTCGGAGGGTAAGAGTCTATGATTATAATATTGTACGGCAATAGGTTCACCGAGGAGTGAAGTGACATCAGCCGTCAAGTATATATGAGACTTACCCACGTATGAGATCGTAACATATTGTATTTTTTGTGTATCCTCTACTATTTTTATTAGTTTTGAGTATCCTAGAAATAAGCAGTGGATTTTCCCCAAGTCTCTCTTAATAATGGCTTACGGACTTTTCTTTTAGGAAGTTAACCAAACCTTTTTAAACCCTGCTAAGCTAGCTGCTTTTGCCACATTCTCTGGCAACAAATTCCAGAGTTTAATTACACATTGAGTGAAGAAATATTTTCTCTGATTTGTTTTAAATTTACTACTTTGTAGCTCCATTGTGTGCCCCCTAGTCCTAGCATTTTTAGAAAGAGTAAACAAGCGATTCACGTTTACCCGTTCCACTCCACTCATTATTATAGACCTCTATCATATCTCCCCTCAGTCGTCAGTTTTCCAAGCTGAAGAGCCCTAGCTGCTTTAGCTTTTCCTCATAGGGAAGTTGTTTTATCCCCGTTATCATTTTCGTCGCCCTTCTCTGTACCTTTCATAATTCCACTATATCTTTTTTGAGATTGCAGTGACCAGAATTCCACATAGTATTCAAAGTGCGGTTGCACCACGGAGCACTTCAATCTGTGCTTCCTTCTCTTCTCATACTTATAAGACCTAACCATCCTACAGCTGTTCTTTATATACACTTTTAGGGCATAATTTTATAACATCATTCCCACGTGGATGTGGACACATCTGCGTGTAAACAACCTCTCCTATAACACCGGTGGCCTAAAAATACACAGCATGACATGATGGCACAGCCTTTGCCAGTGAGCATGCACAGGGACAGAGGTGGCATGTACATGCCTAGATTATGAAACACATAGTAGCATAGTAGATGACGACAGAGAAAGACCTGCACGGTCCATCCAGTCTGCCCAGCAAGATAAACTCATATGTGCTACTTTTTGTGTATACCTGACCTTGATTTGTATCTGCCATTTTCAGGGCACAGACCGTTGAAGTCTGCCCAGCACTAGCTCCGCCTCCCAACCACTAGCCCCACCTCCCATCCAAAGAAACAATACAAACAAATCAACTAATTGACGCCAAATCAGTGACATCACCGTAATCAAAGTATGCACCATCATTTCCACCAGCTCGTGATCACAACTACATTCAAGGCATTTTCTCTGCTACTGACACTAGTTTCTTTTTATAAAGGTACGTAAGCTAAAGCGGTTAGGGCTCTTCAGCTTGGAGAAAAGATGACTGAGGGGCGATATGATAGAGGTCTGTAAAATAATGAGTGGAGTTGAACGGGTAGATGTGAAGCGTCTGTTTACTAGGACTGGGGGGCATGCAATGAAGCTACAATGTAGTAAATTTAAAATGAATCAGAGAAAATATTTCTTCACCCAATGTGTAATTAAACTCTGGAATTCGTTGCCAGAGAATGTGGTAAAGGCAGTTAGCTTAGCAGGGTTTAAAAAAGGTTTGGCCGGCTTCCTAAAGGAAAAGTCTATAGACCATTATTTATTTATTTATTTATTTATTTGTAGCATTTGTATCCCACATTTTCCCACCTATTTGCAGGCTCAATGTGGCTTACATTTTCCATAATGGTGATCACCAATTCCATTATTAAAATGGGCTTGGGGAAAATCCACTGTTTATTTCTGGGATAAGCAGCATTAAATGTTTTGTACTTTTTGGGATCTTGCCAGGTATTTGTGACCTGGATTGGCCACTGTTGGAAACAGGATGCTGGGCTTGACCTTCGGTCTGTCCCAATATGGCAATACTTATGTACTTATGTACTGGGGATTCTGAATGGAATCTTGCTACTCTCTGGGGTTCTACATGGAATGTTGCTACACTTTGAAATTCTGCATGGAATCTTGTTATTCTTTAGAATTCTAGAATCTTGCTACTCTTTGGGGTTCTACATGGAATGTTGCTATTCTTTGTTTTTCTGCCAGGTACTTGTGACCTGGATTGGCCACTGTTGGAAACAGGATGCTGGGCTTCACCTTCAGTCTGTCCCAATATGGCAATACTCATGTCTACTTGTCCTTATAAAATAGCACCTGTCCACAGAGATCTCTTGAAGAGCCATTTTATAAGCTTCATTGCACAGGCAAACCTTGTTTTACCCCCAGAAAAGGACTTCTATAGAATTATCCAAGCGATTATACATGTATAAAGTAGGTGTGGAGAATGTTCACTCTTCCATTTACATAACCTAAGGGCTCCTTTTACTAAGTTGCGCTAACAGATTTAGCAAGCGCTAAATGATAAGACGCCCACAGGAATATAGTGGACATCTTATTTAGTGCACGCTAATCATTATCCATTACCACACCTTAGTAAAAGGACCCCTAAGTGAGGGTGTGTTTGGGGGAGGAGTTTGAGCATAGCACAGGTGGAGTTGGAAAGCACGCATGCAGTTAAAAAATATGCATGCAAATTTACACTAGCAGGGGTGCATTTTTCCATAATTGTTGCAGGCTTGTGAGGTCATTTTATGAAGGCACTTAGGAGCCTATGCTGTGTGTAAAATATTTATTTATTTATTGCATTTGTATCCCACATTTTCCCACCTATTTGCAGGCTCAGTATCCTCAAAAGAGGTGCCTACTTGGACTTCCTACCTAGGCAACCCCTTCTGTAAAATGACATAGGATTTCTCCAATGTGTCTTGACTACATTGTAAGCTCCACGGAGCAGGGACCATCTCTTATTCTATGCCTGCACAGTGCTGCTTATATCATACAACACTATGTTAATGAGCAGCAGCTTGTGGTGCGTTCCTGGGTATATGAAGCAAGTTGTGAAAGCTGCTTGGTATCTGATTTCATACCATCCCCACCTCTTTCCACCCTGCCCTTTTAATTTCCATGTAAAGCAGGTACATGGATTCCAGCAGACTCAGCTTCCAGGAAGCAGGCTGAGACCTGCCTCTCAGCAAATTCCCTGACAGGCTGAACCTGCAAGGTGCAAGGCAAGACCATTTTGTCACTGATTACTCACCAGTAGGATTTATGCGTTGCCTGGACAGATATGCTGATATCAATTCAATGTGTCAGAGAGACTTTCACCCTTTCTCTGTGTCACATTCTTTCCAGTATCTTCAGTAAACATTAAACATCTGATCCATTCTCAGAACAGCTTTTGAGATACATGGAATGAATATTCCTTTTCTTTAGATTAGATTATAAATTGGTTTAGGTTAGGAGAGCTTTTAAAGGGCTATCAGGAAAAGATGTTGCACTCCATGAACTCTCCTACTTTAGAGGTCACATCTGAGCAAAAGAAATGCTCATATCTTTCTTGCTGGTCTTTAAAAAGCTCTCACAACCTGTTTGGGACTTCAGTTTTCTCCAGGACCAATACAGCTACCAGAAGTACATAAGTATTGCCATACTGGGACAGACCAAGGGTCCATCAAGCCCAGCATCCTGTTTCCAACAGTGGCCAATCCAGGTCACAAGTACCTGGCAGAAAAACAAAGAATAGCAATATTCCATGTAGACCCCCAAAGAATAGCAAGATTCTAGAATTCTAAAGAATAGCAAGATTCCATTCAGAATTTCAAAGTGTAGCAACATTCCATGTAGAACCCCAGAGAGTAGCAAGATTCCATTCAGAATCCCCAGTACATAAGTATTGCCATACTGGGACAGACCAAGCATCCTGTTTCCAACAGTGGCCAATCCAGGTCACAAATACCTGGCAAATACCGAAAAAGTTCAATACATTTTATAATGCTTGTCCCAGAAATAAACAGTGGATTTTCCCCATGTCCATTTTAATAATGGTCTATGGACTTTTCCTTTAGTAAAAGGGCTGCCATCGATGTTGTTAAGCTATAATTGAGATAAGACCGCTCCAGAGTATGATTATAGAACGTAGCACAGTTGTGGTTATTAGATAGTAAGCATTAACACAAAGGAGGGGGTAGGTGAGTCAATGATTATAAAGGTACACAGAAGTTAAGACTCACCACGAGGTGAAGTGAGATCAGCTGTGTAATTGTATGAGACTTCTCCTCCGTTAGCAGCGTCTACATGTTTGCACATTGTAGAAGCAGGCATCACTTTAAACAGTAACTCTACTTGCTACTCATTTGACATTTCGTCCTTTAGATTGTAAGCTCTTCTGAGCAGGGACCGTCCTTAGTTATTAATTTGTACAGCGCTGCGTAACCCTAGTAGCGCTCTAGAAATGTTAAGTAGTAGTAGTAGTAGTATTTGAAATATTATTAGTAGAGATCAGCCGCCCTTGGTTTGACAGTAACCCAGAAATAAGCAGTGATTTTCCCCAAGTCAATTTAATAATGGTCTATGGATTTTTCTTTTAGGAAGCCGTACAGACCTTTTTTTAAACCACCTATACCACATTCTCTGGCAACAAATTCCAGAGTTCAATTACACGTTGAGTGAAGAAACATTTTCTCCGATTTGTATTAAATGTACTACTTTGTAGCTCCATCGCATGCTCCCTAGTCCTAGTATTTTGGAAAGAGTAACTCTGCATTTCGAGTGAATAATTAATAGCGTCAAGTACAAACCTAGATTGTGAACCCTCCAGGGACAGAAAAATACCTACTGTTACTATGTTACTTCGATAACCTTCAGGGCTTTAGGTGGTATATAAGAAATACAAATGACAAACTATAAAGAGCACAGCCCAGGTATGGAAAGAGGAATGGGGCATAAAGTTCTCTGATAGGAGAGGGGGCAGGATTTGGGATAGGGTTCAGGTGCGGGTTGCTTGTTAACCAAGAGAGCACAGGGAGGAGGATCTGGTGGGGGGAGGGGAAGAGAAATTGGATGCTGTTGCTTTGAATTCATGGTCCTTATTAAAGGACTGGATCTTGCATTAACCAGAGACCACTTGGGAGGTGTAGTGGGTTGCTTATAGGAATAAACTAGTAAAAGAGGCCCGTTTCTGAGCAAATGAAACAGGCGCTAGCAAGGTTTTCGTCGCCAACACCCCCCCTCCCTGCCCAAACCCTTCGTTGTTCTGCCATTGCCCCGCCCTCAACGTCATGACGTTTGACGTGAGGGCGGGGCCCGGACCGTCTCCCTCCCTGTGAACCTCTTCGTTGTTCTGCCATCAAGGTTTTCATCTGCAACACCCCCCCCCTGCCCAAACCCTTTGTTGTTCTGCCATTGCCCCGCCCTCAAAGTCATGACGTTTGACGCCAGGGCGGGGCCCGGAGCAATTTCGCAACCCCCCCGTCTCCCTCCCTGTGAACCCCTTCATTGTTCTGCCATCAAGGTTTTCGTCGGCAACACCCCCCCTGCCCAAACCCTTTGTTGTTCTGCCATTGCCCCGCCCTCAACGTCATGACGTTTGACGCGAAGGTGGGGCCCGGACCATCTCCCTCCCTGTGAACCCCTTCGTTGTTCTGCCATCAAGGTTTTCGTCGGCAACACCCCCCCTCCCTGCCTGCCAACCCCTTCGTTGTTCTGGCATTGCTCCGCCCTCAACGTCATGACGTTTGACGCGAGGGCGGGGCCCGGACCGTCTCCCTCCCTGTGAACCCCTTCGTTGTTCTGCCATCAAGGTTTTCATCTGCAACACCCCCCCTGCCCAAACCCTTTGTTGTTCTGCCATTGCCCCGCCCTCAACGTCATGACGTTTGACGCGAAGGTGGGGCCCGGACCATCTCTCTCCCTGTGAACCCCTTCATTGTTCTGCCATCAAGGTTTTCGTCGGCAACACCCCCCCTCCCTGCCTGCCAACCCCTTCGTTGTTCTGGCATTGCTCCGCCCTCAACGTCATGACGTTTGACGCAAGGGCGGGGCCCGGAGCGATTTCCCACCCCCCACCTCCCTGCCTCCCTCCCTGCCAACCCCTTCATTGTTCTGCCATTGCCCCGCCCTCAACGTCATGACGTTTGACGCCAGGGCGGGGCCCGGAGCAATTTCGCAACCCCCCCGTCTCCCTCCCTGTGAACCCCTTCATTGTTCTGCCATCAAGGTTTTCGTCGGCAACACCCCCCCTCCATGCCTCCCTCCCTCCCTGCCTGCCAACCCCTTCATTGTTCTGGCATTGCTCCGCCCTCAATGTCATGACATTTGACGCAAGGGCGGGGCCCAGACCGTCTCCCTCCCTGTGAACCCCTTCGTTGTTCTGCCATCAAGGTTTTCGTCGGCAACACTCCCCCCCTCCCTGCCTCCCTGCCAACCCCTTCATTGTTCTGGCATTGCTCCGCCCTCAACGTTATGACGTTTGATGCGAGGGCGGGGCCCGGAGCGATTTTGCAACCCCCCGCCTCCCTCCCTGTGAACCCCTTCGTTGTTCTGCCATCAAGGTTTTCGTTGGCAACACCCCCCCCCTGCCTCCCTCCCTCCCTGCCAACCCCTTCGTTGTTCTGCCATTGCTCCGCCCTCGAGGGCGGGGCCCGGAGCGATTTTGGTGGCTTCACCACCACGAACCTTCGAACCTTTTTGAAGGAAGTCAGGGCTTGGCTTCACTGACGTCACTGTCTTCAGAACGTTGAGGGTGAGTTTTATATATATAGATATCTCCAAAACTCTACAACTGAACACAAAAGCTACCATTACCTTTTCCACTTCAAAAACTATAGATGCCCTCTCCACATTGCCCAACACTATTGCAACTCCACCAACATGTAAATTGTAAGCCATCTTGAACCAAACTTGTTTTTGGATAATAATGGGATAGGAGAATCAAACTTATAAATGGCAAGTGACCAACTCACCTGCAAATGCGCAGTAGAATTTGAATGCTGAGAGTGTAGAAGTCCAAGCCCCGCCTCCACCAGCAGTACAGCCCAATAGGGAGGAGGGCTTGGACATGGGCATGGAAATCGGAGGAGGAGGGAGCAGGGAGGGAAGTAGGGGTGGAACTGAGGGAAACAGAGGCTGGGGGGAGGGCAGGGGAGAGAGCAGGGTTGGTGGGGGGGGGGGGAGGCCATAGGAAAACAAAAACTAGCCCGTTGTTACGGGCGTAACAGCTAGTGCATAAATAAATAAAAACATGCACATAGTTTTGCTTTTTAAACCCACAGGTGAATCCTAAGGGTGGTTGAACAATTAGGTATAAATTGTGTTGTTGTTTGTTTTACTTTACTTGTTTTGGACTGTTTTGGGTTGTGCTGATCTGTACATCTGCTGTCTGGAATTTTGGAAGATGGAAACGAGAAAATAAAATTTACGTTTTGGATGTACTCGGTAGAAATTGTTTACTTTTGCAATGTGTGTATGGATACCTGTTCGTGTGTATGCATGTGATAATATTTGAATAACTGTCTATACTTATGGCTATGATTTCTGAACATATGGCATCACTTCCCTAACTGTAAAGGTCTAAAATACAAACTAACGCATGCGTCAACCTTCTCCTACTTGAGTACACAATTCTGGAACACGCTACCGCGCAACTTAAAAACAATCTATGACCTTACCAACTTCCGCAAACTGCTGAAGACCCATCTCTTTAACAAGGTATACAACAAAGATCAGCAAATGTGAACTCCTCCACGTGCATCCAGGATTGCCTTATAATATTTGCCTTTATATCGTGCTTATTATCATGTAACCCAAATCCTTTATATCATCCTTTTACGATGCTTTATCACTATCATGTTACCGAAAATCCATCCATAAAACTAAATGTATATTCTATTATATATTTCCAATATATTTCCAAAATGAGGAACCCGGTTTTTTACAGAATTGCCACCACGGTGACATTTAAAATGTGTGATACTTCAACCTCCTCATGCTCTCACATTCCAGGGAGCTACCTGCACATTTCAATGGGTTCCTCATTCCACTTCTGAAAAGAAAAGATGTATTGTAAGCCACATTGAGCCTGCAAAGAGGTGGGAAAATGTGGGATACAAATGCAATAAATAAATAAATAAATTAATTAATTAAAGGACAGACTTTTAAATGCCCAGCTGGGTAGATATGGTAATCTCATCTTTGTTAAATATTTCAGACATACCAATGTACTTGCTTCCATGATATAACTGAATTCTATTATTCTGTTTCACTGTATTTTCAAATGTAAGTCACACATTGAACCCCAGTTTGCTTGGGATAATGGGAGATATAAATGTAAAAAATTAAAAAAAATCCTTTATCCTCCACCTTTTAAGACACTGCCTATCCAGCTGGATGGTGATGGCACAAGGAAAGCAAGTTTGGTCCAGTGAAGACTAACTCAAAATAACCTAGCTGGGTTCTAGTATTACCCAATTGAAAATGCGACCATACCACGCCTCTGTAGTTATGTTCTACTAATGAATTAAACTATTAACTGGCTATCTTGAAAGGATTATATAACCTTTGGATGCATGACTAAGGACACAAACATACACTTATATGCTAGACCTCGTTGACCTACCTTCCAGAAATGCTAAAAGATCTGCCCGCACATTTCTTAATCTGCACTACCCCAGCTGTAAAGGATTAAAATACAAACTAACGCATGCATCTAGCTTTTCTTACATGAGCACGCAGCTGTGGAACACTCTACCAACAGACTTGAAAATAATCAATGAAATAACTAACTTTCGTAAATCCCTGAAAACCTCTCTCTTCAACAAGGCCTATCACGAGAATCAATAGCCTAATTATAACGCGCAAACACCTCACCCATACTCGGAAAGGCTTCTCTCTATATCTGCTCCTTAGTTCTTCTCTGTCAGCCTTAATCTTTTTGTAACATCAATTGTACCTTTTAACTTGGAATGGCGCGGCCATAGCAGGTCTCTGTAAGCCACATTGAGCCTGCAAATAGGTGGGAAAATGTGGGATACAAGCGCAATAAAATAAATGTCACAATTCCTCATGTACAGCCAGGAAACAACCTTTTAGGGTGGACAGTGTTCTCAATGAGCTCCTTTTATTATCGACCAGATAGAAGAGATAAGAGAATTCAGTTTTGGCACAGTATCAGTCATCACAAGAACAAAATATAAGAAAACCAATGGACTGCATTAGGGGCTTATAGCCCATTTAGTTATGTTTAAACAAAAGAGATCTGTAGGAAAGAAAATATTTATTTTTATTTTGACTTATAAAACTACTTGTCCCTGAAACATGCCTAAAAACAGAATAATCCATTTGTATATCTAACATGTAAACTTCTACAAAGCAGATGCAACTCCATGTGCACCAGTGAAAGAAAGAGTTTAATTTTACTTCCATTTAATTTTTTTTTTGTTACATTTGTACCCGGTGCTTTCCTACTCAATGCAGTGGGCAATGGAGGGTTAAGTGACTTGCCCAGAGTCACAAGGAGCTGCCTGTGCCAGGAATCGAACTCAGTTCCTCAGGACCAAAGTCCACCACCCTAACCACTAGGCCACTCCTCCACTTCAATATATTCCATCATCTTTATAACACCAGGCTTCCCAAGGCAGATTACAACAACAGTTAAGATGAGCCCATCAAGAAACAGGATGTCCTCACTGAAATCTTGCCATCTGTGTTGTATAAAAAAAGTTAGCAGAAAATACAGAGGTTATAACTGCTGTTTCTACCAGCTATAATAATTTTGTAAGCTGTTTTAGTGATAATTCTGTTTTTATTTCATGATATTTATATCTAGATATGGGAAGCTTTCAAATAAATTAAAAAGCTATCAATTAAGTTGCTATTGTTTTCAATAGTGTTTGCTATTGTTTTGGGTGAACTAGAACTCCACCTACTGCCGGCAAGCTCCGCCTACTGGCTTAAGCCCATATAATGGATTAGTAGGAACATCCCGACTCCTGTTTTCTTCAACGTCCTTGCATATACCAGTGGCGTAGCCAGACTCAGTATTTTGGATGGGCCCAGAGTTAACTCAGATGGGTCCTTCCATGCCCCCCCCCCTGAGATATTTAAAAAATATATAGAGATTTTTTTTTCCCACCTACCCCACATCAACATGTCTCTTCCTCTGTGGCGTCCTGGCTTCTTCCCACCCATTGCCGATCGCCATCCTTCCCTGGTGATTCATTATTGCTGCCTGCACCGGTCTAGCAGGCTTCCATTGGCCAGGTTCCACCCTTGCTGACAACATTTCCTGTTTCCTGTTTGGTGGGACCCGGCCAATGGATGGAAGCCTGCGGGGCCAGCATAGGCAGCAATAATGAATCGCTGTAGGTGCCGGGGACACCTGTAAGGTACACTGGGGAGGGACAGGGTTCAGCGATGGGCAGGCAGATGACCAGATGCCACAGAGCTGTTGATGTGGGGTGCCACTGCTGGGTGGGTCTGTGCCCACCCAGGCTCACCCATAGCTATACCACTGGATACACTGCAGACTTCCATCTACCTGTCCATGGAAGAGAGGACCATGACAACCCACTACAGGTTGCTTCCGGGGCTGCTCCTATACAGAGAAAATGCTTTTCAAAGCAACTAGGGTCCAAACCTACCACCCAATGGTCCTCTTAAAGACCACTGTGAACTGGAATCTGGTCAGTGGAGAACCATCTTCATGTAGCAGCATGTATACCTCTCCGTGGGGGCAGAGTTTAAGTAAGCCTGCATGTTGCTTACCATACACATGATTAGCGGGGTGGTCTTATGTATCATTGTGGACCCTCTATCCATCTGATCACAGGGATGGGGAAGGGGAGTGAAAAGTAGAAAAGTGAGATATAGGATGAGGGGGTGGGGAAGAAAGGGTGAGAGAGGCTGGAGCCATGGAGAGAAGGGGAGAGAGGGATACTGGGGTGGGAGGGGGGGGGGGTGAACAGACGGAAAAAAAGAGACAGACTGGACAATGGCGGGAGGGGAGAATGAGAGAGACACTGAACCCAAAGATGGAGGGAGGGACAAAAGAGAGAAATACTGGACTGTGGTAGGGAGGGGGCAAGGGGAGAGAGTTACCGATCCTGGGATGGGAAGTGCAGGAGAATGGGAAGAGAGGGGGAGAAGCTGGACACAGAGGGCTGAATAGTATTGCTTATGCGCCTGATTAGTGCCAATCCTTGGCAGTTACATGGAGAAGTGCTAGGCGCCATTGTATAAACACTGTTCCTAGATTGCTTCGTGTGCACCTGTCAGAAGAGGCGTGCATGTGGGCGCAGCATCGGCATGTCATGGGTGTGCTGTCAAGGAATGCATGTGTTTCATGGTGTGTTAAGGTGTACCCGCTTACACCAGCCCAGTGGCGTAGCAAGGGCGGGGTGGTGGGGGCGGTCACTATTAGGGGATCGTACAACGGAAGAGTTGAGTTATGTCCATTTCGTACTTTAGTTTTGTTGTGTCGCAGAGATCAGGCATTTAAGCTGGATCGATGGGGTATGCCTTTTTGAATAGGTTAGTTTTTAGTGATTTCCGGAAGTTTAGGTGGTCGTACGTCGTTTTCAAGGCTTTTGGTAATGCGTTCCACAGTTGTGTGCTAATGTAGGAAAAGCTGGATGTGTAAGTTGATTTGTATTTGAGGCCTTTGCAGCTTGGGTAGTGCAGATTCAGATATGTTCGTGTTGATACTGATGTGTTTCTAGCTGGTAAGTCGATCAAGTCTGTCATGTATCCCTGAGCTTCACCGTAGATAATTTTGTGAACCAGGGTGCAGATTTTGAAAGCAATTGCGTTCTTTGATTGGGAGCCAGTGTAGTTTTTCACGGAGGGGTTTTGCGCTTTCAAATCGCGTTTTTCCAAAAATTGAAGCTGTTTCCAAACATTTAAGCAGTTATACGATTGGTTCTCTCTGAGGATGCTATCAAAACCCTTACCCACACCCTTATCACCTCTCGCCTAGACTACTGCAATTTGCTTCTCGCTGGTCTCCCGCTCAGCCATCTATCTCCTCTTCAATCTGTCCAAAACTCTGCTGTGCGTCTTATATTCCGCCAGAGTCGCTATACTCACGTTAGCCCTCTCCTCAAGTCGCTTCACTGGCTCCCTATCCGCTTCCACATACGGTTCAAACTTCTCCTTTTGACCTACAAGTGCATCTACTCCGCAGCTCCTCAGTACCTTTCCGCTCTCATCTCTCCCTACACTCCTCCCCGTGAACTCCGTTCGCTGGGTAAATGTCTCCTGTCGTCCCCCTTCTCCCCCACTGCTAACTCCCGGCTCCGTTCCTTCTATCTCGCTGCTCCCTATGCCTGGAATAGACTCCCTGAGCCAGTACGTCAGGCTCAGTCTCTGGCTGTCTTCAAGTCTAGGCTTAAAGCCCACCTCTTTGCTACTGCTTTCGACTCCTAACCATGACTCTCTTACTCAACACCCTCACTTATCACCCCTACCACTGCAATTTCCCCACCCCTAGCTGTCTGTTCGTCTGTCCAATTTAGATTGTAAGCTCTGTTGAGCAGGGACTGTCTTTTCATGTTAATTTGTACAGTGCTGCGGAAGTCTAGTAGCGCTATAGAAATGTTTAATAGTAGTAGTAGTAGTTCTACGTGTACCCATTTGTGGTGCCTAAAACGAGGAACCAGTTTTTTACAGAATTGCCACCACGGTGACATTTAAAATGTGTGATACTTCAACCTCCTCATGCTCTCATATTCCAGGGAGCTACCTGCACATTTCAATGGGTTCCTCATTCCACTTCTGAAAAGAAAAGACCTGCTCGGGCTGGATTGTCTTGCAAAGCACCTGCCTAACAGCTACCTCTGATCCCTGACAGGTTCAGGCCAGAAAGTGTGTGTGATATATCCTTGATTATGGGCCTAAGGGTAAGGTACACTTCTAGTGACCCCCCCCCCCCAGCACCAGCAGGGCATGTTTCATGTGCACCCTGGTTTCAGATTCATAGTATACACAGGGGTTTTGCTGTACAGTTTCTAGTTTTCCTTGCCATGTCCTCCCTAACATCTCAATGTGAAGTTTTAAAGGTCACCTTATTTTAATATTTGAAAAAAGAAAGGACGCCTAGGAGGAGACAAAAAAAAGGACACAGTACAGCCAAGAACTGGGCAAGTTGCCATTTTAAAGGATCCAGGCTGGCTTGAATTACTGCTACTATAATCCAGCCCTGAGGAACAAAACACAATTTTTTTTAGCTCCTGCATTTTCTGATTCTTTTTATACCATAGATCAGTGTTCTGCTACCAAAGGGAGAGCAACAACCATGGGCTTAGCATTGGGGTTCCTGCGGATTGAACGTGGGTTTACCTGCCAAATGATGTACAGGTTTGGACGGCTTCCTAAAGGAAAAGTCCATAGACCATTATTAAATGGACTTGGGGAAAATCCACTATTTCTGGGATAAGCAGTATAGAATGTTTTGTACTTTTTTGGGATCTTGCCAGGTACTTGTGACCTGGATTGGCCACTGTTGGAAACAGGATGCTGGGCTTGATGGACCTTTGGTCTTTCCCAGTATGGCAATACTTATGTACTGGGGATTCTGAATGGAATCTTGCTACTCTCTGGGGTTCTACATGGAATGTTGCTACACTTTGAAATTCTGCATGGAATCTTGTTATTCTTTAGAATTCTAGAATCTTGCTACTCTTTGGGGTTCTACATGGAATGTTGCTATTCTTTGTTTTTCTGCCAGGTACTTGTGACCTAGATTGGCCACTGTTAGAAACAGGATGCTGGGCTTGATGGACCTTTGGTCTTTCCCAGTATGGCAATACTTATGTACTTATGTACAGGTGTTAAACTTGCACTGGAAAAGCACAGCGCAGATTGCATTCAAAATGTATGGTAATGAGCTAATTAAGGTATTCTGTGCAATGCAGAGTATGCCACCCACTGTTGGTAGTGAACAACGCAACAAGTTTTCTGTGAGAGTCCGGGGTGGCACAGAAGGTTTTGTGGGGAGGATTTCTTTTCAAACTTTCAAATTTAAGTGCCGGTTTCCCTTGTTATGCAAGCGGAAGGAAGCCCCTGCACGTTTTAAAGGCAGATGGGGGCCCTTTTACAAAGGCACGCTGAAAAATGGACTGCAGTAGTGTAGACGCGTGTTTTGGGCCCACGCAGAATCATTTTTCAGCATACCTGTAAAAAAAAGCCTTCTTTAAAATTTTTACTGAAAATGGACATGCGGCAAAATTAAAATTGCCGCGTATCCATTTTGGGTCTGAGACCTTACCACCAGCCATGGACCTAGCGGTAAAGTCTCACGTGGTAACCAGGCGGTAATGATCTACACGCGTCAAATGCCACTTGGCGTGCACCCAATACGCATGTGCGAAATAAAAACTATTTTTCGGACGTGCGTATTGAACGCGCACCGATAATGAAATTACCGCAAGAGCCACGCAGTAGCTGGGCAGTAACTCCATTTTGGCACACGTTGGGCATGCATAGACGCTTACGCAACTTAGTAAAAGGACCCCATGGTAAGTAACAAACATGTGCAGGTGTCTTAACAAAACTAAAAGTGAAATCTAACATTGGTGCCTGTTCTTCTGCCCCTAAATATGAGCCTTGCAAAAATTTCAAATGCAACACGTTTGTGCAAGGCTCATATTTAGGTGCCGATTTGTGCTGACACTTCATTTTTGGTTTGAACGTGCGCACAAGAAGCCACGCTTATCATGAAACACAGTGCCCACGCGCCCATCATACTCCTCCCCTCCCCCATTTGCCACGGTATTATGTTTGCAGTAGAAGCCATGAGCTCTGACATCCACACGGGCTCTACTATGAGCCTTTCTGCATTGACCCCAAATTTATTAGAGCAAACACATGAAAAAGACCCAGAAGGATTTAAGGCAAAAGAAGAGATGCTGGCACCTCCCTCCTCCTCCTCAGGGCAAGGACACATATTGTTGACACAGCAGTGGGAGTGAGTGAACCAGCCAGTAGGACTTCCTTCAGATCCTGGCCTTCCATTGTGTTAAATTCATGATAACAGGTCTGTTCCTGTGCATTCTGCCTCTCACCTGTTCTTTGTAAAAACTTTGGGCTGAAGAGATAGAACACAGGCAAAAAAGGAAAGGATGACTTGTGGATTTCTCTGCATTCAATTAGATAATGAACTGAGCAGAGTTATACCTAAATTCAAGCTAGAAATGTGCAAGCTTCCCTTTAAGTCTGAAATACTACATGTGGTGACTCATTTTCACAGAATCAGGCACTTTGTTATCTAGTACTACCCTGCACTGCAGCTATTTGCAAACAGAGTGAGCACCGAAAATAGTCTAACAGCCAAAAAAGAGTGGAGGGGAGGGGGGTTTCCCCTGAGCTATCTAAGGAGCAAGGTACAGGGGAGAATGCATAAATTGAAAAAAGGGATCTAGAGACAGTGAGGATACATTTTTTTTTGTTACATTTGTACTCTGTGCTTTCCCACTCATGGCAGGCTCAATGCGGCTTACATGGGGCAATGGAGGGTTAAGTGATTTGCCCAGAGTCACAAGGAGCTGCCTGTGCCTGAAGTGGGAATCGAAATCAGTTCCTCAGTTCCCCAGGACCAAAGTCCACCACCCTAACCACTAGGCCACTCCTCCACTAGCAACATTCCATGTAGAAGTCGGCCCTTGCAGATCACCAATGTGGCCGTGCAGGCTTCTGCTTCTGTGAGTCTGACGTCCTGCACGTACGTGCAGGACGTCAGACTCACAGAAACAGAAGCCTGCGCAGCCTTCTACATGGAATGTTGCTAGTGGAATAGCAACATTCCATGCAGAATCTCCAATAGTAGCAACATTCCATGTAGAATCTCCAATAGTATCTTTTTTATTTTTGTTACATTTGTACCCTGCGCTTTCCCACTCATGGCAGGCACAATGTGGCTTACATGGGGCAATGGAGGGTTAAGTGACTTGCCCAGAGTCACAAGGAGCTGCCTGTGCCTGAAGTGGGAATCAAACTCAGTTCCTCAGTTCCCCAGGACCAAAGTCCACCACCCTAACCACTAGGCCACTCCTCCACTCTTGTTTTGCTTTATTTTCTACCATGTAAGATGCTTTCTTTTACTATGTAAGCCGCACTGAACCTACTGTATGTGGGAAAGAGCGGGGTACAAATGTAATAAATAAATAAATAAATAAAGGGAGAGTAGAAAAGAGGGACCTACAAGGGAGAAATACAGAGGAAAAGATTCCGAGATAGGCAGAAAGAGTGGATGAGGGATGAAGAATGAGGCAGAGTCAGGTAGGGAGTAGTGAAGGAGAGGGACTCAGACTAGAGACCCACATGGGAATGGAGTTCATGGGAATCCCACAGAACCCACAGGGTTCCCGCGGGGATGGAAGCAGTTCTGCTGTGGGGACAGAAACAATTCCTGCGGGGTTCCCATGAAGTGTAAGCTGCACCTGCACCAGCCTCTCGCCTCAGCCTGTCACCTACCAAGTACCAAGTTCTCCTTCTCCTCCTCCTTGCTTTAACAGCACACATGCGGAAAGCCTCCCATTAAGGAGGTGGTAGAGACACAAATTTTAACGGAATTCAAAAAGGCCTGGAATGAACCCAGAGGATCTCTAACTAGAAAATGGACATTATAAAAAATGTAACGAAGGATGCTATATTGGAGAAACAGGCCAGATGCTTAAGACAAGATTCAATTTACATAGACATCATATGAACAATACTGGTGTCAGCAGGGTTCCCACGCCTGTTGGTCAACATTTTACAGGACCAGGACACTGTACCAGTGACTTCACAGTGAGAATCCTCAAAGGTAGCTTTAAAACCATACAAGAACGTAAGACCTTTGAAGTCAGAATGATTGAATATTTTAACACCCAACAGAAAGGACTTAACAAGGATCTGGGGTTCCTAGCCCATTATAAACCATAAAGCTGTATGTCTCTGTTGATCACCCCACCCCTCACCTATCCACACCCATCCTGTTAGAATATCAATGATATGCTTTGATGTCCCCATGCATACTTCCTACCCACCCCCCTCCTCCCACCCTGTCAGACTGTCATAGTAATGCTTGAATGTTTTCACTTATATACACTGTCAGCTAGCACATTTGCTTATTTCCAATCTGAGGAAGAAGGGCAACCTTCGAAAGCTAATCAAGAAATGTATTAAGTTATGTCCAATAAAAAAGGTATCATCTTATTTTCTTTTCCATGTTTTATTTTGTTTGATTTCTATTGATAAAAAAAAACCTAAACTTAAATGGCTGCATGTGTGTGGATGTGTCAAGTGACACTTAGATGGCGACGCCGGCTGTGATAAACTAGGGCCAATACCCGGTAGACTTTTATGGTCTGTGTCTCATATATGGCAATCTGGTTTAAGATGTGCTAGAAAGGGCTTAGACAGCAACTTCAGAGGCTGGAATGTGAGGACAGTGCTGGACAGACTTTTACGGTCTGTGTCCTGCAAATGGGAAGACAAATAGGCTGGAGTGGGCTTCGATTGCAACTCCAGCAGTCCGACTAGGGTCAGACGGACATCTATGGTCTATGTCCCAGAAACACTAAAGAAAGACCATAATCAAGTATATAATATCATGTTCATTGTTAATTTAATCATGAATTGAGAATGAGTGTGACTATTGGGCCGACTGGATAGACCGTTCAGGTCTTTATCTGCCGTCACTTACTATGCTACTATTAATCCTCTCTGCTCCTGGGCTGATGCGCAGACATAGGCACGAGCATCAGATGTCACCTGACCTACTGGCACATGCGTGTGGTGACCTCTTAGCACACAGTGCCAGTGAATCGGAGCCAAGTCTTACCTGTGTGCACACCAGAGTGTTCAAAGTTCCAACTTCCGTTCCTTCCTTGCCTGCAATGCTGCGGCTCAAACCCAGAGAGACTGAGAGAACCGACTGGATTTTTTTAAATGTACCATTAAATTCTTGAGGGACTGGGTGGGGACAGGTTCCAATTATAGCAGAGACGGGTGGGGATGGGTTAAACTCTTGTGGGGATGGGTGGGAATGGGTAATATTCCAGTGGGGACAGATGGGGTAAGATTCCAGCAGGGATTGGCGGGGATGGGTAAGCTTTCTGTCCCCGTGCAACTTTCTAACTCAGACACTGTCAGAGAGATGCACTACTGAAGCATGCCTCTGGCCAACACCTGACCCTCCACTCCTCCCTGCATCCCTCCATCTGTCCTGTCACCTGCATTCCCTTCCCCTTCTGCCCTCCATACCTAGAGCGGAGGCAGCAGGAAATGCTTGGCTGCTGGGACATGGCCAGGGCTCAGCACCGGGGAAACAGCCGAGCTCTTCTCCCTCCCCAGCAGCACCCAGGCAAGTCTGCCTATGAGCTCCACACCCGGGTAAGTGAAGAAGGGAATCCCCACGGGGCCACTATACCCGCTCCGCTCTGATTGTACCTGTGAAATTTCTGGAGAAGTGGGATTGGCTTGAGATGCACGGGGAAGGAACGAGACAGTGAGCGAACACTGACTGGAAGTGAGCGACGCTCCCTGGTTGTATGAGCGATCGCTCAGGCGCTCACCTTAGAGGGAACACTGGTTAGGGGGTATGTTTCTGGCTGCCCACTTCAGTTCAAAGTTCCTGGGTATGTTTTACCTCTGGCAGGGCCGTGCCAACACGGTAAGCGAGGTAAGCATGGCAGGGGGGCGCCTCCCTCTGGGGGGCGCCGCCGCACCATGCTCACCTCGCTTGCCCTCCCGCTCCCATTGTTCAACTACTGCCCGCCCTCTTCTCCCCCCAACATGGATGGGAGGAGCAGGGCTCAGGGAGAGAGGGGAATTGCTGGATAGGGATGAATGGAGGGGGCAGGTGACAGAGGAGCATGGATGGGCATGGATTGGGAGGGTAGGGCTCAGGGAGAGAGGAGAAATTGCTGGACATAGAGGGGAGGGAAGAGAGATGAAGGAGATGAAATGAGGGAAAAGGAAGAGAGGAGAAAAACTGCACATGGATGAAGAAAATAGGCAGAAGCTGAGGACCAGAAATGAAGAAGAAAGGAGGAAAGGAAAGAAATAAATGGAAAGGAAGCCCTGGAAACGGAGTTAAGAGGACAGATAGCAGCAGAATCAGATACTGGGCCAGCATGATCAGAAAAAGAAAGTCACCAGACAACAAAGGTAGAAAAAAATCATTTTATTTTCATTTTAGTGTTTGGAATATGTCCACTTTGAGAATTTACATCTGTTATCTTATTTTGCAATGTATAGCAGTTTGTTTCTAAGAATATTGCTGACAATTCCTGTCAGTGTGGCAAGTGGTGAGTGATCATTTTCACGGGTGGGGGGGGGGGGGGGCGGGCACCGCCGCCGCCAACTGATAGTCTGCAGGGGGGGCGCCAACTGATAGTCTGCAGGGGGGCGCCAGAGACCCTAGGCATGGCCCTGACCTCTGGGCTTTGCCTTCATTTTCAAAGTAAAAGTCTGAACACAGTTTCACTTTGAAACCTCTCCAGAAGAATACCCTCACATGTCTATGCCTGCTAATTTATGCAGGAGTTTTTCCAGGGCTTTTTTTGAGGGGGTACTTGGACGTACTGAGTACCGGCACCTTTTCCACTGTCTGCTAAAATTGACCCATGGACCCCAAGCTTTAATGAAAGAGCTCAGGATCTTGTCATAGGTTCTGTGACTGGTTGCAGAGGCCCTGGCTATTGTGGTGTGGGTCCCTCGAGTGATCACCCCACCCCTGAAGGGTGACCTAGCATTTGAGTACCGGCATCTTTTTCGCTAGAAAAAAAACACACTGGAAAATACACACTTGCTTTGGAAAATGATGCATGTGGGCAAGTCCTTTCCCCACTCAACCCCTGTGAGCGCCTTCTCCACAGCAGGTAACATGGTGCTAAATGCACCCTCTCATCCATACCCAGGAAAGGGATACTCTAAATGCTCAGGTTCAGAGCTCACACACCGTTTTTACCTGTAGAAATGATTTAGCAAGTTACTCTCACAGAAGGCACTTTAGCAAAGCTTGTTACTCAGGTAAGTCCTAATTACCTGGGTAAAAGGGGTGTCTGAAGACTGCCCATCCTTAAGCTTGCTACAGCAGGTGTATTTAGAGGTGGCAGCCTTCCTGGGGGATGCGTCCTTGGGGAGGAAAACACATGATGCAGATTTGCCATTCCCAAATCTATGCACTAGATTTTCCATGGGATATAGTTGCAGAAAAAGTAGCTACAAATGTATTTTATTTATTGACCTCAACTCATCAATCACAAATACACATTACATAAGTACATAAGTAATGCCATACTGGGAAAAGACCAAGGGTCCATCGAGCCCAGCATCCTGTCCACGACAGCGGCCAATCCAGGCCAAGGGCACCTGGCGAGCTTCCCAAATGTACAAACATTCTATACAATCAAGCCATTGTGACATCACTAATGAGGTTGGCTCTTATTGGTGGAATGAGCCACTATGACATCACAATAGGTTAAATCACTGCTCTATGTAATAAAAGTGAGCCAAGTAGAGGACATAAGTACATAAGTAATGCCACACTGGGAAAAGACCAAGGGTCCATCGAGCCCAGCTTCTTGTCCATGACAGCGGCCAATCCAGGCCAAGGGCACCTGGCAAGCTTCCCAAACGTACAAACATTCTATACATGTTATTCCTGGGATTTTGGATTTTTCCAAGTCCGTTTAGTAGCGGTTTATGGACTTGTCCTTTAGGAAACCGTCCAACCCCTTTTTAAACTCTGCAACAGCAACTAATTAGTACAATGATCAAAACAATAAAAACAGGCTAAAGGTACATTTATATCCATCGCCTGCTTCTCTCCATACACTCGTCCCGATAGCCAAGAATTTTACCCTCCTACGGAGCCACAGATAATCATGACTGGCTCTGGTCCTGTAACTGACTGTTTTCTAGCTCTGCATCAGCCCTTTATTGCACACTGGCTAGAGATCGACGGGGAAATAGGGTTTACTCTACCGATTTCTTAAATAATAGCGGGCAAACCAAAGGGCCCCGTGGCTTTTATTTGTGCTGGATTTTGAGAAATACTTTGTTTTCACAGTGGAAGCCTTTTTATATTTGTGCTAATTCTATAAAACAGGTGTTAACATTTACATATCCATTACCAGTGGTGGCTCTACCATTAGGCCAACTGAGGCGGGGGGGGGGGGGGGCCTCAAGCGGCACTCTTCCTGGAGCAGCTTCTCCTCCTTCCTTCCTTCACCCCCTTTCCTGAGTTTACCTTCTTTTTTCATTTTCCAAAAGGCGGCGGCAGACGCAGCTATTCCCATGCACTGCTCTGCCGCCGTCACCAGTCTCTTCTCTTTACTGTGGCCCGCCTCTTTGATGTCACTTCCTGTTTTCTCAGAGGTGGGCCGCAGTGGAGAAGATGCCGGCGTCAGCATATGGGAATCGCTGCCACCACTGCCTTTTGGAAAATGGAAAAAGAAGGTAAACCCGGGGAAGGGGATGGAGGAAGGAAGGCGGGAGATGCCAGACTGTGGCCCGGGAGGGGGGGGGGTGGCATCTCTTCCCTGCCTCATGCGGCATCTTGCCTTGGGCCACTCTTGTCCATTACACATGTAAATGTTTAGAATCGGGGTGGACGGATAGTGATCTGGGCCCCTGGGCAATAAGGGTCATGGGCCCCTAACTATCTATCAAAAGTGATTAATCTAAATGGAGACTAGGGGAGAATGGGCACGGCCCTATTCTCCCATTGGTCAGTCCACCTCTGTTTAGAATACTAGCATATATACATGCATGTGTGCACAGAAATGTACATCTGCCAACACCCCACCTAAGCACTATTCTGTAAATGCATTCTTATTTGCAAAGCAGTGTTCACAGTGGTGAAGTGGGTGAAGCTCCTGCTTAAGCATGGGGCCCTTTTGCTAAGCCGTGTAAGTGTCTACGTGCACCCAACGTACACCAAAATGGAGTTACTGCCCGGCTATCGTGTGGCTCTTGCGGTAGTTTCATTTTTGGCGCACGTGCGATACGCACGTCTGAAAAATAATTTTTCTTTTTGGACGTGCGTATCAGACGCGTGCCAAGTGGCATTTGATGCGCGTAGGTCATTACCGCCTGAGATTTTACCGCTAGGTCAATGGCTGGCGGTAAGGTCTCAGACCCAAAATGGACGTGTGGCAATTTGCATTTTGCCGCACGTCCATTTTCGGCAAAAAATTTTTTAAAGGCATTTTTTTTTGCAGGTGCGCTGAAAAATGATTCTGCAGATGCCCAAAACACGCGCCTACACTATCGCAGGCCAGTGGCATTCTGTGGTTCACTGTCACCCGGGGCAGATCGCTGCTGTGCGCACCCCCCGGCTGCAGGGCAACACGGCACACACACACCCCCGGCGTGACACGGCACCTCCCACCTATCTACCAGCTCCATCCACCTGGCACCTCACGTGACTCTGCGCTGCTGTAAAAGAAGAAAATCGCCTCGTCGTCACCTCACTGTGTCCCGCCCTCTGATGTAATGTCCTATTTCCTCGAGGGCTGGATACAGTGATGGAAGGGCCGATGAGGCGATTTTCTTCTCTTACAGCAGCGCAGACGCGAGGCGCTGCACCACACAGCTGCCGGGTGGACGGAGCTGGTAGGGATTTGCCAGCAGAGCACCCCCCCACCCGTTGACACCCGGGGCGGACCGCCCCCACCGCCCCGCCCTTGCTACACTACTGCCACAGGCCATTTTTCAGCGCACCTTAGTATAAGGACCCCCACGTGTCTTAACACTAGGACCCGATATTTTCGCTTTGTATCTGTGGCAAATCAGCTTGCTTGTTTCTTGAAATTCCCTTTTTAGAGGGGAACAATAGAGGAGCCGGACTCAGCTTTCAATAATTCCCTTTTTCCCCACATTTGCAATGTCTTGTGTGTTAGCTTTCATGACAGACTCCTGTGTTTGGTAATGTTTTCTTTCTCCCTAGTGGCATACCAAGGGGGGGGGGGGGCGGCAGTGGGGGAGGTCCGCCCCAGGTGCACGCCGCTGGGGGGCTGCCGCACGTCTGTCGGCAACACTCGTTCCCTGCTCCCTCTGCTCCAGAACAGGTTACTTCCTGTTCCGGGGCAGAGGGAGCAGGGAAAAAGTGAAGCCGACAGGCGCGCGGCACCCCCCCAGCAGGTAAGAATGCACCTGGGGTGTGTCCTTTCGCCGGGGGTGGGGGTGGGGCGCATCGGCGATCCGCCCCGGGTGTCAGCCACCTTAGGAACGCCACTGTTTCTCCTCCTACAGTAGTTATGGAATGGGCCAGGTTCAATATTTAAACGTAAAGGACTGTCTGTGTCTCTGGATTCCAAGTTGTGGAGCAACTAAGTTGAGGGACCCTGCAGTGATTAAGTGTAAGGGAAGAAACTGGACAGAAAATGAAAAAAATGCAGCTTGTTACCAGGACCGGCCTTAGACCTAGTGGCACCATGTGTGGGTGGGGGGGGAGTGAACTGTGCCTTGTGCAGGTGGGTTACAGGGTCCTAGTTGGCCCTGCCTGCCACAGACTGGCTCGGGGAGCTGGCGGTTATCAAAGAATAAACTGGGTATCTGATACTTTGAATTGCTGTCAGATTATAATGGCATCATCAGTTATCAAGAGCTGGTATTTGCACACATTTACACCCGTGCTGCTTGTATGTCACAAGAGCCTTAGACTCCTGCCTGTAGAGTTTCTTTACATGAAGACAGGCTGTTTCTCAGGAATGTGACCTTCAGGAAGGGCAAATGCAAGATAAGAGTCCTCAGGGATCAGCATAAGAGCTCTTACAGCACCTACTACAGCTTCACACTTGCTACTGTTTACCTAACCTCAGGTTTATGTTTATACCATTCTTCAAACATAGTAACATACATAGTAGATGACAGCAGAAAAAGATCTGCACGGTCCATCCAGTCTGCCCAACAAGATAAACTCATATGTGCTACTTTTTGTGTATACCCTACTTTGATTTGTACCTGTGCTCTTCAGGGCACAGACCGTAGAAGTCTGCCCAGCACTATCCCCGCCTCCCAACCACCAGCCCCACCTCCCAACCCCGGCTCCGGCACAGACCGTACAAGTCTGTCCAGCACTATCCCCGCCTCCCAACCACCAGCCCCACCTCCCAACCCCAGCTCCGGCACAGACCGTACAAGTCTGTCCAGCACTATCCCCGCCTCCCAACCACCAGCCCCGCCTCCCAACCCCGGCTCCGGCACAGACCGTACAAGTCTGTCCAGCACTATCCCCGCCTCCCAACCACCAGCCCTGCCTCCTGATCCTGACTAAGCTCCTGAGGATCCATTCCTTCGGCACAGGATTCCCCTATGCTTATCCCACGCATGTTTGAATTCCGTTACCGTTTTCATGTCCACCACCTCCCGCGGGAGGGCATTCCAAGCATCCACTACTCTCTCCGTGAAAAAATACTTCCTGACATTTTTCTTGAGTCTGCCCCCCTTCAATCTCATTTCATGTTCTCTCATTCTACCGCCTTCCCCTCTCCGGAAAAGGTTCGTTTGCAGATTAATACTTTTCAAATATTTGAACGTCTGTATCATATCACCCCTGTTTCTCCTTTCTTCCAGAGTATACATGTTCAGGTCCGCAAGTCTCTCCTCATACGTCTTGTAACGCAAATCCCATACCATCCTCGTAGCTTTTCTTTGCACCCCTTCCATTTTTTTCACATCCTTCACAAGATACAGCCTCCAAAACTGAACACAATACTCTAGGTGGGGCCTCACCAACGTCTTATACAGGGATATTAAAACCTCTTTTCTTCTGCTGGTCACACCTCTCTCTATACAGCCTAGCAATCTTCTAGCTACGGCCACCGCCTTATCACACTGTTTCGTCGCCTTCAGGTCCTCAGATACTATCACCCCTAGATCCCTCTCCCCATCCGTACCTATCAGACTCTCCCCGTCTAACACATACGTCTCCCGTGGATTTCTATTCCCTAAGTGCATCACTTTGCATTTCTTCGCATTGAATTTTAATTGCCAAACCTTAGACCATCAGAACAGTTTACATTAAAGAAAAAAAAAAAAGGAAGATTTGTTGCTGTTGTGTTGAACATGGCAAGTCGATTGTGTCGTAGAAGATTTCTTAAGCCTTGGGCAGCTTTTACGGACACTCAACTGCATTCTACCATATTGAACATCTTAGAGGCTTAACTTTTGTACACATTGATGTATTTTTTTGTTCTGCTTCGATTAGTCCTGTGCTTCTTAGGGGTTGGGAGGAAAGGGAGGGGGCTAACAGTTTTTTTGGGATTTCAGTCTCCGTAACAATTCTCTGAGTTTTATTCACAGACATGCTGTATAGAGAGAGGTGTGACCAGCAGAAAAAAAGAGGTTTTAATACCCCTGTATAAGACATTGGTGAGGCCCCACCTGGAGTATTGTGTTCAGTTTTGGAGGCTGTATCTTGTGAAGGATGTGAAAAAAATGGAAGCAGTGCAAAGAAAAGCTACGAGAATGGTATGGGATTTACGCTGCAAGACATATGAGGAGAGACTTGTTGACCTGAACATATATACCCTGGAGGAAAGGAGAAACAGGGGTGATATGATACAGACATTCAAATATTTGAAAGGTATTAATCCGCAAACGAACCTTTTCCGGAGAGGGGAAGGCGGTAGAATGAGGGGACATGAAATGAGATTGAAGGGGGGCAGACTCAAGAAAAATGTCAGGAAGTATTTCTTCACGGAGAGAGTGGTGGATGCTTGGAATGCCCTCCCGCGGGAGGTGGTGGAAATTAAAACGGTAACGGAATTCAAACATGCGTGGGATAAACATAAAGGAATCCTGTACAGAAGGAATGGATCCTCAGGAGCTTAGCCGAGATTGGGTGGTTGGGAGGCGGGGATAGTGCTGGACAGACTTATACGGTCTGTGCCCTGAAGAGGACAGGTACAAATCAAGGTAGGGTATACACAAAAAGTAGCACATACGAGTTTATCATGTTGGGCAGACTGGATGGACCGTGAAGGTCTTTTTCTGCTGTCATCTACTACGTTACTATATAGTGTTTTACAGTTCCAGTTGCACTGGAATCTTGTATATCTTGGAGAAAGTTAAATAAAAATATGTACACATTTAAAAAAAATGGAAGAAAAGAAAGAAAGCAAAGAAATAATGGAAGCTGAGCCTTAGATGGATTCATGAGCCCTTAGAGGGGCATTTTCGAAAGGGACGTCCAAGTTTCGATTTGGACGTCCTTGCAAAACGTTCCAATCCAAGGGCGGGGAAACCCATATTTTCTAAACAAGATGGACGTCCATATGTTGTATTGAAAATACCATCAGGTATACCAAATACAGGACTCTCTAAGTCAAAAAATGGATCCACAGGAATGGCCACTCTGTTCACCGGTGGTGCAACATTTTTCCGATCATTGGAGAATCCCACAAAAAGACCTCTTTGCAGGTGCAGAAAATACAAAACGTATTATTTTCGTAGAAATTGCAGATGGGGTTAAAGACGTCCAACATGCATGTTTCGCTTCCACAGGCTGTCTCAAGGACTGTCCCCTATATCCGTCACTAGCACCTGTGGAGGCGAAACATGCATGTCGGACATCGTGTCCCTCGCCTGACAATTTCTAAGATGAGTACTAAATAGTTTAAGCACTTTAAGTTTAATTTTTTTTTTTTGTTACATTTGTACCCTGTACTTTCCCACTCATGGCAGGCTCAATGCGGCTTACAGAGGGTTAAGTGACTTGCCCAGAGTCACAAGGAGCTACCTGTGCCTGCAGTGGGAATCCAACTCAGTTCCCCAGGACCAGAGTCCATCACCCTAACCACTAGGCCACTCCTCCACTGTTGCTACTATTTGAGATTCTACATGGAATGTTGCTATTCCACTAGCAACATTCCATGTAGAAGTCGGCCCTTGCAGATCACCAATGTGGCCGCGCAGGCTTCTGCTTCTGTGAGTTTGACGTCCTGCACAGACTCACAGAAACAGAAGCCTGCGCAGCCTTCTACATGGAAATGTTGCTAGTGGAATAGCAACATTCCATGTAGAATCTCCAATAGTAGCAACATTCCATGTAGAATCTCCAATAGTAGCAACATTCCACCTAGAATCTCCAATAGTAGCAACATTCCATGTAGAATCTCCAATAGTATCTATTTTATTTTTGTTACATTTGTACCCCGCACTTTCCCACTCATGGCAGGCTCAATGCGGCTTACATGGGGCAATGGAGGGTTAAGTGACTTGCCCAGCTGGGTGTACTGATGAGGAGG
Source organism: Microcaecilia unicolor (assembly GCF_901765095.1). Classification (NCBI taxonomy): domain Eukaryota; kingdom Metazoa; phylum Chordata; class Amphibia; order Gymnophiona; family Siphonopidae; genus Microcaecilia; species Microcaecilia unicolor. The sequence continues at coordinate 29,087,773 of NC_044037.1, read as the reverse complement.
TGGGTGCAGATTTGTCTTGCAATCATGTGAAGGCACAAGCAAGTTGCACCGCTGAGGTCACCAACTTTATTGAGAAATCATTATTTGAAAATATATATTAATCAGGGATTTGCATATCAGCATTTGCTTGCTAACAAAATTGCCTACATACATTACATGGTAGGAGTGAAGGCACTATACCGTTTGAGTCTCCCGCGTAGTAAAACATTTTTCCTGCTTTTTGTGGAGAGTATAATCTGCAGAAATAACACCAGGACAGACCCACCTTTAACTGTTTGAAATAACTAAATAAGTACATAAGTACATAAGTAATGCCTCACTGGGAAAAAACCAAGGGTCCATCGAGCCCAGCATCCTGTCCACGACAGCGGCCAATCCAGGCCAAGGGCACCTGGCAAGCTTCCCAAACGTACAAACATTCTATACATGTTATTCCCAGAATTGTAGATTTTTCCTAAGTCCATTTAGTAGTGGCTTAAGGACTTGTCCTTTAGGAAACCGTCTAACTCCTTTTTAAACTCTGCCAAGCTAACCGCCTTCACCACGTTCTCTGGCAATGAATTCCAGAGTTTAGTTACACGTTGGGTGAAGAAAACATTTCTCCGATTTGTTTTAAATTTACTACACTGTAGTTTCATCGCATGCCCCCTAGTCCTAGTATTTTTGGAAAGTGTGAACAGACGCTTCACATCCACCTGTTCCACTCCACTCATTATTTTATACACCTCTATCATGTCTCCCCTCAGCCATCTCTTTTCCAAGCTGAATAGCCCTAGCCTCCTTAGTCTTTCTTCATAGGGAAGTCGTCCCATCCCCGCTATCATTTTAGTCAATTCCACTATAGCTTTCTTGAGGTGCGGCAACCAGAATTGAACACAATACTCAAGGTGCGGTCGCACCATGGAGCGATATAACGGCATTATAACATCCTCACACCTGTTTTCCATACCTTTCCTAATAATACCCAACATTCTATTCGCTTTCCTAGCTGCAGCAGCACACTGACCAGAAGGTTTCAGTGTATTATCGACGACGACACCCAGATCCCTTTCTTGGTCCGTAACTCCTAACTGGAACCTTGCATGACGTAGCTATAATTCGGGTTCTTTTTTCCCACATGCAACACCTTGCACTTGCTCACATTAAACATCATCTGCCATTTAGCCGCCCAGTCTCCCAGTCTCGTAAGATCCTTCTGTAATTGTTCACAATCCTGTCGCGAGTTAACGACTTTGAATAACTTTGTGTCATCAGCAAATTTAATTACCTCGCTAGTTACTCCCATCTCTAAATCATTTATAAATATACTAGTAATGAAGGCCCGTTTCAGGGAGAAATGAAACGGGCACTAGCAAGGTCCTCCGCTCCCCCCCCCCGACATAGGCCCCGGCCATCCCCGGTACATGCACGTTGGCCCCCCCCCCCTGCAAAATCGGCAACCCCCCTCTACTACCCTCCCCTCCTGTTACCGGAGTCCCAGCCATAGAAGTGAAGGGCAAGGTACTTCGGAGATTGTGGTGCCTTAATCCATTGTGTTCGCTATGAGCTGTGTGCCCTGATTGGCTGGTCCCGCCCTTGAGGGCGGGAGCAGCCAATCAGGGCACAGAGCTCATAGCGAACAGAACGGAAGGCAGCAGAATCTCCGAAGTACGTTGCCCTTCAGTTCTGCGGCTGGGACTCCAGTAAGAGGAGGGGAGGGTAGTAGAGGGGGGTTGGCGATTTTGAAGGGGGGGGCCGACGTGCACGTACTGGGGATGGGCGGAGCGTATGTCGGGGAGCGGAGGGGCGTTGGGCGGGTGGAGGCATGGGAGTGGTTTGGCATTTTTGGAGGGGGGTGATGTGCACGGGCATGTGTGAGAGAGGGGGGGTGGATTTTGGGGGGGGGGCGCGTGCCTCGTTTAAACACAGATGAAGCAATGGGCTTCAGTAGGTTAGTGTGGCTGTGTTCATTATGACCCGCCCCCGACGTCATAACGTTTTGACGTGAGGGCGGGGCAGAGTTAGATGGTTTGTAAAAGTGGTTACAGAGCTTCGAACTTACAAACTCTGAAGCCACAAAATTTAGAACGTTGAGGTTGCTTTTTATGTGCAGATGGGGCGTGGCTATGGGCGGGTCTATCAGTGAGGGTGAGTGGTCCACATAGCATAGCCTACAGAGAGTACAGGAGTTCAGTACTTCACTGCCACGGAGTGAGCTTCAGAATGTTTGAGGGGGGATTTTATTTATATAGATTAAAAAGCACATTATTTCAAGCACACTAACACCAAGACTAGGTTTTTTGGGTATGAAGGATGCATCCCAGGATAGTTAAACAGAGCTACAGACTGGCGATTTAGAAAATGTTCGGTGGTATTTATTTATTTATTTATTTGTTTGTTGCATTTGTATCCCACATTTTCCCACCTATTTGCAGGCTCAATGTGGCTTACAATGTTCCATCATGACAATCGCCATTTCCGGAGTGAGAGATACAAGTGGTATTACATTAAAGATCTTAATTGATATAGTAGATTGAGCAGTCAGGTATAAGAAGAACATATTCGGAATAAGAAATAGGGTGGTATTGCGTTAGAGTTCATTCGTGGTGGAGTGGGCCTTGGTAGTCAAGTATAGAGAGTTAGGTTTTATCCAGTTCAGACTTGGATTTCGTTGTTTGGTAATTAGGATGAATCGTTGTGGTATGCCTTGTTGAACAAGCTGGTCTTCAGTGATCTCCAAAAGTTAGTTAGGTCGGGTATTCTTTTCGCGGCGAGTGGTAAAGCATTCCATAGCTGCGTGTCTATGTAGGAGAAGCTGGATGCATATGTTGTTTTGTATTCTAGTCCTTTGCAGCAGGGGTAGTGGAGGTTCAGGGATGTGCGTGCTCATCTTTTGGTGTTCCTGGGTGGTAAGTCTATGAGGCCGGGGCTTCTCCATAAATGATTTTATGAATCAGAGTGCAGATTTTGAATGTAATGCCAGTGGGAGCCAGTGTTGATTTTCTCTTAGGGGTTTGGCACTTTCGTATTTCGTTTTTCCAAATATGAGTCTGGCTGCTGTGTTTTGGGCGGTTTGGAGCTTCTTGACGATTTGTTCTTTACATCCGGCGTATAGTGCGTTACAGTAATCTAGGTGACTTAGCACCATAGATTGAACCAGGCTGCAGAATATTTCCCTTGGGAAGAAAGGTTTTACTCTTTTGAGTTTCCACATTGATTGGAACATTTTCTTAGTTGTATTTTTCGCATGGGTTTCTAGTGTGAGATTACGGTCGATTGTGACTCCAAGCATTTTCAGGCTTTCTGAGACAGGGAGGGTATAGTTTGGGGTGTTTATATTGGCGGTTTTGTTCGTGTTGTGTTGTGATGAAAGGATGAGACATTGTGTTTTCTCTGCGTTAAGTTTTAGACTGGGTCTTGGTTTACATCATAAAACCAGCACACAAATGTTAAAAACCCTGTAGTGCACGTATATGTATATGAGTGAGTGTATGTGTGTAGTGTAGGCATGTTGTTTCTGATCTTACTCAGGTCTGGGATTGCTGCAGGTCCCATGACCTGGGCTCTTCCTGGAGCACAAGAAACAGTCAGAGCCCAGCTTAGGTGCTCCAGAGGCCTCTGCAGAACAAGAATGACCACGCATGAAACAGTAAAATCATATCTATAAACTGGGGGAAAAAACGAGTGGCCTGCATCTGTAGTGCCACATGGGCACTGTTCTTTTGTACTGAAAGCCTTTCTTTCAGATCAAAAAGCAGTGTGTAATCAGTATCTGACATTGTGTGCCAATGACCTTCAGCCGCTGTCTGTAGCCTGCCCAAGTCACCTGCTGAAGGTGATTCCGGGGAACGGAATCCGGCTCTGCTTTTCCTTATATGGACTGATCTAGTACTCTGGCTCTGCCTTTAACCTTCTCGCTTTCAAAGGTGTTAAGATTTCCCTGGCCTGTTAAGGTTTGCTTTGCTGACCTCTTGTGGCCATTAGAAGAAAGACACTACTGAGGCTGGTTTCAGTGATTCCAGTCATCACTGATCCTTATGTACCACGTTCCAGAACTCAGAAAGAAGTTCTCTTTACACAACGCAAGTTCTATTGCGACTGTTAGCACAGAGCTGTTAAGTTACCCATTTCCAGGCTGGAGATTTTGGGGCAGTCCTGGATTTTTTGACCACCCCATCCTGGTGCATTATGGGACCTACAACACTGATTTCAATGAGGCAGGATCAGGCACTACAAATCCCACAATGCTTTGGGATGTAAATTCAAACCAGGACTGGTAAAAAAAGGCTCCAACCTGGAACTGGTAACTTGGCATCTCTGTTGGCAATAAATTTGATACACTGAGATCATACTCCACCTACCCTGGCTTAGGAGTGAAGTTCATTACTGTGGTTAGGGTGGTGGACTTTGGTCCTGAGGAACTGAGTTTGATTCCTACTTCAGGCACAGGTTGTGACTCTGGGCAAGTCACTTAACCCTCCATTGCCCCATGTAAGCCGCATTGAGCCTGCCATGAGTGGGAAAGTGCGGGGTACAAATGTAACAAAAACAAAAAAAAGGAGCAATATGTTGTACAAAAAGCGTATTCCCCTGGATTTATAAAGGTTGCCGAAAGATGAGCACCAAATTTGGATCAGATCGCCAATGAAAACTAATTAGCCAATTAGATGCTAGCAATAAATTATTGGAGTTAATTGGCACTTAATTGATAATTATGAGTTCTGTGAATAAATTCCATAGCACGCTACTCAAAACGGGACATGGCCATGGGAGGCTCAAGGGCATTCCCATAAATTAGGCACGATGTTATAGAATACTTGAATTTCTGCGCCCAGGATTTACACAAGTACATAAGTATTGCCATACTGGGAAAGACCAAAGGTCCATCGAGCCCAGAATCCTGTTTCCAACAGTGGCCAATCCAGGTCACAAGTACCTGGCAAGATCCCAAAAATGTACAAAACATTTTATACTGCTTATTCCAGAAATAGTGGATTTTCCCCAAGTCCATTTAATAACGGTCTATGGACTTTTCCTTTAGGAAGCCGTCCAAACCTTTTTTAAACTCCGCTAAGCTAACCGCCTTTACCACATTCTCTGGCAACGAATTGCAGAGTTTAATTACACGTTGAGTGAAGAAATATTTTCTTCGATTTGTTTTAAATTTACTACATTGTAGCTTCATCGCATGCCCCCTAGTCCTAGTATTTTTGGAAAGCATAAACAGATGCTTCACATCTACCCGTTCAACTCCACTCATTATTTTATAGACCTCTATCATATCTCCCCTCAGCCGCCTTTTCTCCAAGCTGATGTAAGTCCTCACGCCCAAAGCTGGGAAGCGAAATCTGCTTTAAGCACTATTCTATACAACTGTGACCTTTTATAGAATTGGCGCATAATGCAGATCTTAACGGCAACTAACTTTGTGCACCATTTACTGAATCCGGCCCATTATGTAATGAAATAAGCCATCTTCCCTCTGGGGGTGTTTCTTGCTACCAGAACATATGATTAAACAAGTTGCATACTTGTGCACATAGAAACATGACGGCAGATAAGAGCCAAATGGCCCATCCAGTCTGCCCATCCACAGCAACCACTATCTCCTCCTTTCCCTAAGGAAGCCCATGTGTCTGTCCCACGCCTTCTTAAATTCAGGCACAGTCCTTGTCTCCACCACTTCCACCGGGAGACGATTCCAAATTACTTCTGAGCCTATAACCTCTTAACTTCATCCTATACCTTCTCATTCCAGTGTTTTCCTTCATTTGAAAGAGGCTCACCTGCTATACATTAATGCCACAGAGGCATTTAAACATCTCTCCCCTCATATCCCCTCTCTCCTGCCTTTCTTCCAAAATATACATATTAAGAGCCAAGTCTGTTCCCATACGTTTTATGAGAGAGACCACTGACCAATTTGAATGAATGGATGACAAATACAGCAAAGATTGAATGAATTCCTTCAAAAAGGCGGTAAATAAAACCTAATCCTATATAATAATTCTCACCTCCAACATTCTGAGGCTGCCTGGAACCATTGTTTCCTCTGGAGGTGGTGTCCCTCATGTAGTAGATAACAGTGACGTCACACAACCCAAACCAGATTGGCCAGTAGAAGGGAGAGGGGCGGAGCCACGATACAGGGAGCAGCGAATCAGCACAACACTGGGAATGCACAGCAGCAGGAACAGAAGCCTCTCTCACACAGTTACTCTCACATACACTCTCTCAAACATACACACTCAGAGGAAAACCTTGCTAGCGCCCGTTTCCTTTCAAACAGAAACGGGCCTTTTTTTACTAGTAAATAAATAAATAAAAAATAAAGATGACACATATGAATGGATGACAAAAACAGCAAAGCTATTAGGCAAATTAGCTTTGTTATGAAAACTGGCGGAAAGGTTTGCCATTTCTTTCATGTATCACAGCTGTAAGCTCTACAAAAAAATATTCACCCAGCGGCGTACCAAGGGCGGGGTGGTGGTCCGCTCCGGGTGCATGCTGCTGGGGGGGGGGGGGGTGCAGAGAGCAGCTGCACGTCTGTCGGCTCTGCTGGCTCCATGCTCTCTCTGCCCTGGAACAGGTTGCTCCCAGCAGCCAAGAATGCACCTGGGGGGGGGGGGGGTTTGATGCATTGGGGGGGGGGGTATCATTGTGCCAGGAGGGAGGGGTCGAGTCGTGCTGCACCCGGGGAGGGGGGTGCGCATCAGCAATCCGCCCCGGGTGGCAGCCACCTAGGACCGTCACTGCGTTCACCCCAAGGTTTTCTTTGCTTCTGTTATTCATACTGGAACTTCGAAGGGGACTGGCGCATTTACCTGTCACTTTTCACTAATACCCACTAAGGAGTGGATAGAGCTGAAGGTCTGTGCCTCACAATAAAAGAAATGTATTTCAACAACATCTCCTCCAAGGGTCCGCCTAGGTAGAATTCTGTCCAGAAACCCATAAAAAGGCCTGAGATAAGTAAGAAAGAAATAAAAAGAGAGAAAAATCAACAGGGGTCTATGGCACTGCATCAGGAAGCAATACAAACTGCAAAGCAAAGATGACTGTTCACTTTTGTTTTTTTTTTCCCCATAAGTTTGTTCATTTGCATTTTCATGCAGCTGTATGTGGTATCTTCCATCTTGAGTAGAGAGGTGTGGTGGCCGTGTTAGTCCACCTTTAAAGGTAATCAATAGAAATAGAATAAAAGAAAACATGGAAAAGAAAACAAGGACTAACAATACATTTTTTTTGATTAGCTGTTACTTATCAAAATTTGCTTATTTCTGATCTGACGAAGAAGGGCCACCTTCGAAAGCTAATCAAAAAATGTATTGTTAGTCCAATGAAAAAGGTATCATCTTATTTTCTTTTCCATGTTTTATTTTATTCTATTTCTATTGATTAACTGGAAAGCAAAAAACAAATGCTTCTGAAAAATAACTAATTTTGCTTAATTAACCAATTGAGAGGGCATCATTCCAAAACTATATGTTATGACTCTGCCCCAGTATCATGCTCTCATTCATCTCGCCCCCTGGTGGTCAGACCTGGTGGTCGCAATGGATTGTCTGTTGATGGTTCTCCCGGTTCCAGAAGTCATGCCGGTCCAGTCCGGATTTTGTAGCCTGCCAGTTGGTCTCGAGACTTTTTGGAACTCAGCTGTTTCCGTACCTGGTGAACTCCCTGGCTGTTGGCCTTTATTAACCACCTGGAAGTGTTTCTAGTTTGCCTTGCAATAGAGGTCCTCAGAGGTGTGTCTTCTGCGGTTGTTTGTTGCTGTGCTTTCCCTGCTACTTTCAGTTTCTGCCTTTGAACCTTTGCCTGGACCTGGACTTTGACTTTGTTTGCCGCCTGCCTTGGAACCCATGCCTGGAGCTGGACCTTGACTTTGTTTGCCTGGCCCCGGTTCTGCTGGGTTCGTGGACTGTCTTCCTGCTCCCTGCTGTGGCTTCTGTTCCGGTGGGTGTTCCTCCTGCCGCTGCCGCCCTCGGCAGTAGCCCAAGGGCTCACTATCCAGTGTTTCGTGTGAAGCGTGACACTATATGATGCAATAAAAGTAATAACTGGAAAAAAAGAAACGTCAACAGCCCAGGGACAAGTCATAGACTTTTTAACAAACTCTCAAAAGGCTCTATACTATCACAGGTTTCCAATACAAACCAGGAAAACAACTCCAACAAGTATTCCACAGGGATGTCTATCCTGCTTATTTTCGAAGGAGATCGCCGGCCATCTTCCGACACAAATCGGGAGATGGCTGGCGATCTCCTGAACCCGGCCAAATCGGTATAATGGAAAGCTGATTTTGGCTGGCGCCAACTGCTTTCTGTCGCGGAGCCGGCCGAACTTCAAGGGGGCGTGTCGGTAGGGTAGCGAAGGCAGGACGGGGCAGGACAGGGGCGTGGTCACGAGATGGCCGGCTTCGCCCGATAATGGAAAAAAGAAAGCCGGCCCTGACGAGCATTTCGCCGGCTTCACTTGGTCCCTTTTTTTTCAGGACCAAGCTTCAAAAAGGTGCCCCAACTGACCAAGTGACCACCGGAGGGAATCGGGGATCACCTCCCCTTACTCCCCCAGTGGTCACCGACCCCCTCCCACCCCAAAAATTTTTTAAAAAAAACCTTTTTTGCGAGTCTCTATGCCAGCCTGAAATGTCATACCCAGCTCCCTGACAGCAGTATGCAGGTCCCTGGAGCAGTTTTTTGTGGGTGCAGTGCACTTCAGGCAGGTGGACCCAGGCCCATCCCCCCCCCCCCCCACCTGTTACACTTGTGGTGCTAAGTGTTGAGCCCTCCAAACCCCCCAAAGGTCTCAAAGCAAAAATAGACATGCGGCAATTTTGATTTTGTCGCATGTCCATTTTCGGCAAAAAAAGAAAATACTTTTTTTTTATAGGCGTGCTAAAAAAATGGATCGGCGCACACCCAAAACCTGTGCCTACACTACCGCAAGCCATTTTTCAGTGCGCCTTAGTAAAAGGACCCCTAAATGATAAGATGCCCATAATAATTTGCACCTCCAACGTTCTATGTCTGGATGCCTGGGTTCGTAACATCCATTCCCACTCAATGCCCCGCCCTCGTGTCAAAACGTAATTATGTCAGAGGGCGGAACAATGAGAGGGAAGGGAACGCTGGAGGCAAGCTGACATCAGGAGGGATGTTATGAACGGAAGCCAGCGCCAACCAGCCAGAGAACTTTCAGGTACAAATCGAGGGGAGGAGAGAATCATGGGACATCGAGGGGAGAGAGGGAAGGAGGAAGGAAGGAAGGGAAGGGGAGGGGAGGGCAGAGGAGAATTGATAGACATGGATGGGATGGGAGGACAGTAGAGGAGCGAATCGTGGGACACAGATGGGAGGGCAGGGAAGAGGAGAATCGCTGGACATGGAGGGGAGGGCAGGGGAGAGAGAAAAAAAAAGCTTACAGGACAGCCTACCTAGGGCCCGTTTCATTGTTGAGGAAACGGGCATGGTTCCACTAGTAGGAATATAAAGGGCATCTTATCATTTAGTGCACACTAATCGTTAGCACGTGCTAAATCCATTACTGCACTTTAGTAAAAGGATTCTTTAATAATAGTGCTTAACAAGATCCAAGAAAATATCCCTGAAGCTATGGTGTCAATACAAAGTAACTTATCATGAAGAATTACACTAAGGAGAGAAAACAGTGCATTTGTTTCTAGCAAAAAAGGTGCCGGTATTCAAATGCTAAGCCACCCTTCAGGGGTGGGGTGATCACTGAGGGACCCACCCTACAATAACCAGGCCCCCTGCAACTAGTCACACAATCTATGGCAAGGCAGAATTGGTGGGTAGAGCCTGAGCTCTTTCGTTAAAACTTGGGGTCCACATGGGTCAATTTTACCAGACAATGGAAAAGGTGCCGGTACTCAGTACCCCCAAATACCCTCTCAAAAAAAGCCCCAAGAGTCAAGCTATAAAACGTTTTTTTTACTAGTAGGTGCAGAAGAGTCAATCTTGATAACATCCAGAAATACTTCTCACTGATCAGGGTCAAAAAAGACCTACTTAAGCCAGGGGTGTAGCTAGCATGGGGCCACGGGGGCATGGGCCTCTGTAGATTTGGCCCTGGACCCCCCCTGCCATGACCCTCTCGACCTCCCCTTCTCACCACCAACCCTCCCCCACCGCTGTCAAGTACCTTTGCTGGCGGGGGACCCCAACCCCCGCCAGCCGAAGTCCTCTTCTCGGCCGCGCGGCGTTGCTTGCTGAATGATCTGGTCAAGTTTCTGTGCGTGCGTCTGACATCCTGTGCGTGCGTCTGACGTCCTGCACGTGCAGGACGTCAGACGCACGCACAGAAACAGATTCAAACTTGATCAGATCATTCGGCAACGCCACGCGGCCGAGAAGAGGACTTCGGCTGGCGGGGGCTGGGGTCCCCCGCCAGCAAAGGTACGCGGTGGGAGAGGGTTGACGGTGGGAAGGGGGGGTCGAGAGGTTTGCGGAAGGGGTGAAAGTTGGTGGCAGGCGGGGGGTCGGTGGCGCCGGGGGGGGGAATAAAATGTGCCCCCTCACCTCGGGCTCTGGACCCCCTCCCGTCGATGTCTGGCTAAGCCCCTGACTTATGCACTAAGGGGTCCTTTTACAAAGGCACACTAGTGTTTTTAGTATGTGCTAATGATTAGAACACGCTAAACACTAGAGACACCCATAGAAATATATGGGTGTCTCTAATGTTTAGCTTGTGCTTATTTTTAATGCGCACTAAAATCGCTAGTGCACCTTTGTAAAAAGGACCCCTAAATAAGTTACCCAACATTTACGAGGAAATCTTAATATGAATTTAGTCCCAAGTGAGACTACGTGTTGCCACATTTAAAGACATTTCTTTCTACTAACCAGTGTAACTTTAGTTAAAATCAGGAAAAATACAAATCTTTAGGCCCATGAAAAGTTTTTGCCTATGGCGAAAGTAAAGTTTCATAGTACGATCTTGATCCTGCGGAAAGACAAAAGTTACCAGAAGAGTTTCATGAGTCACAGTTTCTTTATCAGATTTTTTTCTAGAAATACAGTGAGGTCTAGATTGTCCTAAAATATCTCCTCCAAGTTTAGAACTTTGAGCAGCCCCCTGTGTATTTCCCTGCGGTGACGAGGCTTTATATTTTGAGGAACTATAATATGCCTTAGTAATCGGTGGGAAAGACTCCTTAGTCTTTCCCACCGATTACTGTCGTTTCTTTCTTTACAACATCCGTAAAATCCTCCCCTTTCTTTCCGAGCACTCTACCAAAACCCTCATCCACACCCTTGTCACCTCTCGTTTAGACTACTGCAATCTGCTTCTTGCTGGCCTCCCACTTAGTCACCTCTCCCCTCTCCAGTCGGTTCAAAACTCTGCTGCCCATCTCGTCTTCCGCCAGGGTCGTTTTACTCAAACTACCCCTCTCCTCAAGTCGCTTCACTGGCTCCCTATCCGTTTTCACATCCTGTTCAAACTTCTTCTACTAACCTATAAATGTACTCACTCTGCTGCTCCCCAGTATCTCTCCATACTCGTCCTTCCCTACACCCCTTCCCGTGCACTCCGCTCCATGGATAAATCCTTCTTATCTGTTCCCTTCTCCACTACTGCCAACTCCAGACTTCGCGCCTTCTGTCTCGTTGCACCCTATGCCTGGAATAAACTTCCTGAGCCCCTACGTCTTGCCCCATCCTTGGCCACCTTTAAATCTAGACTGAAAGCCCACCTCTTTAACATTGCTTTTGACTCGTAACCACTTGTAACCACTCGCTTCCACCTACCCTCCTCTCTTCCTTCCCGTTCACATTAATTGATTTGATTTGCATACTTTATTTATTTTTTGTCTATTAGATTGTAAGCTCTTTGAGCAGGGACTGTCTTTCTTCTATGTTTGTGCAGCGCTGCGTACGCCTTGTAGCGCTATAGAAATGCTAAATAGTAGTAGTAGTAGTACTTAGGCAACAAAAGCACTTCTTCAAAGTAACTCTTCAAAAAGCTGATTTGAGGACAAATTTGGAAAATTTAGAAAGCGCAAGTTCAAAAATCTCAATGAGCTCTCCAAGTTTTCAAGTCGTCTGTTAGTAATTCCTTTATCCTTAACCAGAACTGCCTGAATTTTCTGTGATTCAGAAGTAACTTTTTGAACGTGAGTTTGCAACGTTATCAAGGAAGTATAATTTTTCACTACAGTGGCACTAAATTAGTCAAACAAGCAACTGCTAAATGCAATGAAGTCAAACCCTCCCACACCGATTCCAGGGAGACCTTTGCCAGTCTTACTGCTGGTAGCTGCATCTTCAAGGATTCACGTGTTTCCTGTTTCAAAACTTGAGGCAAAGCAACCAAAGATGTACCAAGACTCAAAGAAGTCTGCACCTATTGATCCGGAGTAACCTCTCCGAAGTTTTTTCGGGCGCTTCAACACATAGGGACTCTCCTCCCAAGATGGCATGCCGGCATGTGACGTGGATTGCTGCACCACTTCTCCAACACAGAGCACCCATGCAGGTGGGAGAGGAGCTTGCCGCTGACCCGGGCTTCGGCTGACTTCAGCAACTCCCATAGCCAGTACTTCAGAGCAGGAGGGATCAGCGACTTACTTCGGGAAAAAGCCTCGGTGATGGACACTCCGTTGAGACTCGGAGGGAAAGTCTGTTTACCCTTACACTTCTGAAACAGTAACGTGCAGAGCGTTGCTTTCTCGTGGCTTTCCTTAGGTGGCCATCTTGGAGAAGCACGCTTCGTTAGAGCATATATTTTTGACCTGTGTACAGCAGAACTGCCAAGTTACCCATTCCAGGAGGGAGACCTTTTGGCCGGTCCTGGATTTCTGGTGCATTATGGGACCTTCAGCACGGACTGCTTTGGGATGTAAGTTTAAAAAGCGGGACCAGCCAAAAAGTCTCCCTCTTGGAATGGGTAACTTGATAGCTCTGTTACAGATTTTGGAGGGTTATAAACCGATTATTTGAGGGGGCTCTTGGGGATACAGATAGATATCAAGGTTGAGTCCCAGCTGTTCAATGATATAAGGGGCCCTTTTACTAAGTTAAGGTAAGCTCTGCCGTATGCCATGCTCAGGACTGCTTTAACCACCAATGGGGCCCTGGACAAACTTTTGTGGATTGGGCCCCCCCGCCCTGGGCCAGCGGCACAGCTTCCTTAGCCCCCTGCCAGCCAGGCTACGTCCCACTGAAACAAATGCGGCATAAAGGTGTGGAGCCACTTTCTAGGTCATGCTGCAGATGACTCTGCTGGTTCTACACCATAAAAACAGGGAGTTCATGTCAGAAGAGGCCAGGACTGGCAGAGGCATCAGCTGTGCAGCCTAGACAGCAGCCCCACCCCAGTAATTAAGACTGAATTGTAAAACTGGAGAATTATATATTTATAAAGCAATATAAATGGCAGAACAAATGTAAATACCCCAAGTCAAACTAATTACCTCAAACAACAACTTGGACAAAAAATTTTTTTTTTTTACCTTTTCTTAAAGCAATTAAAAAACGTTTTGTGTTTAAATGTGCTCAGTCCGTGCCTATTGCAACCATTATATCCCCAGGGGGAATATGTGGTCGTGTCACAGATGGAACCATCATTGCACATTCGATGTTCCGCCTCCTTATTAAGTATATATTAGCAGGGACTGTCCTTCTTTGTTAATTTGTACAGCGCTGCGTAACCCTAGTAGCGCTCTAGAAATGTTAAGTAGTAGTAGTAGTATATACATACACCTGAACCAGCTGTAAGGTCTTCACCATATATGGGATATTACATTGTAGCAAACAAAATACTGTATATTGAAACGCATTGCCTAACATATCTAAGCACTGCTAACTGTATGTAACATTGTAATGTGCTAAACTCTAAGCCCAGCACATGCCAGCAATCCAGTTATTAGATATAAACATAGGGAGGTACATGAATGTTCAGTGACACCAATATTACTCGCCCCACAAACAAAACATACAAGTCAATTGTCCAAAGACAGAAATGTATAACAAAATAATCACTTCCCTTGAGGATATATCGTGCTCGTGTTTGTGCTCAAATCATACTTCATTCATCCACTCATTCTCGCCATTTCAATAGGTGTTCCCTTTAACTCTGGCCGAGTTTCACACATCTTCATCAGAAAGGGAAACTGTAAAGAAAAAAAATTCTAATTATCCAACCAAACTGCCACGCAAACTGAAATAAACCATATCAATTCATTCCATATCCACTACCTTAACCTATTTTACTCACACAACTCAAATGTAAACCAACATCGGACACCAACCCTGAATGGGTTCGCGTCTGGAGTCCTCCTTCACACCGGGAAGAGTGCCTGACGTCATGCTCCCGCGCTCTTTAAATGCCCATATGTATTCAAACCCAGCACTCCACCCCGTAAATGAAAGCGCCCCGGAACCACCTCCCCTTAAAGAGCTAGATCCCTTTTATCCTTTATCCTGAAACATGCCCACCCTACTCTGGAAGCAAGCATACAGAAACATAGCGCCCCCGCGCTAAAAAACAAGGCACCAGACACATAGACCTCTTATAATCATACCCATTCGACCTCTCTGTTCAACCCCCAGGGGTGAACAGTGTTCCAAGAAAATATGAAGCGTTGTTCCTTCTGGGTAAGTCTCGCGCTCAGGTTCCCTCCTCTCTCTAATTCTATCTGCAAGAGAACCGTATAGCATAGGTCCTGTTGAAACTCCTGCCAATGACCTGACAGGGGAGCCTCAGCTTTACATGTGCGGATGTTACTCACATGTTCCCCAACACGAGTTTTTATTTTTCTAGTAATATGGCCAATGTAGAACAAACCACACGGACACCAAATACAATATACAACCCCCTGTGAGTTACAATTCGTTCTTTTGCGCAAAAGAAATGCTCGCCTATTGTGGGGGGGGGGCTGAATAGTGTCCCCCTCACGAACATATCTACAATACGGACAACCCCCCACATTTATGTTTAAATCTTTTTATTGACATATAAACAACATCACTTCAAACATGAGTTAAACCGAATGAGATATATAAAGTCATCTTCTCCAAGGTACCATCATACATTTTACTTTTACCCCACCCTCCAAACTCGTACCCCCCTGGGTTCTACTGACACCTCTCTTGTGCTGTAATAACAGCTGCATAGCACTAAAACTTTGCTGCGATGTGAAAGTGTCCACAAAGTCTTCTGTGAGGCATCCAGGATGATATGCATTATTAGCCAATACCTAAGGTTACATATCAATGAATGCCTGGAGCTGCCGCGGGCTTAGCGGGGTTTTATGTTTAATTCTTCTATTGTAATGCCGTGACAAAACTTTACCCGACATGATCCACATACCAACATCTCCACTGGTCCAATTATGTCTGTTTAGAAACAATGTACAATTTCCTCCCAACCCCCACCCTCTCCCCCCTCTAACCCCCCACATTTATAATGTCCCGGGTCATTCTGATGATGTTCCTTGGGTCTAGAAAGCATTTCACCTAAATTGCGTCCCCTCTTATATGCAAAACAAGGTAGTTCTTGAAATGGTGCATGAACTTGGAGAACATGCCAATGTTTATACGCCAGCTGCCTAATATGGCTGGAAATCTTGGAGAACGGTAACACACAAACTACAGACTTCGACTCATTCTGAGCCCTAGGTTGACGGAGCCACTGACGGTCCGCATTCGATGCTCTTTTATACGCATTGCAGACTACTCTATCTGGATAGCCCCGTTGATGGAACCGCTGATACATATCAGCCGCTTGTTTTCTGAAGTCTTCCTTCCCAGAGCATACACGTGTCAAGCGCAAGAACTGTCCCGATGGAATATTGTTCCGTAACTGTCTAGGGTGGAAACTGGAGTAGTGAAGCACCTTATTGCTATCTGTTTCTTTCCTATAGATCGAGGTACGCACGCCTCCCCCGTCTATTATGATGGAAACGTCTAAAAAATTGATGGTCTTATGAGTCCACGAGGCTGTGAAACTCATATGAGCATCCACACTATTAATGTGAGCCACAAACTGTTGTAGATCCTCTGCCGTGCCATCCCAAATGAGAAGAATATCGTCGCTATATCTCTTCCACAAAAGGACCTTACTCATCTGCGGAGAGGGATAGATAAATCTGTTTTCAAACCTAGTCATGTATAAACATGCCACAGAGGGGGCCACAGTCGCCCCCATCGCCACTCCATTAATCTGGTGGAAATATCGACCTTCAAATGTAAAATAATTGTTCTTTATCACAAGCTCACTCATGTGATTCAACAATTGTGTCTTCTCCCCTTAGATGAATAGTGGGGACAGGTATTCAGATATGGTCTTCAACGCCTCATCTTGGGGGATGTTTGTATATAGCACCACAACATCCAAGGTGGCTAATAATACTGGTCTATCCTCTGGAATATTCACATCCCCCAGGATCTTCAACAGATGAGCAGTACCTTTCACATATGTGGATAACACATCACATTATCAAAGTCTGCCGGGTGATCCAACCTCTCAAATAAAATCCAAAATTCCACGCCTGTTAGTGGAAGCCAATACAGCTGGGAGTATTTCTCATAAGGAGTACAAATATTTATATAGGGAATGCCCTCGGGTTCCTTATATTTATTTTTTTACCTTTGATGCGACCACCAGGACGCCCGATTGTTTCAGGCCGTGGGTCTTTGCTGGAACCGCTGTCTGAGTATGTGGACCACTACATTAAACCACGAGTGGAGGAAGCAAGGTCATATGTGAAAGATACTGCTCATCTGTTGAAGATCCTGGGGGATGTGAATATTCCAGAGGATAGACTAGTATTATTAGCCACCTTGGATGTTGTGGCGCTATATACAAACATCCCCCAAGAAAGAAAGGTAGGGAGGAGAGGAGTGGGAAGGGCATCAATGAAGAGAAGGAAGAAGGGAAAGGATGGTGTAGAAGAGACAGGAGCAAGAGGGAGGTATGGATGGAGAGAAGGGAAGAGGCGATCAATGAGGGAATTAGAGAGACGAGTGAATGGAGAGAAAGAATGTATGTGAGGAGGAGAGGCACAAGAGAACATTTGGGGAGGGAGAGGGGAATGGAAGAGTATAGTAAAGAAAAACAAGTAATAGAAGTAATTAAAAAACAAACCAGCACAAGCAAAAGAAAGTTGGCAACAGGATGGAAAATTCTAGGGAAAATGCTGAGAGAATAAAATAGATAGCAGAAGAAGAAAACAGAGAAATCAAAAGTGAGACGAGATGTGGAAAAAGATAAATGAATATATAAAAGCTAGAGAAATGAAAATACAGTAAATCTAATAAAAATGTTTAAAACCATAAAAAATACAAAGGTTTGAGATTAGTTTATTGTCACCCTGCTGAACCAACAATTGAATAAGTGATTGAGGCTGGTGATGGCAGACCTGGGGGTGGGGGGGGGGGGGGGGGGCTGAGAGAGAGAGAGAGAGCATGTGGAAAAGTAAGTGTGTGTGTGTCAGTGGGGTGGGGGGAGGAGAGAGAGAACATGTGGAAAAGTAAGTGTGTGTGTGTGTCAGTGGGGTGGGGGGGAGGAGAGAGAGAGCATGTGGAAAAGTAAGTGTGTGTGTGTCAGTGGGGTGGGGGGGAGGAGAGAGAGAGGATGTGGAAAAGTAAGTGTGTGTGTGTCAGTGGGGTGGGGGGAGGAGAGAGAGAGAATGTGGAAAAGTAAGTGTGTGTGTGTGTCAGTGGGGTGGGGGGAGGAGAGAGAGAGCATGTGGAAAAGTAAGTGTGTGTGTGTCAGTGGGGTGGGGGGAGGAGAGAGAGAGCATGTGGAAAAGTAAGTGTGTGTGTGTCAGTGGGGTGGGGGGAGGAGAGAGAGAACATGTGGAAAAGTAAGTGTGTGTGTGTGTCAGTGGGGTGGGGGGAGGAGAGAGAGAGCATGTGGAAAAGTAAGTGTGTGTGTGTCAGTGGGGTGGGGGGAGGAGAGAGAGAGGATGTGGAAAAGTAAGTGTGTGTGTGTCAGTGGGGTGGGGGGGAAGAGAGAGAGAGCATGTGGAAAAGTAAGTGTGTGTGTGTGTCAGTGGGGTGGGGGGAGGAGAGAGAGAGCATGTGGAACAGTAAGTGTGTGTGTGTCAGTGGGGTGGGGGGGAGGAGAGAGAGAGAGCATGTGGAAAAGTAAGTGTGTGTGTGTCAGTGGGGTGAGGGGAGGAGAGAGAGAGCATGTGGAAAAGTAAGTGTGTGTGTCAGTGGGCTGGGGGGGAGGAGAGAGAGGATGTGGAAAAGTAAATGTGTGTGTGTGTGTCAGTGGGGTGGGGGGGAGGAGAGAGAGAGGATGTGGAAAAGTAAGTGTGTGTGTGTCAGTGGGGTGGGGGGGAGGAGAGAGAGGATGTGGAAAAGTAAGTGTGTGTGTGTCAGTGGGGTGGGGGGGAGAGAGAGAGCATGTGGAAAAGTAAGTGTGTGTGTGTGTGTCAGTGGGGTGGGGGGAGGAGAGAGAGGATGTGGAAAAGTAAGTGTGTGTGTGTGTGTCAGTGGGGTGGGGGGGAGGAGAGAGAGGATGTGGAAAAGTAAGTGTGTGTGTGTGTGTCAGTGGGGTGGGGGGGAGGAGAGAGAGCATGTGGAAAAGTAAGTGTGTGTGTGTGTGTCAGTGGGGTGGGGGGAGGAGAGAGAGAGAGAGCATGTGGAAAAGTAAGTGTGTGTGTGTGTGTCAGTGGGGTGGGGGGAGGAGAGAGAGAGAGAGCATGTGGAAAAGTAAGTGTGTGTGTGTCAGTGGGGTGGGGGGGAGGAGAGAGAGGATGTGGAAAAGTAAGTGTATGTGTGTGTCAGTGGGGTGGGGGGGGGAGGAGAGAGAGAGGATGTGGAAAAGTAAGTGTGTGTGTGTCAGTGGGGTGGGGGGGAGGAGAGAGAGGATGTGGAAAAGTAAGTGTGTGTGTGTGTGTCAGTGGGGTGGGGGGGGAGGAGAGAGAGGATGTGGAAAAGTAAGTGTGTGTGTGTGTGTCAGTGGGGTGGGGGGGAGGAGAGAGAGCATGTAGAAAAGTAAGTGTGTGTGTGTGTGTCAGTGGGGTGGGGGGAGGAGAGAGAGGATGTGGAAAAGTAAGTGTGTGTGTGTGTGTCAGTGGGGTGGGGGGGAGGAGAGAGAGGATGTGGAAAAGTAAGTGTGTGTGTGTGTGTCAGTGGGGTGGGGGGAGGAGAGAGAGGATGTGGAAAAGTAAGTGTGTGTGTGTGTGTCAGTGGGGTGGGGGGGAGGAGAGAGAGGATGTGGAAAAGTAAGTGTGTGTGTGTGTGTCAGTGGGGTGGGGGGGAGGAGAGAGAGCATGTGGAAAAGTAAGTGTGTGTGTGTGTGTCAGTGGGGTGGGGGGAGGAGAGAGAGAGAGAGCATGTGGAAAAGTAAGTGTGTGTGTGTGTGTCAGTGGGGTGGGGGGAGGAGAGAGAGAGAGCATGTGGAAAAGTAAGTGTGTGTGTGTCAGTGGGGTGGGGGGGAGGAGAGAGAGGATGTGGAAAAGTAAGTGTATGTGTGTGTCAGTGGGGTGGGGGGGGGAGGAGAGAGAGAGGATGTGGAAAAGTAAGTGTGTGTGTGTCAGTGGGGTGGGGGGGAGGAGAGAGAGGATGTGGAAAAGTAAGTGTGTGTGTGTCAGTGGGGTGGGGGGGAGAGAGAGAGCATGTGGAAAAGTAAGTGTGTGTGTGTGTGTCAGTGGGGTGGGGGGGAGGAGAGAGAGGATGTGGAAAAGTAAGTGTGTGTGTGTGTGTCAGTGGGGTGGGGGGGAGGAGAGAGAGCATGTAGAAAAGTAAGTGTGTGTGTGTGTGTCAGTGGGGTGGGGGAGGAGAGAGAGGATGTGGAAAAGTAAGTGTGTGTGTGTGTGTCAGTGGGGTGGGGGGGAGGAGAGAGAGGATGTGGAAAAGTAAGTGTGTGTGTGTGTGTCAGTGGGGTGGGTGGGAGGAGAGAGAGCATGTAGAAAAGTAAGTGTGTGTGTGTGTGTGTCAGTGGGGTGGGGGGAGGAGAGAGAGGATGTGGAAAAGTAAGTGTGTGTGTGTGTGTCAGTGGGGGGGGGGGGGAGGAGAGAGAGCATGTAGAAAAGTAAGTGTGTGTGTGTGTGTCAGTGGGGTGGGGGGAGGAGAGAGAGGATGTGGAAAAGTAAGTGTGTGTGTGTGTGTCAGTGGGGTGGGGGGGAGGAGAGAGAGGATGTGGAAAAGTAAGTGTGTGTGTGTGTGTCAGTGGGGTGGGGGGAGGAGAGAGAGGATGTGGAAAAGTAAGTGTGTGTGTGTGTGTCAGTGGGGTGGGGGGGAGGAGAGAGAGGATGTGGAAAAGTAAGTGTGTGTGTGTGTGTCAGTGGGGTGGGTGGGAGGAGAGAGAGCATGTAGAAAAGTAAGTGTGTGTGTGTGTGTGTCAGTGGGGTGGGGGGAGGAGAGAGAGGATGTGGAAAAGTAAGTGTGTGTGTGTGTGTCAGTGGGGTGGGGGGGAGGAGAGAGAGCATGTAGAAAAGTAAGTGTGTGTGTGTGTGTCAGTGGGGTGGGGGGGAGGAGAGAGAGGATGTGGAAAAGTAAGTGTGTGTGTGTGTGTCAGTGGGGTGGGGGGGAGGAGAGAGAGGATGTGGAAAAGTAAGTGTGTGTGTGTGTGTCAGTGGGGTGGGGGGGAGGAGAGAGAGCATGTAGAAAAGTAAGTGTGTGTGTGTGTGTCAGTGGGGTGGGGGAGGAGAGAGAGGATGTGGAAAAGTAAGTGTGTGTGTGTGTGTCAGTGGGGTGGGGGGGAGGAGAGAGAGGATGTGGAAAAGTAAGTGTGTGTGTGTGTGTCAGTGGGGTGGGGGGAGGAGAGAGAGGATGTGGAAAAGTAAGTGTGTGTGTGTGTGTCAGTGGGGTGGGGGGGGGGAGAGAGAGGATGTGGAAAAGTAAGTGTGTGTGTGTGTGTCAGTGGGGTGGGTGGGAGGAGAGAGAGCATGTAGAAAAGTAAGTGTGTGTGTGTGTGTGTCAGTGGGGTGGGGGGAGGAGAGAGAGGATGTGGAAAAGTAAGTGTGTGTGTGTGTGTCAGTGGGGGGGGGGGGAGGAGAGAGAGCATGTAGAAAAGTAAGTGTGTGTGTGTGTGTCAGTGGGGTGGGGGGAGGAGAGAGAGGATGTGGAAAAGTAAGTGTGTGTGTGTGTGTCAGTGGGGGGGGGGGGAGGAGAGAGAGGATGTGGAAAAGTAAGTGTGTGTGTGTGTGTCAGTGGGGTGGGGGGAGGAGAGAGAGGATGTGGAAAAGTAAGTGTGTGTGTGTGTGTTAGTGGGGGGGGGGGGAGGAGAGAGAGGATGTGGAAAAGTAAGTGTGTGTGTGTGTGTCAGTGGGGTGGGTGGGAGGAGAGAGAGCATGTAGAAAAGTAAGTGTGTGTGTGTGTGTGTCAGTGGGGTGGGGGGAGGAGAGAGAGGATGTGGAAAAGTAAGTGTGTGTGTGTGTGTCAGTGGGGTGGGGGGGAGGAGAGAGAGCATGTAGAAAAGTAAGTGTGTGTGTGTGTGTCAGTGGGGTGGGGGGAGGAGAGAGAGGATGTGGAAAAGTAAGTGTGTGTGTGTGTGTCAGTGGGGTGGGGGGGAGGAGAGAGAGGATGTGGAAAAGTAAGTGTGTGTGTGTGTGTCAGTGGGGTGGGGGGAGGAGAGAGAGGATGTGGAAAAGTAAGTGTGTGTGTGTGTGTCAGTGGGGTGGGGGGGAGGAGAGAGAGGATGTGGAAAAGTAAGTGTGTGTGTGTGTGTCAGTGGGGTGGGTGGAGGAGAGAGAGCATGTAGAAAAGTAAGTGTGTGTGTGTGTGTGTCAGTGGGGTGGGGGGAGGAGAGAGAGGATGTGGAAAAGTAAGTGTGTGTGTGTGTGTCAGTGGGGTGGGGGGGAGGAGAGAGAGCATGTAGAAAAGTAAGTGTGTGTGTGTGTGTCAGTGGGGTGGGGGGAGGAGAGAGAGGATGTGGAAAAGTAAGTGTGTGTGTGTGTGTCAGTGGGGTGGGGGGGAGGAGAGAGAGGATGTGGAAAAGTAAGTGTGTGTGTGTGTGTCAGTGGGGTGGGGGGAGGAGAGAGAGGATGTGGAAAAGTAAGTGTGTGTGTGTGTGTCAGTGGGGTGGGGGGGAGGAGAGAGAGCATGTAGAAAAGTAAGTGTGTGTGTGTGTGTCAGTGGGGTGGGGGGAGGAGAGAGAGGATGTGGAAAAGTAAGTGTGTGTGTGTGTGTCAGTGGGGTGGGGGGGAGGAGAGAGAGGATGTGGAAAAGTAAGTGTGTGTGTGTGTGTCAGTGGGGTGGGGGGAGGAGAGAGAGGATGTGGAAAAGTAAGTGTGTGTGTGTGTGTCAGTGGGGTGGGGGGGGGGAGAGAGAGGATGTGGAAAAGTAAGTGTGTGTGTGTGTGTCAGTGGGGTGGGTGGGAGGAGAGAGAGCATGTAGAAAAGTAAGTGTGTGTGTGTGTGTGTCAGTGGGGTGGGGGGAGGAGAGAGAGGATGTGGAAAAGTAAGTGTGTGTGTGTGTGTCAGTGGGGTGGGGGGGGAGGAGAGAGAGCATGTAGAAAAGTAAGTGTGTGTGTGTGTGTCAGTGGGGTGGGGGGAGGAGAGAGAGGATGTGGAAAAGTAAGTGTGTGTGTGTGTGTCAGTGGGGTGGGGGGGAGGAGAGAGAGGATGTGGAAAAGTAAGTGTGTGTGTGTGTCAGTGGGGTGGGGGGAGGAGAGAGAGGATGTGGAAAAGTAAGTGTGTGTGTGTGTGTCAGTGGGGTGGGGGGGAGGAGAGAGAGGATGTGGAAAAGTAAGTGTGTGTGTGTGTGTCAGTGGGGTGGGTGGGAGGAGAGAGAGCATGTAGAAAAGTAAGTGTGTGTGTGTGTGTGTCAGTGGGGTGGGGGGAGGAGAGAGAGGATGTGGAAAAGTAAGTGTGTGTGTGTGTGTCAGTGGGGTGGGGGGGAGGAGAGAGAGCATGTAGAAAAGTAAGTGTGTGTGTGTGTGTCAGTGGGGTGGGGGGGAGGAGAGAGAGGATGTGGAAAAGTAAGTGTGTGTGTGTGTGTCAGTGGGGTGGGGGGGAGGAGAGAGAGGATGTGGAAAAGTAAGTGTGTGTGTGTGTGTCAGTGGGGTGGGGGGAGGAGAGAGAGGATGTGGAAAAGTAAGTGTGTGTGTGTGTGTCAGTGGGGTGGGGGGGAGGAGAGAGAGGATGTGGAAAAGTAAGTGTGTGTGTGTGTGTCAGTGGGGTGGGGGGGAGGAGAGAGAGCATGTAGAAAAGTAAGTGTGTGTGTGTGTGTGTCAGTGGGGTGGGGGGAGGAGAGAGAGGATGTGGAAAAGTAAGTGTGTGTGTGTGTGTCAGTGGGGTGGGGGGGAGGAGAGAGAGCATGTAGAAAAGTAAGTGTGTGTGTGTCAGTGGGGTGGGGGAGAGAGAAAGCTAATGAATTTCTTTTCAAAATAGGGTTGCCAACTACACGTCCCTGCCCAGGAGTAGATCAACCGTGGCAAACCTGGATCTAGGTGGTGTCTCAGTGGCATAGCCACGGGTGCCTTCATTTTTGCGTTCACTTTGGTCTATAGATAGGTCAGGGCGGGGACGGTGCCCTTTGTCGTGTGACAGCCCTGGCCACCTCTCAGCTTGCCTTACCTTAAAGTTGGCTCTCTGCCTCCATAACGTATGAGTCACTCCCAGCCAATAGCTCATTCATCGCTATTTGTCTGCTTTATTTCACTCGTTAGCTGTAATTTCTGCACTCTGTAATCCGATCAGTGAGTGACAGGGAAGAAGGAAGGACGGACACTACACGGTTGGTTGATGCAACTCTTCTCAGGGACGGAATGGAGGTCTTATTCTGCTGCTGCTGCTGCGTTTTTGTAGTATCGGTCCTGATGTTCTTTGCCTACAGATGGCTTAGGAATGAGGATCAGAGCAGACCAGAACCGACAGCAGCCCACAGTGAACAGGAGCAGAGGCGACCAAGGACAGCTCAGCCTCCCCGGGTAAGAAACAGGGGTGCAGGGGTCCTTCCCACCGCCCTAACTCCAGGAGTCGCGTTGTGACAGGATAAAATGCCGAGATTACCTCTAGTGTAAGGCTGCCACTACCTTCTCGAAAAAGCTGACTCCAGCAGCAAAGAATCACCCGTTAAATCTTCATCTATCAGCGGAGGTAATGGCAGTGGGAAGGGGAAATGATTTTTGCAACTAGATTCAAAGCAGTTTATATATATTCAGGTACTTATTTTGTACCAGGGGCAATGGAGGGTTAAGTGACTTACCCAGAGTCACAAGGAGCTGCAGTGGGAATTGAACTCAGTTCCCCAGGATCAAAGTCCACTGCACGAACCACTAGGCTACTCCTCCGCCAAATATGTGGGTTGGGTTCAGGTAAAACTTGGGTCCTAAGGATCCGAATCGCACAGTCTTAAATGTCGGAGAGAGCAGAAAAAGATGAGACCTTTGATGTAAGAGTGAGGGCAGATGCAAAAATCCAACCTGAAAGGCTTTAGGAGGCCAGTGGGTCACTGCCATGGAAGGAAAGGATCCTGCTTCAGCTGTCCGAGGCCAGGCAGAGATGCAGGAGTTCTTCTGCTGTTACTGCCTTGTCCTGCCTCTTGGCAAGAAGCGTGGGGGGGGGGGGGGGGAGAGAAGAGAACCCTGGAGCCCATGGGGGGGGGTGGCAGAGGAGAGAAGAGAACCCTGGAGCCCATGGGGGGGGTGGCAGAGGAGAGAAGAGAACCCTGGAGCCCACAGGGGGGGGGGGGCAGAGGAGAGAAGAGAACCCTGGAGCCCACGGGGGGGGGGGGGTGGCAGAGGAGAGAAGAGAACCCATGAGCCCATGGGGGGGTGGGTGGCAGAGGAGAGAAGAGAACCCTGGAGCCCACGGGGGGGGGGGGGTGGCAGAGGAGAGAAGAGAACCCCGGAGCCCACAGGCAAAAACCCGGGGGTGGGGTGTCTTAGCTGTCTCCTTCCTCCTCCTGCCTTTTGTGCTGAAGAGAGTGGCAGATTGCTAACTCAGCGGAGCCCCCCCCCCCCCCCCCCCGCAAGACAGCGCAGGGTCCCAGCATGATTTTGAAAAAAAACAAACCCATCATCAAACCCGCAGACAAAGGAGGTGCACTGGTAATTATGGACATACAAAAATACATTGAAGAGGGGCACAGACAGCTCTCAGACAATAAATACTACAGGAAACTAACTGAGGACTCCACACAGGATTACCCAAAACAGCTGAAAGACCTTATCAAAACATTTCCTACACAAGCGCAACCTCACCTGAAGAAACTCATACCAAACCAGCCTGCTGTGCATAGGCGCCCGGTATAAGAGGCTTGGGGAGGCTAAGCCTCCCCCAGCCGAACGATCGGAGGCGGAGCCTGATGACATCACTAGTTTCACGCGGCACGGCCCCCCCGCGATGACGCCGACACACGCAACCCAGTTCCACCCGCCTGGGGCTCGGACCGACTCACCGACGATGCAATCAGCTGATCGCAGTAGTTCCGCCCGCTCGGGCTCTCAACGGCGTGCCGCGGTCCTGTACCTCGCCCCCTCGCCCTCAGGCAGCCAGTCAATCAGCCTCCTCGCTCCCGTGCCGCATAGGCGCGAACGCACGGGAGGGGCGCCTCACGTAGGGAAGGCACTGCAGGCTCAAGGCTGCCTGGTAAGAAGAAGAACAAGAAGAGAGGATTGTTCCCTCCCACTTCCTGCCAGAAAAAAATTGGCAGGTAGGCACAGGCTGGATTTCAGGAGAGAGGAGACAGAGGTAGGTGCTGAGTTGACTGACTCTGGGTTTTAAAACAAACTGAAGTCAAAATAAAAATAAATACTTTGTTTCATGCAATGATGCACATCTCTTTTAGTTTAGATGTTCCTGGATCTCACCTTGAGATGTTACTATTACTGTTCCTTCTGCTTTAGAATAAAATGCATGATTGAGACCATTGTTAGAAAACCAGGACTGGTTTGCCATTTTCTTAGCACACAGAGTTAACTTTGGAAGAGCACTGATATTTCTTACCTTCATAGGCGCCCACTGGATCCACTGTATTTTTATCCATCTCTTTTGTTTAAAGATAACTAAATGGGCTATAAGCCCCTAATGCTGTTTCCTATATTGTTTGTGATGATGACTTGACTTAGACTGTGATGTGTGATCTCAACTTTTTGGGTACAGGAATATTTGTCCATCAGTGCCATAGCGAGGGCAGCTGATACGCTGCTCCGCCCCCCGCCTCGGTGAGCACACTCCCCCCTCCGGAGCACGTACTTACATAGGGAAGCGGCGGACCGGCAAGGGGCAGGCCGATGCGCCCCGAGTGCACATCGCTGGGAGCTGCGTCAGCTCCGCTGGTTTCCTGCTCTCTCTGCCCTGGAACAGGAAGTAACCTGTTCCAGGGCAGAGGGAGCAGGGAACCAGCGGAGCCGACACCCCCCCCCCCCAGCGGCGTGCACCACCGCCCCCCCCCCCCCTTCCTATGCCACTGTTGTCCATTATTAACCCTCAGGACATTTCAAATCCATTTTTGATATTAATTTTGGCCATTTAATATAGTATGGAGGTTTTTTTTGGGGGGGGGGGCTAGATGATGTTGTGCCGGGCCTACTACGCCTTATATAGTCCAATCATCTTGGGCTGGCTGGGTGGTATTACTGAACCCCTCTTTTTTCTCCACTCTATATGCTGAAAGAAGATTCACATTTAACTGTGGGTGATGGTGATAACTTGTTCCTGTATCCTGTTTTATACACAGGTAGTGTGAGACTTGAGTGCATCAGTAGGTCATAAAGATGACTTACACTGTGCCAAAATTGAAATTTGAAAACTCTTATCTCTATCTGGTTGTTAATAAAAGGAGCTCATTGTGATTACTATCCACCCTAAAAGGATGTTTTGTGGCTGTACACGAGAATTGTGATATGATCCCTTGTTTCATATTGTTGACAGTCTGTGATGTTGTCCGTTTGGGTGGTATATTGGTGTGTTAGGGTCTGCCCAGTGTAATATTTATGTAGGTTCTGAGTATGCTTTTGCACAAGTTTGTGCATAGTGTGTAGTGTTTTACAGTTGGGATTGTTGGCAGTGGCGTTCCTAGGGGGGCGGACACCCGGGGCGGCGCCCCGCCCCCCGGGTGCAGCACCCCCCCCCCCCCCCCCCCGCTGCAGCGCGGACGCTCCCCCCGCCAAAGCACCCCCCCCCGGCGAAAGAAACCCCCCCTGGGTGCACGCCGCTGTGGGGGGTGCCGCAGCGCGCGCCTGCTCAGCGTTGGCTGAGTTGGCGCGTTCGCTGCAGCCTGCAGCTCCCTCTGACCCGGAACAGGAAGTAACCTGTCCCTTGTTGGCCTTATTGAGGTGACAAACATCAACACTTTAATTTAATTTTAGTTTGTCATAGCACCAGTCTAGTCGCCGGATGTTACTTCCCTAATGTGACTATTTCATTTTGGGATTTTCCATTGATTGAAATAGCAGTGTTTAATAATTGATAACACATTGGTTAGTATATGCTTTGACTTTGAGCAACCACTTTTTTTTGACATATGATACATATGTAATATCTACACTGGATGGACTGTACAGGTCTTTCTCTGCCATCATCTACTATGTTACTATGTTATGTTACATTTAATAAAAGGTGTTAATTGTAACTTTTATTTTTACTTATTTTTTCTGTGTGTTGTCAGACAATTATGGATGTAAGCCCCACCCCCCCACCCCTAACCCCACCCCAGTCCCGCCCCTAACCCCAGTCCCGCCCCTAACCCCACCCCCTTTAGCCTCCCCAAACAGTTGGGCCACCGACCGCCTATGCTGCTGTGGGCACATTCTACATGCTACCCAAGATCCACAAACCGGGAAACCCTGGCAGACCAATCATATCAGGTATTGGCACACTCACGGAAGAAATATCTGGATTCATAGAGGGAATTCTGAAACCTCTCGTACACAAAACTAACAGCTTCATACAAGACACCACAGACTTTCTGAATAAATTGAAAAACATCAAGCAACTACCACCTAACACCCTTCTGGTCACGATGGATGTAGAATCACTATACAGCAACATTCCACATGCGGATGGCATAGCTGCATGTGGAAGACTCCTAAAAAAATCCACACTGGACCATCAACACTCACCAGAAACTATTACAAAATTAATCAAATTCATTTTAACTCACAACTACTTCCACTTTAACAATGATATCTATCTGCAAATAATGGGCACTGCGATGGGCACCAGGACAGCACCCCAATATGCCAACCTTTTTATGGCTGAGCTGGAAGAGACATTTCTGAATACACACCAGACCAAACCTCTAAAATACTACCGGTACATCGATGACATTTTTATGATTTGGACGGAGGGTGAAGAAACTCTGAAACAATTTTATTCTGCCTTCAATACATCAGATTCAAAATTGACTACTCCCCAGAAAAAGTCAATTTTTTGGACACCAC
This sequence comes from Microcaecilia unicolor, assembly GCF_901765095.1. Classification (NCBI taxonomy): domain Eukaryota; kingdom Metazoa; phylum Chordata; class Amphibia; order Gymnophiona; family Siphonopidae; genus Microcaecilia; species Microcaecilia unicolor. The sequence goes on along the minus strand of NC_044037.1, from coordinate 29,059,483 downwards.
AGTCTCAATCAGTGATGGCTGTATACAAACATCTATATACAAGAAACCCACAGACAGATGCAGCTACCTCCACAACTCCAGCTTCCATCCTTCACATACAAAAAGATCCATCATTTACAGCCAAGCCACAAGATACCACCGTATCTGCTCTGACCCTGGGGACAGAGACAGATACCTTGAAATCCTGACTGCATCCTTCAAACATAAAGGCTACAATCCCAAAATAATCTCCAAGAATATTGCCTCCTCCCTCAAAACACCCAGGGAAAATCTGCTACAGTACAAAGAAAAAAAAAGCCACAGACAGAATCCCCCTTATAGTGACATACAATCCAGAGCTGGAAAAACTGAGGAAAATCATAAGAGATCTACAACCTATACTCCAGGAGGATGAATTACTGAAAGAGATATTCCCATCCCTACCAGTACTGGCCTTCCGACAGCCACCCAACTTAAAACACAAGCTAATCAGAAGTAAACTTCCATCACAGACTGAAAAGGAACAGAAGGGCACACTTCCCTGTAATTTATCCAGTTGCAAACTATGCCAAAATATTTCACAGGACCCCAAAGTCATCCACAAAGGAAAGATATTCAACATAAAGGGATCTTTCACTTGCTCATCTTCCAATGTGGTATATATCATTCAGTGTAAAAAATGTAACGAAGGATGCTGTATTGGAGAAACAGGTCAGATGCTTAAGGCAAGATTTAATTTACATAGACATCACATGAACAATACTGGTGCCAGTAGGGTTCCCACGCCTGTTGGTCAGCATTTTACAGGACCAGGACACTGTACCAGTGACTTCACAGTGAGAATCCTGAAAGGTAACTTTAAAACCATACAAGAACGTAAGACCTTTGAAGTCAGAACGATTGAATATTTTAACACCCAACAGAAAGGACTTAACAAGGATCTGGGGTTCCTAGCCCATTATAAACCATAAAGCTGTATGTCTCTGTTGATCACCCCACCCCTCACCTACCCACACCCATCCTGTTAGAATATCAATGATATGCTTTGATGTCCCCATGCATACTTCCTACCCATCCTGTCAGACTGTCATAGTAATGCTTGAATGTTTTCACTTATATACACTGTCAGCTAGCACATTTGCTTATTTCCGATCTGACGAAGAAGGGCAACCTTTGAAAGCTAATCAAGAAATGTATTAAGTTATGTCCAATAAAAAAGGTATCATCTTATTGTCTTTTCCATGTTTTATTTTGTTTGATTTCTATAGATTCTACATGGAATGTTGCTATTCCACTAGCAACATTCCATGTAGAAGTCGGCCCTTGTAGATCACCAACGTGGCCGCGCAGGCTTCTGCTTCTGTGAGTCTGACGTCCTGCACGTACGTGCAGGACGTCAGACTCACAGAAACAGAAGCCTGTGCAGCCTTCTACATGGAATGTTGCTACTGGAATAGCAACATTCCATGTAGAATCTCCAATAGTAGCAACATTCCATGTAGAATCTCCAATAGTATCTATTTTACTGTCATAGTAATGCTTGAATGTTTTCACTTATATACACTGTCAGCTAGCACATTTGCTTATTTCCGATCTGAGGAAGAAGGGCAACCTTCGAAAGCTAATCAAGAAATGTATTAAGTTATGTCCAATAAAAAAGGTATCATCTTATTTTCTTTTCCATGTTTTTTGTTTGATTTCTACTGATAACCTTAAGAGTGGACTAACACGGCTACAGTGTGGTAAATACAGTGTGGTAAATTTAAAACGAATCGGAGAAAATTTTTCTTCACCCAACGTGTAATTAGACTCTGGAATTCATTGCCGGAGAACGTGGTACGGGCGGTTAGCTTGACGGAGTTTAAAAAGGGGTTAGATAGATTCCTAAAGGACAAGTCCATAGACCGCTATTAAATGGACTGGAAAAATTCCTCATTTTTAGGTATAACTTGTCTGGAATGTTTTTACGTTTGGGGAGCGTGCCAGGTGCCCTTGACCTGGATTGGCCACTGTCGGTGACAGGATGCTGGGCTAGATGGACCTTTGGTCTTTCCCAGTATGGCACTACTTATGTACTTATGTACTTATGTACCACACTCCTCTACTGAATAAAAACAAACAAACCCAAAAATCTATGCCAGCTCACATACATGCAGCTTGTCTGCGTGTACGAGAGCTGTCCATAACATGCACAGAGCAGCTATTTATTTGTGACATTTATATCTCACATCATCCCAAACAAGTTTGAGTTCAATTGTAGAAGACTGGCTTACAATAAATAGTATAGGATACATAACAAAGAATAATGCATAAGAAAGTAATTTGCTGTAAGAATCCAATTTTACAATACAGTATCATAAACATACTGGGATAGCTATGGATGTTTAATATTTAGAAAATCTATTATGAATAAGAAATTGTACATGAGGCAAAGAGAAAGTTTAATGGTAAATAACCAATTCAGGTAATAATTAATTGTTTGAGATATGGTCGTTCTTTGTGAGGGTTTGTTTGAATAGGAACGATTTGAGAATTTTGCGGAATCTGGTATATTCCTGTATATTTCTTATTTTGGGTGGTAAGGAGTTCCACCATTTGGTTTCTAGGTAAGTGAAGTCTGCAGAGTGGACAGTTTTGTGGATCACTTTTGTTTGCAATTTGGGAGGTGTAGTCTGAGATAGTTTCTTGCTTCATATTTGGTGTTCCTTTGAGGTAAGTTTATAAATGGTGTAGTATTTGAAAGATAAAGGTACATAATTTGAAGGCGATTCTTGCTTTGATGGGAAGCCAGTGTAATTTGATTAATAAAGGGGAGGCACTTTCAAAATGAGAGATTTTGTATAAGAACCTGGCTGCAGTGTTTTGAGCTGTTTGGAGTTTTTTCAACAGGTACTTCTTACAGCCAGCATATATGGCATTACAATAATCGAATTGAGATAATGTTAATGCCCAATATTTAGCTATTTAAGTGGTCAGCATGATTTAAAAATAACCGGATAAGTGTAAATATCGATGTAGCTGGTTATCTTTAAACTGGCCAACCCCCTCCCCCCCCGGGGGTATTCCATGCCATACAGTTTTGTCTTTCACACTAGTTTTTAAACCATGACAAGGCTTTTGGAGTAGTTTATGATACTAATATTATTAATTTCTCTTGTGTCTTACAATCTTATTTTATGATACCTTTGATCAAATGTTTTATGACATTTGGAACCAATTGTATTTTATTACTTGATGGTTTTATGATCATTGTACGCAGTGCATTTTGTCTAGCAAAAAAGGTGCTGGTTCTCAAATGCCAGGTCACCCTTCAGGGGTGGAGTGATCATTGAAGGACTCACCCCACAATAGCCAGGACCCCTGCAACCAGTCATAGAATCTATGACAAGGCAGAATTTGTATGTAGAACCTGAGCTCTTTCATTAAAATACGAGAACCATGGGTCAAGTTTAGCAGACAGTGGAAAAGGTGCCGGTACTCAGTACCCCCAAGTACCCCCTCAAAAAAAGCCCTGATTGTACGGTAAATCACCGTGGGCAGTTACTGTATGATTGGATTGTGGTACAAAAGAAGTGAATACTGACTGGATAGCACAACACATAGAGGGGGTGTACCTACAGACAACTACTGTCTCTTGCCTTGTTAAAAACAGAAGCTGTAAGCCCGGTTGCCCGATACTTTACCACCCAAAACATATCCCTTTAAGCTGCACACATGTGCACCCATCATCAGTGTCCAAGTAGGCACAGCCTAAAGGGAACTATGATAAGGGGCAATAGAAAAGGGCAAAAAATGTATATAAAATGTTTATTCCAGTAATGTGGGGTCTGTCTTTTGAAGGCTGGCAGCATGCACATGTGGGTGTTAGCACATACGGGCACCCTGCCTGCCAAGGAATGTGCCCATCTGGTTCTTACAGAAGACAGCAGCTTTTTGGGAGCTCAGTCACTGCAGATCGGTGGATCTAACAAGCAGCTCTGATCACCCCACACAGGCTGGAAGAGCTAATGGTAGGAAAGCAGAAGCAATAGGAGGAAGGAAATGGGGGCACCGGTAAGACATAGCCCTATGTCTTCCGCTGAGTGTTTTTGGAACTTTTCAAGCTTCCAGTACTGACTGTGAAAGGGGATTCTGCATAATGAATGCTGTTAAACTAAGATGTGAAACTGACTAGAAGTTGAACACCTTGACAGCAGGGGCGTAGCCAGACACCCAATTTTGGGTGGGCCTGGGCCCAAGATGGGTGGGCAGAAGAACCTCGCCCCATCCCACAGGTGATTTGGTCTCTCCTTCTCTCGCCTGCATGCCACATGGTCTCTCAAACAACCCCCCTCTCCTGTATACCTTTTAAATAGCATATTTTCACCAGCAGCGAGCAGCAACTAATACGCACTGCTCATGTTGGCCCCACACCCTTCCCTCTCATGCAACTTCCTGTTTCCACCTAGGCAGAAATACATCAGAGGGAAGGCTGTGGGGCCGGTGCGAGCAGTATGTATGTCACTGCTCACTGCAGGTGAAGATCTGCTACTTACAAGGTATGCAGGAGGTACACTTGTTGGGAGTTTTCGGCTGGTGGGGCATCATAGGTATGCTGCTACTGGGTGGGCCTGAACCCAAAGTGGCTGGGCCTGGGCCCACCCAAGCTCACCCTTGGCTACGCCACTGCTTGACAGTTTCAGTTCATTACATATAAATGAATTATCATACTGTGTAGTGATAAGTGAAATTCTTCACATGTGCAGAAATAATTTTTGCTCATATCAACCAGGTCTTTAGAGAGAACTATGATCCCCAGTACCGTAGGAAGAAAACAGAAAATTGCTTTGCAAAGTCATAGATAGCCCCTTACTGTTTCGTGATCACCTGGTTAGGCTGATTCAATATTACATGAGGAATGTAATGATGGCTTATATCTGTTGTCTTCCCAGAAAAAAAAAATAATTAATGGGTGTGGTTAAGATACTCTCTGCACATTGGTTTCCTGTCTAAGCCAGCCTCACGCTTGGCATTTTGCTTCACTGCTTGTAAAGCTGCAGTGTAGTTCTGACTCATGAGCTGGGGATGGCCCCTTCTCAGCCTTCCAGCTAAAATGTAGGAATTTCCCTTTACCGTTCTCATGTTCAACTTCAGCCCTAAGGAGACAATGCATGTGGTTTTGCACGCTGTAATTAATGACATTCATAACCCAGTAATCTTTTTTCTTTTTTTCTTTAAAGACACCTGCACTGCGACAAGCCGATGATCCCGCAGGTGATGTAACTGTACATGCTTTCGACGTCCCTGACGCTTCGACTTTTAAGACTGAATCGACAATTGTGCGCCAAGCATTGCTAAAAGGTACGCTGCATAAAATCTGTCACATTAAATTCCAACATACTTCTTTCGCTGGGTTTCGGGCGATATTATTCTCTCCAATCTGTGTGTTCCATCTCAGGGCCCAATGCTCAAAACTCTGGTGCTAGAGGCAAGAGCGAACACCCCATAGCTCAAGAACGGTGCTGAAAAACTAGCCCCCCCCCCGCACCCATGCCCAAAGCAAATGGGATGCAAATTTTATGCACACTAGTAAAACGAAAGCAAGTGGGAGGAACATAACTGATGCATGCGCACAAGATCTGCGCTTACTGTGCAACTCCTGTGCTCGGCAAAAGAAGGAGTGCAAGAGCGCATTAGCACCCTTCCCCAATGCCATGACATATAAGCCCCCCCCCCCTCAGATTTTTGTAGTTTGAAAAGCTCACACGAAAGCACAGGAGAAGAGGTGCCAATGCCTGCCCTCATCCCCATAGCCGCCGAGAGGGGGGGCAGGGGGGACAAATTGAGTGATGCTGGAATTCCCTCCCCCAGCCTATCTGGAGGACCTGAGCTGGGAAATGAATCCAGATTTTCTGCATGGCGGTATGCAGAACTGCCACTGAGCTACCAGGCTGGACCATATTTTCCGGGGCCGAGTTATGTGTGCTTACACACCCTTTTGAAAAGCCTTTTACAGAATTTTGCTCCTGAGAACATGGACCTTGTGCTATGATAAAAATGCTTTCACATCAATGCATGCTCTCTTTTATTTTGGATAACAATGCATTCTTTTTTTTTTTACTTGAATTTTTTGTTTAATTTTTTTAATATAAGCAGCAATACAAAAATTGCGACTCTGTTCACATGACATGCTGTGGCTCTTCAGTATGTAACAAGATGTGTAATTAACTTGAATTTTTTTTTATTTTTTAACTTGTATTGTTTTTATTTTTTAACTTGAATTTTTATTGAGGATTTTGATGCATTCTTGTTTTATTTTCACAGTGTTGGAAAGTGCTTATTTATGGTTCTTTCCACCTGTGCCTAACGCTTCAAAATCCTACAAGTTGCAGCCCCTTTACCAGCTAGTAGTGGAGGAGTTCTCAGCTACCATTGACTCCATCAAGCAGAAGACAGAACACGTTAGAGGCCCTCGTTTAGTCCTGATTCTCATCTGCGTTTTGACCGAACACCTGCAGCAGGGCAAGCAAAACACTGGCCAAGCCAGGTAAGAGAGTGTTGTCTTTAATATGTACTTTTCTTCACGTTGGTTCTTCTGAATTTTAATGAAGTTTATAAAAAAAATAAGAAAAAATAATGACTTTGAAGGGATGGCTCATGTCACATTTGCAAAAATGTTTTCTGTGGTAGGTGACAGTATATATTAGTATACATCTATGGAAGGCAGGAGGTCACTTCTATCACAGGCTCACATACCCCCTGAAATACTTGTAGGGTTCTAGCCCCAGCTGGTAGAGCACCCGGGACAGTAGGTGAGAAACCCCAGGAATAGGACCCTGGGCACAACTTGAGGTAGAGAACAGAATAGATGCTAGACCCGTTTTGATCAGGGAACAGAGTGTACGGGAAGGGGTGTAGGGAAGGACGAGTGTGGAGAGATACTGGGGAGCAGCAGAGTGAGTACATTTATAGGTTAGTAGAAAAAGTTTGAACAGGATGCGAAAACGGATAGGGAGCCAGTGAAGGGTCTTGAGGAGAGGGGTAGTATGAGTAAAGCGACCCTGGCGGAAGACGAGACGGGCAGCAGAAAACAAAGGAACCTTTTGTTTATAAATCCCCAGATTATTTGTATTGAGAAAAAAATAATGCCAACTCAAAGCTTTTGTTGTTTTTCCAGCCTGTGAAATTAAACAGAAGCTTTTCCTACCATCTCTATGCTGATGACTCCCAAATCTACCTTTCTACCCCTGATATCTCACCTTGCATCCAAACCAAAGTTTCAGCGTGCTTGTCTGACATTGCTGTCTGGATGTCTCAACGCCACCTGAAATTAAATATGACCAAAACCGAGCTTCTCATTTTCCCCCCCAAACCCACCTCCCCGCTCCCCCCGTTTTCTATTACTGTTGATGGCTCTCTCATTCTCCCTGTCTCCTCAGCTCGAAACCTTGGGGTCATCTTTGACTCTTCTCTCTCCTTCTCTGCTCATATCCAGCAGATTGCCAAGACCTGTCGTTTCTTTCTTTACAACATCCGTAAAATCCGCCCCTTTCTTTCCGAGCACTCTACCAAAACCCTCATCCACACCCTTGTCACCTCTCATTTAGACTACTGCAATCTGCTTCTTGCTGGCCTCCCACTTAGTCACCTCTCCCCCCTCCAGTCGGTTCAAAACTCTGCTGCCCGTCTCGTCTTCCGCCAGGGTCGCTTTACTCATACTACCCCTCTCCTCAAGACCCTTCACTGGCTCCCTATCCGTTTTCGCATCCTGTTCAAACTTCTTCTACTAACCTATAGATGTACTCACTCTGCTGCTCCCCAGTATCTCTCCACACTCGTCCTTCCCTACACCCCTTCCCGTGCACTCCGCTCCATGGATAAATCCTTCTTATCTGTTCCCTTCTCCACTACTGCCAACTCCAGACTTCGCGCCTTCTGCCTCGCTGCACCCTACGCCTGGAATAAACTTCCTGAGCCCCTACGTCTTGCCCCATCCTTGGCCACCTTTAAATCTAGACTGAAAGCCCACCTCTTTAACATTGCTTTTGACTCGTAACCATTTGTAACCACTCGCCTCCACCTACCCTCCTCTCTTCCTTCCCGTTCACATTAATTGATTTGATTTGCTTACTTTATTTATTTTTTGTCTATTAGATTGTAAGCTCTTTGAGCAGGGACTGTCTTTCTTCTGTGTTTGTGCAGCGCTGCGTACGCCTTGTAGCGCTATAGAAATGCTAAATAGTAGTAGCAGTAGTAGTGTTATCTAATCTGCATAATAATGAGGTACTTAACATGTTGCTTATCATTATTCAGCTCATGTTCTGATAAAATAACACATGAGTTTTGCCATTAAACATATGTTTGGCAAAAATCATGTGTTATTCCTTTAAAACAAATTAGTAACTGACCCCTAAAAAGTCTTGTGGGATAAAGAAAGAACACACTCTTTCCAGTATATGTAATTTTTAAAATGTGCATTTCTCCACTCTTTTTATATATGAACTGTCATGCTGAGCTTAGCATCCAATATTAAGCCTAAATAATGTATTTCAGTTAAAACTGGTAAATTAACTCCTTTGAATCATAGAGAAATAAAAACATAGCAAAATGAAAGCAGACTATCCTGCTTATTTTCGAAGGAGATCGCCGGCCATCTTCCGACATAAATCGGGAGATAGCCGGCCATCTCCTGAACCCGGCCAAATCGGTATAATCGAAAGCCATTTTGGCCGGCGCCAACTGCTTTCCATCACGGAGCCGGCCAAACTTCAAGGGGGCATGTCGGTAGGGTAGCAAAGGCGGGACGGGGGCATGGTCACGAGATGGCCGGCTTCGCCCAATAATGGAAAAAAGAAAGCCGGCTCAGACGAGTATTTAGCCGGCTTCACTTGGTCCATCTATTTTTAGGACCAAGCCTCAAAAAAGTGTCCCAATTGACCAGATGACCACCAGAGGGAATCGGGAATCACCTCCCCTTACTCCCCCAGTGGTCACCAACCCCCCCCCCCCCACCCAAAAAAAAACAAAAACTTTTTTGCCAGCCTCTATGCCAGCCTGAAATGTCATACCCAGCTCCCTGACAGCAGTATGCAGGTCCCTGGAGCAGTTTTTTGTGGGTGCAGTGCACTTCAGGCAGGTGGACCCAGGCCCATTCCCCCCCCCCCTACCTGTTACACTTGTGGTGGTAAATGGGAGCCCTCCAAACCCCCCCAAAACCCACTGTACCCACATGTAGGTGCCCCCCTTCACCCTTAAGGGCTATGGTAGTGGTGTAGAGTTGTGGGGAGTGGGTTTTGGAGGGGATTTGGGGGCTCAGTACCCAAGGTAAGGGAGGTATGCACCTGGGAGCAATTTTTGAAGTCCACTGCAGTGTCCCCTAGGGTGCCCGGTTGGTGTCCTGGCATGTCAGGCGGACCAGTGCACTACAAATGTTGGCCCCTCCCACGACCAAATGCCTTGGATTTGGCCGGGTTTGAGGTGGCCGACATCGGTTTCCTTTATCGGCGAAAACCAATGCCGGCCATCTCTGACATTTGGCCAGCCCGAACTGTATTATCAAAATGAAAGATGGCCGGCCATCTTTTTTGATAATACGGTTCGGGACTGCTCTTTGCGGCCCTGGCCATATAGATGGCTGGCGCCGTTCGATTATGCCCCTCTATGTCTCCTGCCTAACTCCTGAGTCAGCTGCTGCATATGTGTGACACCCTTTTGCATGTCAGAGGTGAGCAGGGTGTTAAGGAGTCTGCGGTGTCTGGATCCAGGAATATACATATATATAATTTATTGCAGTGTGCTAAGGTACTTGTTTCTATTTGTAAGCAAGTTGTATACTGTTACTTCAATTTTTCACATAATAGTTTATTTATTTTTGTATAATTTTGCATGATTTGAATATTTTGCTGCATAATTATGCTCTCTCTAATTTAAAAAGGCTGTTCCTGGGAACAGCTGTGGTTAAAACTAATTGAAAGACAAACTCTGAGAATATCAGGATATCAAGAGAGAGAGAGAATTATTGATATTTATTTGTACTGTACTTTTGCAGGGGGAAGATATTTCAAACACCGGAAAGAAAAGTGGATTTCTTAAGACAATATACCAAATTGTGTACTGACAATTGGCTGCCTGCGTCACTGTTGGAGTCCAAGCTCTTCAGTCTTTTTTTGAATGAGATTTTAACTTTGAAAGGTAGGAGTGGTGAGGTTGCAGGTGTAGAATCCATTGCAAGCTGGAAAAAGATACACTGTCTAATATTGTTCACTTGTTTAGCTGCTAAATACGGTTTCTCAAGCTGATCGTGGTGTACCTCCCTAGCAGGGCCAGCCTTAGACATACTGGGGCCCAGGGCAGAAATTAAAGAGGATGCCCCCTTTCTCCAGACTCCCCACCCGCCATTACTACTATACATAAAACAACTTCAAATGACTTAGGGACGCATTTTCAAAGCACTTAGACTTAAAAAGTTCCATAGGTTACTCACGAAATTTTGTAAGTCTAAGTGCTTTGAAAATACACCTCCTGGTCACACACAAAACATAGACAGGCCTTCACCAAATATAGAACAAGGGATCACAAGTTAGAAATAGAAATATGAACAGGCACCAAAAATAATGCAGGCAACACTAACAACAGCTCCAGACCTCCCGTAAAACGTTCCTCGCAAAGGCAGGGGCTGCATTCTGTACATCGTTCGGAATGCACATTTGAATGGTAATCAGCTATTTGCATATGATTCCCTGTGAATGAAAAAGAGCCTGCAGAACCCCTTTGTGCATTTTTTGCTGAAGACCATGCTCGCTAGACCATCTGGAACTGGTCAAAAATGCACGTTGCTGGCCCGGTAAGTTTTGTGCTTTGGAGTCTTGGTGGGGCACTCTCCCCATCCCTTTGGGCTCCCCATAATTAGCTGTCTCCGAAAGAGAACAGCACCCATCTTCCGACACAAATCGGGAGATGGGCGTCCTTCTCTCACGGTCGCCCAAATCGGCATAATCGAAAGCCAATTTTGGGCGTCCTCAACTGCTTCCCATCGCGGGGACGATCAAACTTCACGGGGGCGTGTCGGGACCGTAGCAAAGGCGGGACTGGGGCGTGATTAAGAGATGGCCGTCTTCGGCCGATAATGGAAAAAAGAAGGGCGTCCCTGACGAGCACTTGACCGACTTTACTTGGTCCATTTTTTTCTTGCGACCAAGCCGTAAAAAGGTACATGAACTGACCAGATGACCATTGGAGGGTATTGGGGATGACCTCCCCTTGCTCCCCCAGTGGGGAGTGGGTTATGGGGGGCTCAGGACCCAAGGTAAGGGAGCTATGCACCTGGGAGCAATTTGTGAAGTCCACTAGATGGACCGTGCAGGTCGTTTTCTGCCGTCATCTACTATGTTACTATGTATGTTATGTTACTGCAGTGCCCCTAGGATGCCCGGTTGGTGTCCTGGCACTACGAATTCTGGCTCCTCCCACGACCAAAGGACTTGGATTTGGTTGTTTTTGAGATGGGCGTCCTCGGTTTCCATTATGGCTGAAAACCGGGGATGACCATCTCTAAGGTCAACCTAAATGTTGAGATTTGGGTGTCCCTGACTGTATTATCGAAATGAAAGATGGACGCCCATCTTGTTTGATAATACGAGTTTCCCCTGCCCCTTCGCGGGACCATCCTGCGAGGACGCCCTCATGAAAACTTGAGCGCCCCGTTCGATTATGCCCCTCATGGTGAATCTGGTATTTGCTTCTTTTTCCTTCTCGGATTATTTTCAAAATCAAGAATATGCTCTGGTGTAATGGCTTGTGATTTCTAATATCAATGAAAAGAAAATAGCCAGGACACAAAGTGCACTGAAGACATGATTTTGTGTTTAGTCCTAGACCAAGTACTGAGCATGCTGTCAGACCCTAATTCCTTCAATCAAATGGTGATTAATGTGCTTGACCCTGAAGCACCTGAAGAAGAGCCAGCATCTATGGAGCAAGAAGTCACACAACCTAATGAAGACACAGAGTAAGGAAAATGCATCATTACTGAACAAATAATTAAGCATTACCATACTGAGACAGACCAGTGGTGTAGCCACACCTGCCATTTTGGGTGGGCCCAGAGTTAAGATGGGTGGGCCTTCAAAACCTTCTCCCTTTGTCCTGCATCTCTCTCCCATCTCCTCTGCCCATGGATCTAGGATCTGTGCCCTGCTGGCAGCCCAGCAATTCCCCCCCCCCCCCAACCCACCTTCCCCACTCTACCTTTGAACTTTCGTTGCCAGCACCAGCAGTGCATATCTGCTGCCTGTGCTGGCAGATCCTGCCAGAGGGCAAACAGGAAATGATGTCAGCGAAGGTGGGATAAGGCAGAAGGAAGTCTGTGGGGCCGATGTATGCAGTGGATATGCATCACTGCTACCACTGATGAAGATTCAGAGGTAGAACACACCTAGGGATCTGGCATTGCCATTTTTAAAGCTGGTGGTGCCCAGGATGAGGGTACATTTTGGAGGGGTGTCCGGGGGGGATGTCAAGAGAGTAGGGTAGGGTGGGTCAGGTCAACAGGTATAACCATTGGATCATGGGTCTTGCATCTATGGTCCTCTCAAGCTTCTTTGTTTTGTATGCCCATTGCTAATTGTTTGAACTTAGACCTTTTTAATCAGAGCTCTGATAAGATAAACCAGTTAGGGCAGAACTGAATTATTTGTCCTTCAGGGAAACAATAAAATCTAGGCTGTTTCCAGTATGACTGCAAGAAACCTTACAGTAATTGGTAGTGTTCTGAGATATATAAAATGAGAAACTGATTAAGTAGATATGTTTTTTGCCTGAAGGGTGATGTATTGAAGTTTGAAGCTCTAGAGTGGACCTGATGTGTAAAGGGCTGGGGTTAGTAGATGACTAGATGAAGAATTCACTGTTTGCTTTTGTGATTTTACTCAGATTTTTTTTAATGTATTTGTATACTGCTTAGGACTGGCCTGCTTAGTTCTCATAAACTTGGTTTATAAACTCTTAAAACAAATCAAATACTAGCATTAGCAGACCGAACTCGATGAGAATTTCCAGTAGAATGAAGTTAGAAGGATAAGCATGTACTATTCAGAAAACAAATACGTAACGAACAGAAACAATCTTTATATTTTAGTGTAAGAAGCATGAATGAAGACGAAACAGTGGCGAAACCTAAGAAAAAGGGTAAGAGCCTAAGCCTTGAGTTTGATTTATAAACAGACTAGTAAAACATGCCCGTTTCTGGAGCAAATGAAACGGGCGCTAGCAAGGTTTTCCTCCCGAACCACCCCCCCTCCGTATCCACCCCTTCGGCATTGTGAAGCCACTGACCGCCATTGTTCCAGACCTCGTCAACGCACGCCACCTTCATCTCCCGAGTCCTTGTTGGTTGTAAAGCCACTGACGCCATTGCTCCGCCCTCGACGTCATCACGTTTGATGCGAGGGCGGGGCCCAGACAGCGATTTCGGTGGCTTCACCACCACGAACCCTTCGAACCGGAAGGAAGTGCCCGCAGGAACTGACAGTCACGTCAGTGTCCTCAGAACGTTGAGGGTGAGTTTTATTATATAGGATTACTCCCCAGAATTTGAGCAGGGTAGAAGTGACTGGGATCACTCCAGCTCCATCTGGATGTCGAAGACCCCAGCTGGATTAGAGGAGGCTGCCACAGGGGGCCTTGCATTTTAAAATGTTGGCTGTGGAGGAGGAGGAGTGGCACTGGGAGAGGAGCATTACCTGCATGCAGCAATAGTCACAACTCTGACCACTTTACTGGTCAGACTGGTTGGACCATACTGGTCTATATCTGCCATCATTTATTATGTCACTATGGGGCCCTTTTACTAAAACTTATCATGCATTACATTTTATGCTTATGAGCCATGTGACACTTATTGCATGTTAATGTCCATTAGCACACGCTAAGCTTTAATAGAAGGGCCCCTATGTTAAATAAAACAAAATTTTTTTATGGTGCTGTTTTGTTTTATTTTCCAAACAACATAAAACAGGAAATTTCATTAAAACTTCTTTTTTTTTTTTCATTTCAATTGAAAGCACATCCACGTCATGTCATTTTCATCTGCCCCCAAATAATTTTTTTTTTACAAAACTTATTTTCTTTCTTGTCATTTCTTCTGTTTTTTTCTTCATTCGTGTAGCTGTGGCCTGTCTCCCTGCCTTGCCCTGTGGTCCATCATCTGTCACACCTGGAAAAATCCAGCATTTTTTTTTAGTTACATTTGTACCCCACTCATGGCAGGCTCAATGCAGCTTAAATGGGGCAATGGAGGGTTAAGTGACTTGCCCAGAGTCACAAGGAGCTGCCTGTGCCTGAAGTGGGAATCGAACCCAGTTCCCCAGGACCAAAGTCTACCACCCTAACCACTAGGCCACTCCTCCACTGTTGCTACTATTTGAGATTCTACATGGAATGTTGCTACTATTGGAGATTCTACATGGAATGTTGCTATTCCACTAGTAACATTCCATGTAGAAGTCGGCCCTTGCAGATCACCAATGTGGCCGCGCAGGCACATTCCATGTAGAATCTCCAATAGTATCTATTTTATTGTTGTTACATTTGTCCCCTGCACTTTCCCACTCATGGCAGGCTCAATGCGGCTTACATGGGGCAATGGAGGGTTAAGTGACTTGCCCAGAGTCACAAGGAGCTGCCTGTGCCTGACGTGGGAATCGAACTCAGTTCCTCAGGACCAAAGTCCACCACCCTAACCACTAGGCCACTCCTCCACTATTTGGTCACTATTCTCCAAATTGACCCTCCCCCCCCCCCCCCCCACCACACACACATACACCTCAGATGAATCAACTAAACTCACCAGGACAGAAGACACCCAACACATATCTCCTCTTGAGTTGTTTTGTTTTGTTGGTGAGTGTGGAAAATGATTTAGGATTTAGCTCAGGCCTATTCAGGAGTAGCTCAAGGGGCTTACAATCTAGGTTTATACACCTGAGGCAACTGAGAGTTGTGATTTGCCCAAACGAATGTAGGGACCCCAGTTGGGTTTCTCTTTAAAGGTAACATTCCTAAAACTGGGACTATAATGCTATGTGCTGGGCAAAACACCAGCCCCTTCAATTAATCTGGAAATGGAATGGTCTTTGAGGGGAGTACAGTATGATTCAGAATAGCAGATGAATAAAAGTTGCTATTTAAAAATTGCTGGGTTTATGGTAACAATCAAACATATAAAGGGCGAGTGACCGTACTCACTCGCAAATGCGCAGTAGAGACTTCCCTCTCTGCCCCGCCCCCGCTTCAATACGTGATGATGGGGGTGGGACAGAGAGGGAAGTCTCTACTGGCATGCTGCTGACGACGGAACCGCTCCCCCTCCCCCCTCCCCCGGAGTCGCCGCCGCCCCTCCATCCGGCCCGAGCACTGTGAACTTACATCAGCACGCAGCAGCAGGCACATCAGCAAAGCTGCCGTCGGGCTTCCTTTCTCTGCCTTTGTCCCGCCCTCGCCAACGTTACGTCACACGAGGGCGGGACACAGGCAGAGAAGGAAGCCCGCCCCGACGGCAGCTTTGCTGATGTGCTTGCTGCTGCGTGCTGATGTAAGTTTACAGTGCTGCTCGGGCCGGGTGGAGGGGCGGCGGCAACGACTCCGGGGGGGGGGGGGCTCGGAACCCCCCCCATTTCAAAAGTAGCCCGTTTTCACGGGCTCAATGGCTAGTTAGTTTTATAAAATTGGTGCTCTAAAATTGCTTAACCTCTCCAATAAAACATTTAACAACAGTACCTATCTGAACTAGGGCTGCACATTTAATCACAATTAACACCGCAATTAACGTGTTAATTATTAATCATGATTTAAAAGTTTACTCATGGTTAATACTTCCGCATGCAGCCCACTTTCTGCCTCCCTCCTACACCTCTCTCCGCTGAGCTTGTTCTGGCATCTCTTCCTCCCTTCCTGGACCACCGAAGGCTCCCTCCCCTCCCAACCTGGTTTACCTTATCAGCAATTCTTCGGCCCTGCAATGCCAGTGGCAGCCATACTGAAAGGCTGCCTATGGCCTGCACTGGGCCTTTCCTGCTCAGGAAGTTGCATCAGAAGGGAACTGGACAGGTCAGAGGGCAAGGCCCAGTGCAGGCCACAGGCAGCCTTTCAGTACAGCTGGTGCTGCAGGGCTGAAGACTTTCTGATAAGGTAAACCGTGTTGGGTTGGGAGAGGAGGAGAGAAAGCCATCGGTAGTTTGGGCAGGGAAGGAGAGATGCTGGACCGTGGGGGGAGGGAGAGGGAGGGAATTGAGAGAGAACCTCAGATGGACGGGCGGGGAACGGAATTAAGAGAGAACCATGGGTGGGAAAGGGAGGGGGAGGGAGGGAGGGAATTAAGAGAACACCTTGGGGGAGGAGGGAATTGGGAGAGAACCTCAAGGGGAGGAGGGGGAGGGGACAGGCAGGCAGGAATAGCGAGGTACCCACAGGCAGGTGGACGGGCAGGAACAAAAGAGGAGGGACAGATGCTGGATTGTGCACAGAGGAGAGAAGGGGAAAATAGGAATAGGTGTCGAACTGAGGGGGAGAAGACAGAAGGAGATATGTTTAGCTCAGAGAGAGAGAGAAGGAGAGAGAGAGATAATGGACCTGGGATGGAGAGGGTGGAGAGAAGGAAGAAAAAGAGAGGTGTTGGATGGGGATGGATTGGGAGAGAGAGATAATGGACCTGGGTGTAGAGGGGAGGAAGGAAGAGATAGTTGGACCTGGAGGCAGGAGAAAGGAAGATATTGGGCCTTAAATCAGTGGCATAGCTCCAGGGGAGGGGAGGAGAGGGGAGGGGCCTTGGAGACCTGGGCCATCCACTTTGGGCTTAGGCCACCTCCAAAGCTGCAGTACCTGTTCAATGGCTGGTGGGGTAGCTGAAGCCAATCAGTGGCATAGCTACAGGGGAGGGGAGGGGCCTTGGAGACCTGGGCCATCCACTTTGGGCTTAGGCCACCTCCATAGCTGCAGTACCTGTTCAATGGCTGGTGGGGTAGCTGAAGCCCTGCCAGCTGAAGAAATCCACGGCCTGAATCACCCCGTTCCTCCTTGTACTTTCTCAGGAGCAAGGAAGTCAGCAGGGTACCTCCAGCCACCAACACTTACACTCCCTAAGCATGCTTAGTTCATGCCCAGCCCAGTAATGGCCCAGCTTTCAGTTACTGTACTTCTGTGTCAATGGTAGCTTTAGAAGCAGCTGCAAGCATAGCAGTAAGGAGAATCATAGTCACTGTGGGAGGAGGGGTAAGGAGGAGAAAAAGACCAGAAATGTTCTGCAGACTCGACTATAAGCTGAGATCCCAATTTGGGGGGCTTTTTTTAAGCCCCCAAATCTTGGTTTATAGTTGAGTAAATATGGCAACAACAGACTCACAGAATTGCTCTACAGTTAACAGCCAGCTCTAGAGAACCTGTAAGCCGCATTGAGCCTGCCATGAGTGGGAAAGCGCGGGGTACAAATGTAACAAAAACAAAAAACAAAAAACAACTGACTCCAGCACACCACTGGGCCTGATGCAACATTAACTCAAAGAATCATGACTGCATACTTTTACTGCAGGGGGGGATGGGTCATTTTCAACCAGCCTATTTGCATAAGTAAATGACTTTTGCAAATTGCCCTCATTGTGTTATTTAAACATTGATGTTCATGCTTCATTGTGCATTTTTTTACAAGTTCTCCAAAGAAGTAAAATCAGAACTGCACCAGCCTGTCCTGAAAATCACTTGGCAACCCTGCCTGAGAAAAGACTGGAAACATGCCAGGGCTCTTAATGTATTTTTAATATTTTCTTTTGTAGGATTTAGGTCTGCAGGTAAAAACAGAATAGCACCTAAGAAAAAGGAAAGTGGCTGGAAGCGCCCCTCGAGGAGATCAGAGGATAAGTCTGGCATTCACTTCCGAACACTGTGCTCTGACCAAGGGAATGAGATGTGGGAAGCAGAGAATGAGACAGAGCAAAGCAGGGAACAAAAGCGAAAGTCTGAGATACTGGTAATGCCAACATAACAGACCCAAGGCTGAAACTGAGCTTCAGCCCTTGTACCTGATACTTCTCATTTAGGATGGGAGGAGGGAGGAGGAGAAAGCACACTAGGGCTACTATGAATGCACCGGTAAATATTCAGCGGGCGGTCTTTTGAAACGCTGACCACTGTGGGCAGAATTATCCCCGGACATTCAGTGCCAAGCCATGCCCAGGCACCA
This sequence comes from Microcaecilia unicolor, assembly GCF_901765095.1. Lineage (NCBI taxonomy): Eukaryota > Metazoa > Chordata > Amphibia > Gymnophiona > Siphonopidae > Microcaecilia > Microcaecilia unicolor. The sequence goes on along the minus strand of NC_044037.1, from coordinate 29,041,296 downwards.
GCAAAGAATTTCTGGGGCTAATATTTTATGTGCTGCCCACCAAAGCTTACACAGGTCCTGTCAAATATTCAGCTGGGACCAGCATAAGACCCTCTGCGGGCCACGGCTGAATATCGGCCATGAGCCACATAAGGGATGCAAGTGCTCCTCTGCTCTTTTGAAACCCACTCCTCCTTCCCCTCCCCCCAACAAGGCAAGATCCCCTCTCCCGGCCCCCCCCCCCCCCCTCAGGTCTGTACCCACTCACCCCACACCCCCAGGGTTTACCTGAAGTCCCTGGTGTTCCAGTGGAGGCGATGGGGGCAGAAGCGAACCCCACTCCATCCTGCTTCTAGCTGCGACCACTGGAAAATAGCTACCACACCTCTCTGCAGCCTCGTGGTGCTACCGGGGCCATCCAGGGATATTCAGCAGCTCTTAACCAGACAGTGCCGCTGAATATTCCCTCTAACCACCCATGCCGAAACCAGCTAGTTTGTGGGTGGTCCAGGGACAGAATTAGGGCAGAGCGGAAGCTTTAGCCGGTTAGTGATTTTCAGTTTAATTACTGGCTGAGCAATCGCATAAAGTTAAAACAGAACAAAGGGTGCCCTATCTATGTGAAGAGTTAACCGAGCACCGGTCTGAATAGCAGCAGGTGCCGGTTAACTCCTAGGTCTGAGCCTGAAGTGGTGCCAACCCCTTCTCTCTCTCCCTCCTAACCCACTCCCCACAAGGCTCCCAGTGTGTGTCTCAGGCCAAAAATTTGCCCTTCGCCTTATTAAAAGTACCGCTAACATTTAGGGCCCCTTTTACCAAGCTGTGGTAAAAGGTCCCTGTGGTAGCGTTGGCGCATGGGTTTGCCGCATGCCGAGGCCCCCTTTTACCATAGCAGGTAAAAGACTTTTTTTATTTTTGAAAAAAACAAATAGGCAGTTAAGAGGACCACGCATCCATTTCCTGAGAGAGCCCTTACCTCCACCTATTTAGGAAGCAGTAAAGGCTGCTGCACCAGTGGCGTAGCCAAGGGTGGGCCTGGGTGGGCCTAGGCCCATCCACCTTGAGCACAGGTCCACCCAGTAGCAGCACACTTATGATGTGGCTGACAGGGATCCCCAAGCCCCACCAGCCGAAAACTCCCAACAACTGTCCCTCCTGAATATCTTTTAAATAGCAGGTAGTAACATAGTAGATGACGGCAGAAAAAGACCTGCACGGTCCATCCAGTCTGCCCAACAAGATAAACTCATATGTGCTACTTTTTGTGTATACCTTACCTTGATTTGTACCTGTCCTTTTCAGAGCACAGACCGTATAAGTCTGCCCAGCACTATCCCCGCCTCCCAACCACCAGCCCCGCCTCCCACCACCGGTTCTGGCACAGACCTTATAAGTCTGCCCAGCACCATAGGCGTAGTTTGACTGTTTCATTTGGGGGGGGGGGGGGGCAAAGAATGGGCGGAGCATATTAGCATATCATTTGCATATATACATATGCAAATGATATGCTAATATGGAGGAAGGAATTGAAATTTACAGGCAAAATATCACAGATGCACATTTCAAAAAGCTGACACATTTCAATTAATAAATTATGAATAAAATACTTTTATCTACCTTTGTTGTCTGATCATTTAGTTTTTCTATTCGCTTTGGTCCCAGTGTCTTCTGTTTTATGCAGTGTCTTCTTTCCAGTAGGCTTCCCTCTGCTCCCCACCCTCCCAGTCCCATCCATCTCTTGCTCCTTCCCTCTGCTCCCCACCCTTCCCAGTCCCATCCATCTTCTGTTCCTTCCCTCTGCTCACCATCCCTCCGTCCCATCCATCTTCTGCTCCTTCCCTCTGCTGTGCCTGACCTCTCCCAATCCCATCCATCTCCTGGTCCATCCCTCTGCTCCCCACCCCTCCCAGTCCCATCCATCTTCTGTTCCTTCCCTCTGCTCACCATCCCTCCGTCCCATCCATCTTCTGCTCCTTCCCTCTGCTGTGCCTGACCTCTCCCAATCCCATCCATCTCCTGGTCCATCCCTCTGCTCCCCACCCCTCCCAGTCCCATCCATCTCTTGCTCCTTCCCTCTGCTCCCCACCCCTCCCAGTACCATCCATCTACCCTCTGCTCCCCACCCCTCCCAGTTCCATCCATCTTCCTTCTACTGCCCCCCCATCCCGCGAGGTCCAAGATCGTGACTCCGTTTACCCCCTCTCTTCCTCCCTCCCTCCGGCGCAGGCAACAGTCTTCAGCTTTTTCAGCGTTCCTGGCAGCGGTAGCGATGTACACGCTGCCTTCGGTCTGCCCCGGAAGCCTTCTCTTCAAGTTCCTGTTCCCACCTATGCGGGAACAGGAACTTGAAGAGAAGGCTTTGGGGCAGAGCCGAAGACAGCGTGTACATCGCTACCGCTGCCAGGAACGCTGAAAAAGACTGCTGCCTGCGCCGGAGGGAGGGAGGAAGAGAGAGAGGTAGATGGACACGCTCCTCTCCGTCCGCTTGGCTTCCCTGCCCTCTCTGTCTGCGTCCTGGGAAGCCAAGCGGATGGAGAGGAGCGCGTGCCTGCATGTGGTTTTTTTTTTTTTTAACTAATGGCGCGGCGGTGCCTCGTCGTCGTTTGGGGGGGCATTTCCCCCCCTCGCCCTCCCAGTCTACGCCTATGCCCAGCACTATCTCCGCCTCCCAACCACCAGCCCCGCCTCCCACCACCAGTTCTGGCACAGACCGTATAAGTCTGCCCAGCACCATCCCCGCCTCCCGCCACCGGCTCTGCCACTCAATCTCGGCTAAGCTCCTTAGGATCTTCACCTGCAGTGAGCAGCGACTGATACTGCTTTCACTGGCCCCACAGCCTTCCCTCTGATGTATTCCCGCCTATGTGGAAACAAGAATTTGCATCAGAGAGAAGACTGTGTGGCCAACATGAGCAGTGTGTATTAGTTGCTGCTTGCTGCCGGTGAAAATCTGCTATTTAAAAGGTATGTGGGGGAGGGGGATATTTGAGAGACCCTATGGCATGCAGGTGAGAGAGAAAGAGATCAAATCACTTGTGGGACAAGGCAGAGTTCTTCTGCCTACCCATCTTGGGCCCAGGCCCACCCGAAATTGGGTGTCTGGCTACGCCCCAGCCGCGCTAACCCAGCGGTAATTGAGCAACGCACGGGGCTACCTGATTACCACCAGGTAAGTCCCCAGCGCTAAAAAAATAAAAATAAAAGTACATTTCAGTGCCAGAAATGGCACATGTTGGGGGCCAGCACTACTGCTGAGGTCCTACCGTAGTACCAGACTGGCACCCAAAACGGGGCCCTTAGGAAGCCATTGTACTACTGACCACTGCTAGTGAATGGAAATAAATTCTAATTGTGTTCTAAAATGCCTATTACTTATACAATCAATTCAATTTTCAAGGGCTATGAAGACTTGGAGACAAAGCAGTGCTGGACAAAGTTACTCTGCAAACTCTGGAAGACTGACAACATGAAGGTGAAAGTGATCAATGTTCAGGTATTTATCCAGCTTGATATTTCAAGCTGTTTTCTTAAGGTACAGTAAATATTAGGAGCTGTACCAAATATTCAATTTGATTCTGCCCTGAATAGTGCCCTGAATACATTATTCGTATTTGGCCGAATACAGGCTTATTTTCGAAAGGGATCGCTGGCGATCTTCCGACATAAATCGGGAGATGGCCGGCGATCTCCTGATCCTGGCCAAATCGGTATTATCGAAAGCCGATTTTGGCCGGCTTCAACTGCTGTTTCGTCGCGGCGCCGGCCAACCTTCAAGGGGGCGTGTTGGGAGGGTAGCGAAGGTGGGACGGGGGCGTGGGTACGAGATGGCCGGCTTCGCCTTATAATGGTAAAAAAGAGGCCGGCTCGAACGAGCATTTCACTGGCCGGACTTGGTCCATTTATTTTTAGGACCAAGTTTGGAAAAAGTGCGCCAACTGACCAAATGACCACCGGAGGTAAGCAGGGATTACCTCCCCTTACTCCCCCAGTGGTCACCAACCCCCTCCCACCCAAAAAAAAAAAACAAAAAACTTTTTTTGCCGGCCTGTATGCCAACCTGAAATGTCATACCCAGCTCCTTGACAGCAGTAAGCAGGTCCCTGGAGCAGTTTTTAGTGGGTGCAGTGCACTTCAGGCAGGTGGACCCAGGCCCATCCCCCCCCACCTGTTACACTTGTGGTGGTTAATGTAGAGCCCTCCAAAAAACCCCAAAAGCCACTGTACCCACATGTAGGTGGCCCCCTTCACCCCTTAAGGCTATGGTAATGGTGTAGAGTTGTGGGGAGTGGGTTTTGGGGGGGATTTTTGGGGGGCTAAGTACACAAGGTAAGGGTGCTATGCACCTGGAAGCTATTTTTGTTATTATTTTACATTTTTGTAAGTGCCCCCTAGGGTGCCCGGTTGGTGTCCTGGCATGTCAGGGGGGCCAGTACACTACAAATGCTGGCTCCTCCCACGACCAAAAGTCTTTGGCCGGGCCCGGTTTCCATTATGGCTGAAAACCAAAGCCGGCCATTTCATATAAACCTGGCGATCCGCCGGCGATCCTGTTGTAAACCCGGCGAGCGATTTGGCCAGCGCCAAGTGTATTTTGAAAATACGCTTGGCTCCGCCCGCTTACGGCACCGGCCCCGAAGATGGCCGGCTATCAATTTGGCCGGCGCCGTTCAATTATGCCCCTCATAGTGATTTAAATTCAAATGTCCATTATTTGTGTTTGGTATTGGGCCGAATAATATTTTTCATTATTTGAATTTGGCCGAATAGTAAAATACGCTATTTGGTACAGCTCTAGTAAATATTATTGATGGACTAATCTAGCTTGCTTTAAAATCACCTGCTTTTTTATATTCTACACCATTTTACTTGAAGCTGCTTTATCTCATTTTTTCATCAATAAGCCTTCACATGAAACTTTTAACTTCATTTCTATGAAGGGAACCTTCTATCTCCTGCGAATTTTAGACTTGTTCAAAGTACTGTGATTCCATACTTTGATAATTGCAACGCATTACTACCTGGTCTTCCTAAATGAGTATTGAACTCACTACAGGTCGCACAAAATGCTTCTGCCAGATTGATTATGGGTTGTAGCAAATTTGAACATAGTAACATAGTAACATAGTAGATGACGGCAGAAAAAGACCTGCATGGTCCATCTAGTCTGCCCACGATAAACTCATATGTGTATACCTTACCTTGATTTGTACCTGTCTTTTTCAGGGCACAGACCGTATAAATCTGTGCAGCAGTATTTCCCGCCTCCCAACCACCAGTCCCGCCTCCCATCACCGGCTCCGGCACAGACCCTGTATAAAAGTCTGCCCTCCCCCATCCTAGCCTCTCAACCACCAACCCCTCTTCCCCCCGCCACCCAATTTCAGCTAAGCTTCTGTGGATCCATTCCTTCTGCATAGGATTCCTTTATGCCTATCCCACGCATGTTTGAATTCGTTACCGTTTTCATCTCCACCACCTCCCGCGGGAGGGCATTCCAAGCGTTCACCACCCTCTCTGTGAAGAAATACTTCCTGACATCTTTCCTGAGTCTGCCCCCCTTCAATCTCATCTCATGTCCTCTCGTTCTACCGCCTTCCCCTCTCCGGAAAAGATTCGTTTGCGGATTAATACCTTTCAAATATTTGAACGTCTGTATCATATCACCCCTGTTCCTCCTTTCCTCCAGAGTATACATGTTCAGGTCAGCAAGTCTCTCTTCATACGTCCATTCACATATTGAATGGAGGATCCAGCATAAAATCCTTCTAGTCATTTTTAACATTTTAAATAACAAATTCTCAGTTGTTTTAGCATCCAGTGCCGTCCTTCCATGCTATACGCTTGGAAAGATACCGAGCCTCTATTTTTTTTGTTGTTGGCCAAAAATGTGGAATTCCTTATCTTTGGATTTGAGAAAATTAGGTTCAGTAAAGTCATTTGCGACAAATAACTTAAAATATTTCTGTTTAAAAAAAACCTTTGAAATTAGTTAATGCAGTGGTTCCCAGTCCTGGAGGCACCCCAGCCAGTCAGGTTTTCAGGATAACCACAATGAATATTCATGAGAGAGATTTGCATGCACTGCCTCCACTGCATGCAGATTTCTCTCATGAATATTCATTGTGGCTATCATGAAAACCTGATTGGCTGGGGTGCCTCCAGGACCAGGTTTGGGAACCACTGGGTTAATGTATGACTATTTGATTTTAGATGTTTTGTGTTTAATTGTGTTATTTTATTGTGTTTTTATTATGTGTTGTGTTGTACACCACCTAGGATTGTGGATAGTGCGGTTTATAAATTTTATATTAAATTAAATTAGAGAGATAAGAGCATTGTATGAACCTTAGCAGATCTGTGTGTAATCAGATTATTATGTCATCAGGTCCTTTGACAAAGCTGTAGACGGTAGAGAGTGGCCGTAGTGTGCCCTTATCGATTGATTGATTGGGATTTGTTAGCTGCCTTTATTAAGAGATTCACACAAGGCAGTGTACAGCAGGTACTTATGCGGGTCTTTCCAGTGCACTAAGGGGTCCTTTTATTAAGCTGCATTAGAAATCAGCTGGTGGTAAATGCTGATATGCCCATAGGAATATAATGGGTGTTGTGCCGTGGCGTAGCCACAGGTGGGCTTGGGTGGGCCAGAGCCCACCCATTTATGGCTCAGGCCCACCCAACAGTAGCACATGTTTAGTGGTAACTGGTGGGAATCCCAGGCTCCGCCAGCTGAAGATTTCCCCCTGATGGTAACGAAATTCCCCCTGATGGTAACGAAAACGCTACTCTCCACGACACCGGCACCTACGCATGCTCAGTTTTCAGTGCATTCCTGCTGCCAAGGTGGAAAGAAGCGTTTTCCCACCAGCTGAGATTTTTTTTTTTGGGGGGGGGGGGGAGAACATTTGGTGCCCACCCAATTCTTGCCTAGGCCCACCCAAAATCTGTTGTCTGGCTACGCCCCTGCGTTGTGGTAAATGCTGAAACGCCCATAGGAATATAATGGGTGTTGTGCCGTGGCGTAGCCACAGGTGGGCTTGGGTGGGCCAGAGCCCACCCATTTATGGCTCAGGCCCACCCAACAGTAGCACATGTTTAGTGGTAACTGGTGGGAATCCCAGGCTCCGCCAGCTGAAGATTTCCCCCTGATGGTAACGAAATTCCCCCTGATGGTAACGAAAACGCTACTCTCCACGACACCGGCACCTACGCATGCTCAGTTTTCAGTGCATTCCTGCTGCCAAGGTGGAAAGAAGCGTTTTCCCACCAGCTGAGATTTTTTTTTTTGGGGGGGGGAGAACATTTGGTGCCCACCCAATTCTTGCCTAGGCCCACCCAAAATCTGTTGTCTGGCTACGCCCCTGCGTTGTGGTAAATGCTGAAACGCCCATAGGAATATAATGGGTGTTGTGCCGTGGCGTAGCCACAGGTGGGCTTGGGTGGGCCAGAGCCCACCCATTTATGGCTCAGGCCCACCCAACAGTAGCACATGTTTAGTGGTAACTAGTGGGAATCCCAAGCTCCGCCAGCTGAAGATTTCCCCCTGATGGTAACGAAATTCCCCCTGATGGTAACGAAAACGCTACTCTCCACGACACCGGCACCTGCGCATGCTCAGTTTTCAGTGCATTCCTGCTGCCAAGGTGGAAAGAAGCGTTTTCCCACCGGCTGAGATTTTTTTTTTTTTGGGGGGGGGGGAGAACATTTGGTGCCCACCCAATTCTTGCCTAGGCCCACCCAAAATCTGTTGTCTGGCTACGCCCCTGCGTTGTGGTAAATGCTGAAACGCCCATAGGAATATAATGGGCGTTTACCGCCAGCTGATTTCTACCGCGAGCTAAAAACGCTATTGCGGCTTAGTAAAAGACCCCCCTATGGCCATTTCTACCACAGCTGGAAAATGGCTGATTTTCCATTTTCCGAACTAATGGCCATGCGCTGATGTTGCCATTAGCAAACAGCCATTAACAAAAATTAGCACATGGGCCCTTACTGCCACCTACTTGGTAGGTGGTAAAGGCTCAAGTGCTAATCCTACACCAATCAGCGCCCTCTCCGTCCTAGACACACACCCTCGTCGAAAAACTGAAAAATATTTTTTAGCGCGTGCATATTTGAAACTTACTGTGGAATGCCTCAGTGCGCCCCATGATAAGTCCTTTTTAAGCTATGGTAAGCACTCATCAATGCTTACTGCAGCTAAGTAAAAGGACCCCTAAGCCAGGTCACTTCATAAAAATAAAACAATGCAAAATCTAATACTGGAAATCCACTGAACGAAAAATAACTCAAGTGTTACACCACAAGGAAGGAAAAAACCTCAAAGAGCTCAAATCTAAACAGATTAACAGAGCTGCAAAGATGTAAATGATCTCATACTCTTTCATCATTGGCAAAAACACTTCCATTTTTTGATATAAGTGCTTTAAAAAACTTAAGTGTTCAAAAACTCAAATTCTTTTCAATTATCGTTGCTCATTAAACATAATCGTGTCCAATGTCAAAAAGCAGTCAGTCCAAACCAAAAGCGCATATCTTTAAAGAGCTAGATGATATGCAGGATGCAGGAACCGAGCCTCACCGTTGCTTCTCAGATGGTATGCTATGCCCTCGAGCCAGCGACGGCCAGCGTTTCGCTTCGCTGTGTCAGGGTCCCGAATGGCAAAAAATCTTCTGCGATCGCCCACCATCACTCCTACAACTGTCCTTCTCCAATACTGGAGGTTCCAAGTTTTATCAACCTCATCATTGTCTTTTATGCAGACATGAGCATTTCAGTAATTCAAACCTTTCTTTCCAGTTCCCCGAGGATCCGGGTGAGGGGGAGAGCATTCTCTGCTCCATTCGAATAGAAGACAAGGATGATCCTGAAGATGGACTCTGGACCGTTAATAACACACTGGATGACTTCCTGCATCTCCAGGACAAACTGGTACAGAATCCAGACCTGCACTTGTAATGTATGAATAGGAAACAAGTCTTGGAAAGTGGCTAGCTTCCAAATCAGGCTGGGCACTTGACTCGGCCAATCACCATGTTGAGAGAGAACCATTTTACTTAGTCAGCTGTTGCTCCCCGTTAGCGGATTGGAATTGTGAGCAATTAACAAGCAGCTTCTGAGTCTAGCTCAGGGAACTGAAATTTGGGTATTTAAACTGTCAATGAGAGATATAATCAGAATTTACATAGTTCTAAAGCATTGCGTTATTTCAGGTTTAAGTAGGTGGCGGAGGGAGTCATACAAACAGAAAAGGAGACCAAAGACAGAGAGATACAAAGGACAAGCCAGAGGGGGGGAAGCTTGATGGAATGTTCAGGTTGCTTGAAGGAGTCTTGCTTGCATCACTTAAGAAGCCCTGAGCAACTTCTGCTCAATCAGCAGGCCAGCGGCTGAAAAATGTTTTCTTTTCTGGAATGCAAGTATGATTTTGTTTGGCTGTATGTGTGATTATTATTTTGTTTTGACTTTTATATAGCACACTATCACAGATTGCTATACAACAATAAATTACATAAAGTCCTTTTCCCAAAGACCTTACAGGCATCTGAGACAATGTGGGGCAGGGGCGTAGCCAGACCTTGGCGGGAGGGGGGTCCAGAGCCCAAGGTGGGGGGTACATTTTAGCCCACCTCCCCCAGCTGCCGACCCCCCCCCCCCCACTGCCACCGACCCTCCCCCGCCACTTTTGACCACCACCAGGTACCTTTACTGGCGGGGGTCCCCAACCCTCACCAGGCTTAGTCTTCTTCAGAGCCGGTCTCTGGCACGTTCGCTGATCTGTGCTGTGAGTTCTGACTGACATCCTGCATGCAAAGATCGGCAAACACGCCAGAGACCGGCACTGAAGAAGATTAAGGCTGGCAAGGGTTGGGGACCCCCGCCAGCAAAGGTACCTGGCGGAGGCGGGGGAGGGTTGTCATTGTCGATGATGGGAGGAGAGGTAGAAAGCGGCGGGGGGGGGGGGGGAGTCGAAAGTAGAGGGGACCAGGGCTAAATCTGTGGGGGCCCATGCCCCCGTGGTCCCACCTAGCTACGCCCCTGATGTGGGGTAAAAGGCCAGATGTGGAATGGCTTTTCTTCTTGTCTGTGTCTATGGGGAAAATAGTATCTATGGCTCAAAATGAATTGTCTAAAATCATAGAGTGGCAGTGGGAATGCAGGATATGAATCTTGCTCTCGTGTGTGTGACAGCGAATGGATGTAGACTTTAAATTCCTTGTTTAATATATAGTTTGTTCACAGAGATCCATGTTATTTTTAAAGGGTTTTCCTGCACTTGAGAAGATACCATTAAAATCTATTTTAGAACTGCACAAACTGGAGGACAATGCCGGTATACAGAGGGCTGAAAAGTTACTGAATACCTTTTTGCAGGTAAGAGGAACCCACCTCATGTACATATTTAAAAAAAAAGAGTTCCAAGAAAATGTTAAATGATTGTGTATTTGGCTGTGGTCTGCTCGAGATGTGTCCATGGTGGCTGGTGAGGCTCATCACATAATTTGCCAAAGAAGAAGAAGAGGCCCCTGTGCAGGGGTGTGCTGGTAAATTTTTAACAACAGGCTCTTTCTCCGGATGTAGCCAGCTCTGCAGTTGGAAGGGCCAGGGGTGGCCGGGTGGGAGGGGGAGCAATACTTGCCTCTCTCTCCTCCCTCCCTTCGTGCGGGCACGCTAGGCATACCTTTGCTGGCAACCAATAAATGGACTGCCACCACTCCCAATGTCTTGCTCTGAGCAGCATGCTGAAACTTCTCACACATGCTGGAGAAGTCCCAGCCTGCTGCTCAGAGCTGGAAACAAGGAGCGGGGAACAGCAGCAGTCTATTTACTTGGCTGGCAGGGCTCAGCATCTCCACCAGCAAAGTAAAAGAGAATTCAGCAGGGGGCCCAAGCCCACATTTTGGGAGCCAGTTGTTAAAGTAGCCATGGAGGGCCCTACTTTAACAACCGGCTCCCAAAATTCTTAAAAACTTAACAACCAGCTCTTGCGAGCCTGTGAGAGCCTGCTCCAGCACACCACTGCCCCTGTGTCTGGGGCAGTTGGCAGAGCTCATTCCACCAGCTGCCAAAGAAATAAGGAGACTCGTGTGGCTGTGGCAGCTACTGGAGCTCATCCCACAAGCTACTAAAGAAAAGAGAGGCTCCTTGGGCTATAGGAGCGGGCAGATCTGACCCTACCAGTTGCTGAAGAAACGAGGCGATCCTTGTGCCTATGGCAGCTGGTGAAGCTCATCGCACAAGCTACCAAAGAAAGGAGAGGCTCCTTGGGCTATAGGAGCGGGCAGATCTGACCCTACCAGTTGCTGAAGAAATGAGGCGATCCTTGTGCCTATGGCAGCTGGTGAAGCTCATCGCACAAGCTACCAAAGAAAGGAGAAGCTCCTTGGGCTATAGGAGCGAGTAGATCTGACCCTACCAGTTGCTGAAGAAACGAGGAGATCCTTGTGCCTGTGGCAGCTGGTGAAGCTCATCGCACAAGCTACCAAAGAAAGGAGAGGCTCCTTGGGCTATAGGAGCGAGTAGATCTGACCCTACCAGTTGCTGAAGAAATGAGGAGATCCTTGTGTCTGTGGCAGCTGGTGAAGCTCATCGCACTAAAGAAAAGAGAGGCTCCTTGGGCTATAGGAGCGAGTAGATCTGACCCTACCAGTTGCTGAAGAAACGAGGAGATCCTTGTGTCTGTGGCAGCTGGTGAAGCTCATCGCACAAGCTACTAAAGAAAAGAGAGGCTCCTTGGGCTATAGGAGCGGGCAGATCTGACCCTACCAGTTGCTGAAGAAACGAGGCGATCCTGGCACCAGCAAATGAGGAGATGAATGAGGCCCTTGGTCAACACAATGGAAATGGGGAGGTGAAATGAGGTCCTGGAGGGATGGAGGAGAAGAAGGAGAAAATCAGTGCAAGCAGGTCTTCTCTCCTTTTGGCTTTTACCTTTTCATCTTCTTATCCATCATCCACTTCTTGTTAAAATCATGCCATGGATTCTGGTGGCTTGTGGAGTTCGTGGTACCAGCAAATGAGGAGATAAAAGAGGTCTTTGGTGAACACAAGTAGGTGGCAATGGGGAGGTGAAATGAGGTGCTGGAGGGATGTAGGAGAAGGAGAAAATCAGTGCAAGCAGGTCTCCTCTCCCTCCCTCCCTCCCCTATTACCTTGTCATCTTCTTACCCATCATCCACTTCTTTTTAAAGAAAATCATGCCACTTGGGCTGCCTTGCTGAGTGTTCTGAGGGATACCAACCTGGAACACAAGGGTGGTAAACACGTAGATTATCATTCACTTCATTTTATATCATGCTGATGGCATGGGTGGTGCTGTGTAAGAAAATCAAAGTGAGGGACAGAAGAATTTATTGACTATGATGCAGATCTTCTGAGTGCGGTGAATAAGGTAAAAGCTAAGAAGCAGATGGTGGAAGCAGATGGAAAAGGCGGTTTTGGGGAATTGGTTGGGGCTCTGACAGTAGTACAATTGTAAAAGAAATGTTATTACAAAGGAAAACAATGTATAATTATCTATCTAGAATCAAAGGAATAATCAAGGCAAGAATTACCCTCACTACTAAATGCAGAATGGTTTGACAAAGGCCTAAGGGCTGGATTCCATTTCTGAGTGAGCAGATTATGGATTTTTACAGAGTGAATGCTTTGCAGTATGGAGTAGTGTGATGGAATTATATCCATATATAACAAGCTTGTTGATCTCAGGTAACAGAAATACATTTTTTAATTAATATTGGGGCTGGTATTCAGCTTAAGTTACATACCTGCACCAGTGTTTAATTTAATCTGCATATTCAGTGCTGTTATCTGTGCAGGTAATAGCCCCATCACTGTCTATTTTAGTTTAGACTTGCTGTTCAGCAGACATAAGCTAAATGTGTAAATTATCCATTTAGGGGGCAATTTTATAAAGTCCTTCTCATGCATATATAGCTGTTATATAATTTTGGAAGATTGGGAATGACCAAACAAGAGGGCAGATGATCCAAATAGAAAGTTCTTTATTATGAAACAACTGGTAATGAGAAGGTCCTTATTGTAAAACAACTGGTAGATATATGAGGATTAGACTTGACATGGGCCTGATGAAGGCAATAATTTCGAAACACGGCCCATGTCGAGTATGATCCTTGTATATCTACCAATGGGTGGATAGCCCCACATTATTGCTTGGAAGAGGCTAGTCATGGGCTAAATTTGAATAAGGCCAAGTGCTGAGGTGAGCCTAATTTGCATATCACCTATGACCACCTATCCAAGTACATTTCTCACCTGGGAAAATTCTGACTGCTCAAGAAAGTACCAGAGCCTATTGTTTTTGTCCAAGGAAAGCCTTCCACTCAGTGAGGGGGGCTGTCTTATAGGGTATGAGAAAGTCACCCTGATTGTGAAGAGTACCCATATCCAGGACTACTAATCTGTAGGCAAAGCTAAAAGGGATTGTCTCTGGCTTCTCTTCTTAAAGGTAAAGTCTCTACCTGCAGGGCAGTATCCTGGACTGAGTTCCTAACCTGTCAAAACAGCAGAGAGATGGCACCCTAGTGGTGCTTACTAGTTCCAAGATCCCTTGACATAAGAGGAGGGCAGCTATTCAATGGATCTCTGTGGAACACCTATAACAAGTGTTCTGTTTGGACCTCAAAGATTTGGGAAATTAGAGTGACTCCTGTTTGGACAGTACAGTGTTAACCTGCTTGCTTACTTTCCTCCCGTGTTTGCCTGAGTTCCAGAATTGCTCTCTAACCATCTCCTGTCCATGTCTTCCATTTTCCCAGGTACAGCCTTGTGAAGGCCAGTACTTATAAGCACAGAAATTTACACCTGTTCTCCAGTAGGTGTAAACACCTGCTCTTGCAATGAAGGCAAACTTTCTGCTGCTTCTGCTAGTGTTTTAAAAAAAATACGAAGTTAACAACCATTCGATATCATACAAATCACTTCATATATAGCATGGTCAACTATGATATTAAATTCACAATCTTCCCACTGGTAGATTCTATCAGAACTCCAAAACCTCAGCGGTACACCTTGTGTAATCTTTGTTTTTTACTGCAAGGATTTAAGCACCCACCTCGTCATTGGTTCTTATAGGGTTCAACTAAATTACTAACTCTATCCTCTAATATATTAATCGGCTGATTATATGAATAAATTTGTTGTTTCAGCATTTGTTATTTCCACTCTTCAATGATACTTTAATGTCAGTACTTATCTTAGGCAGACATCATGCTCGACGGGGGATCAATCGGCCGACAATCGTCTGCCAGATTAAGTTGTTTGATGCAGAGCTGGCGATGAAATAGCATAGAGGAGATGTCCTTGATACAGCCCTAGGGGCGAAATATGTGGTGTCATGTCGGCCGATTGATCCCCCGTCTGAGCGAGATGTCTGCTTAACGTAACAGATGCGCACCAAGTGACATTTGGCACACGTAGGCATTACTGCCCGGTTAGAGCGTGAGCCTTTACCGCTAGGTCAGTGGCTGGCGGTAAGGTCTGAGACCCAAAATGGACGCACGGCAATTTTCATCTTGCTGCACATCCATTTTCGGCAAACATTTTAAAAAGGTCTTTTTTACAGGCATGCTGAAAAATGGATCGGCGTGTGCCCAAAACCCCTTGCCTACACCAACGCAAGCCATATTTCAGCACGCCTTTGTAAAAGGACCCCCTTAGCCTTTTCTCATAGTGAACTCGTCCCATTCCCTTTATCATTTTCATCACCCTTTTCTGTACCTTTTCTAAATCCGTTATATATCTTGACTAGCTTTTGGAAGCTAACATTCTCTATTGGATTAAAAACAAAATAAGCAAGTCAAGGTAAAAGATGCTGCTGCCTGAATATGCAAGTGGAAAAGCTACGAGAATGGTACGGGATTTGCGTTCCAAGACGTATGAGGAGAGACTTGCTGACCTGAACATGTGTATACCCTGGAGGAAAGGAGGAACAGGGGTGATATGATACAGACGTTCAAATACTTGAAAGGTATTAATCCGCAAACAAATCTTTTCCGGAGATGGGAAGGCGGTAGAACGAGAGGACATGAAATGAGATTGAAGGGGGGCAGACTCAGGAAAGATGTCAGGAAGTATTTTTTCACGGAGAGGGTGGTGGACGCTTGGAATGCCCTCCCGCGGGAGGTGGTGGAGATGAAAACGGTAACGGAGTTCAAACATGCGTGGGATATGCATAGAGGAATCCTGTGCAGAAGGAATGGATCCTCAGAAGCTTAGCCGAAATTGGGTGGCGGAGCAGGTGGGGGGAAGAGGGGTTGGTGGTTGGGAGGCGAGGATAGTGGAGGGCAGACTTATACGGTCTGTGCCACAGCCGGTGATGGGAGGCGGGACTGGTGGTTGGGAGGCGGGAAGTACTGCTGCACAGACTTGTACAGTCTGTGCCCTGAATAAGGCAGGTACAAATCAAGGTAAGGTTTACACATATGTTTGTCTTGTTGGGCAGACTGGATGGACCGTGCAGGTCTTTTTCTGCCGTCATCTACTATGTTACTATATTATTATATTGGTGTCGAAGGTGGAAGAAAGGAGGTGTGTGTATGTGTGGTGGGGGAGTGGGGGGGAAAGAGTTAGCAGACTGGTGAGAAGACAATCGTCACTGATTAAAACAATTTTTTTTTCCTCTGTAGGAACTAGTGACTCTCATACAAACACTTGAGAACATGGATGCCTGCCTGTTTCTTTGCCCTCTTGAGGGGCCAGAGGAAGACTGGGATGATTTCAGAGATATATTGCTTGAGCTGCTGTGTCTGGTGTCAGACGATGACTTGCAACTCATTCAGGTAAAACCTACATTTCTCTCCATTGCTTTATTCAGCTGCCTGTTTGTAATGCTCTTTTCTAGGACGGTGAAGCCCTTTTTAGTTTATCAATAACGTCCAGATAAAGAGACTAATGTAATGAAGTGTGAGCTAAAGATGTGTGCACGTTTTACTGTGCTTGTACTAACAAAAGAATTAACTCCTGATGCAGCAAGTAAAATATCAGTGCATCAAGAGTCGCAAAACGCATGCTAAAACAATCATATAAAATAAGCAATGAGGCCTAGTCTTTCTACATCAGCCAGGTGCACTAAAATGGTAGCCAAATTATAAAGTTACATAGTGGACTATGTTTATTACCATTCTTATATGGTACAGGGCCAGAGGGCATCCCAAGGCCTAGTCCAATGACCCCCATCAATTTTCTAATCCATCCTTCATCTACTTTCTCATACTCAATCCTAACACATCCCCAAGGCACCCAACCCACAGGCGATACCCCAATCCCCATCATACCCCACCAAGATTATCAATCCACCAGTGTATCCTACTGTGTCCCCCCACCCCCAAAAAACTTTTAAGTTACCACAATGTGCCCCAAACCACTAATGATCCCTACTGTGTCCTCAAAACCTTAACACTTCAGAGTACCCCAACTCTCTAATGATTACCACTGTGCCTCTCTACCCACCAGCATGTCCCAAAATAAACCCTCAAAACCTTAAGGAACCACAATGGAGCCCTCAATGCACCTCACTGTGCTATTCTCTGAAACAGGAGTGGATTGACCCCTGGGTGCTAAAGGTCATAGGCCCCTAACCATCTATGAAAAATGATTAAACTATATGGAACCTGGGGGAGAGTGAGTCCCCTACTGTTGTGGACCCTTGGGCACTGCCTTATTGTCCTAATGGTCAGTCTGAAGGCTTTACAATTTTCTGACGTGCTTAGTATAGCTAGGTGCAATATAAATACAGATGGAAAATACATCAGTTGGTTCAACTAATTAAAAAGCAACTGTGTTAAGTAAAGAGCATCAGGGTTAAGTAAACAAGCTCCTGTTTTATTTAGATGAACTAACTGATGTAACATATATAGTAACATAGTAGATGACGACAGAGAAAGACCTGTACGGTCCATCCAGTCTGCCCAACAAGATAAATTCATATGTGCTACTTTATATGTTTACCTGACCTTGATTTGTATCTGCAGTTTTCAGGGCACAGACCGTAGAAGTCTGCCGAGCACTAGCCCCGCCTCCCAACCACCGATGCTGCCACCCAATCTCTGCTAAGCTTCTGAGGATCCATTCCTTATGAACAGGATTCCTTTATGTTTATCCTAGGCATTTTTGAATTCCGTTACCGTTGTCATCTCCACCACCTCCCGCGGGAGGGCATTCCAATTATCCACTACTCTCTTCGTGAAAAAATACTTCCTGACATTTTTCTTGAGTCTGCCCCCCTTCAGCATCATTTCATGTCCTCTAGTTCTACCGCCTTCCCGTCTCCGGAAAAGGTTCGTTTGCGGATTAATACCTTTCAAATATTTAAACGTCTGTGTCATATCACCCCTGTTTCTCCTTTCCTCTAGGCAATACATGTTCAGGTCAGCAAGTCTCTCCTCATACGTCTTGTAATGCAAATCCCATACCATTTTTGTAGCTTTTCTTTGCACCGCTTCAATTCTTTTTACATCCTTAGCAAGATACGGCCTCCAAAACTGAACACAATACTCCAGGTGGGGCCTCACTAACAACTTGTCCAGGGGCATCAACACCTCCTTTCTTCTGCTGGTCACATCTCTCTCTATACAGCCTAGCAACCTTGTCACACTGTTTCGTCGCCTTCAGATCCTCAGATACTATCACCCCAAGATCCCTCTCCCTGTCTGTACATGTCAGATGTGTTCCTCAAGTAACAATTGTGGTTAGACAAGACTGATCACAAACCCTATTGGAGTGACTTGTTCAATTACTTCTCCATCTGTGTTTAATTGTACCTGGCTCCATCAAACGTAGCTAGTATAGAGGTTATTTTTATAAAAGTTTTTGGAAACTGAAGAGTCTGCGGAGGGGAGAATAGAGAGTTGTTGAGCAGAGAAGGGTATGTTGGCTGGCTGGGGGCACAGGGGGGTACCTTGACATGTTGGACAGGAACAGTGAAAATTGTAAGTGTATATAGAGGCACAGTTTTGGGGTGTGCTGTTAGTTAGAGAGAGGCAGAGTGGATTTGAGATGATTTTATTTATTATCTCATTTGTACCCCACAGTTTCCCAACAGTGTCAGGCTCAATGGGGCTTACAGCGCACCACAAAGGCAGGCACCAATGCAGTAAAATGAAGCTAATACAGCAGGAAAAACTACAAGAGATAATGGGGAAGAGTAGGAATTGACAGAATGAGTAGGGAAACCAGGAGGGAAGGGGAATGTGTCCAAAATGAAGTGATTTGAAGTGTGGTAGGATTTTTGGGGACACAGAGGGGTGCACTGGTGAATTCATTAGTACAGCGGAGACCTTTAGTGAGTTGGAAGCACAATGAGGTAAGTATGGCTTATGGGGTACACTGGTGGATTAGTGGGCATACTGGGGTATACAGGATAGGTAGAGGAGAATAGTAGCCATTGCTAATGGGTTGGGGTTATCTTCATATGCATTAGAACTTTAAGGGACACAGTTAGGTGTATTAATAGATTGGTAGACACAGTAGGGATCTCTAGTGGTTTGGAGCTACTGTGGGATGAACTTATTGGGTTAGGGGCACAGTTATGTTATCAGGGATTTATCTCTCGCCAGCTCTGAATTTAGACTCGAGGTGAGTTGCAACCAATAAAACAAGAGACTGACAACAGAACGTCAGGAATTACACAAATACAGAGAAAACAAATCACTTCGTGCAATAAGAAAATTAGGGCCCCCCCCCAGACCTACTCAATAGGTTTTCAAAGCTCTATGAAACAAAACTTAATTCTTCATTATATGTAGTTCACACGGGATATTTTTCCAATAACGAATAGCCAGAAAAAAAACATGATTGCGCAACAACTGCCTTAAACCATATGTTTTTAGCTGAAGGAAAAGCTAGCAATAAGTATTTGTACACCCGAGTTTGATTTGTCCCAGCCATTCTCAGGGCACAGACCATAGAAGTCTGCCCAGTACTGTTCTTGTACTAAGTTCAAAAGCTAACATCAAAGCCCCTTAAAATTTACACTCCAGCCCATCCCTATCTATTCAGTCACGATCAGGGCGTTGACCGTAGAAGTCTGCCCAGCTCCCATTTTGTTTCCAATTACTGGCGTTGCCACCCAAAATCCGCTAAGATTCCATGGAACCATTCCTTCTAAGCAGGATTCCTTTGTGCTTATCCCACGCATGTTTGAATTCCATTACCGTTATCGTCTTCGCCACCTCCCGCGGGAGGGCATTCCACATATCCACCACCCTCTCTGTGAAAAAATACTTCCTGACATCAGTCCTGAGTCTGCCCCCCCCCCCCCCCCCCCCCCCCCGTTCAACCTCAATTCATGTCCTCTAGTTCTACTGCCTTCCCGTCTCCGGGAAAGGTTCATTTGCGGATTACTAGGAATTTGTTCAAGATCCTTGGGTCTAGGACTGGATACAATCCCCTTGTCCTCTTTGTGACCAGGATATACTTGGAGTAAAATACTGCTCTCTTTCCCTTGGTGGAATGGGTTTGTCTGTGTTTGCAATTAAGAGATAATATTCTGATGCTGACAGCTTAACCACAATTCTCTCAGTGGGCAATTTGGCAGAGTTTCAAATAGACGCAGATGGTGTCCAAGCAGACACTCTTTAGAAACAGCTGATCAGAGGTTAGAAAGGGCAAGCAGTTTGTGAAAAATTGTAGCCTCCCTCCTAGCAGTTGTTTCTCTGGTATGGATCCAGGGATGCTGGTTATGTTCACATGGAAGCAGTCAAAACCCCACCACTGGTTTTAGTGGCAGAGCTGGTTAGGTAATATCGGCCCTCTGCTATCTGGGACAAGAGTGAGATCCCTGCCTAGACTGGGAAAAGCAGGGAGAAAGAGGGTACCTATGCCTTTGAGAGTACCAAGACCTCCTTTGCTGTCTACGCTGGAACATCCCGGAAGAGGAGACTGGGTCAAAAGTGGGCTTGAAAAGGGTCTTTAAGAATGTTACTGTGCTACAAAGAGATTCTTTTCATGGCAGGCACATCAGCATTGTTGCACATCATATTTTGGGTCTCCAGGGAAACATATCCAGCACAGAAGCTCTAGACACCACATCCAAAATTTCACAGGCTGTTCAGATGCAGAAGTGAGAACAATAATGGGGGGTGGCAAAGTTTTCTCATGTTACAGTAGTTAATCAACAAAAGGATGAGAGAGTCTTAATATATAAACACAAGAAAAACCTCTCTTAGTATAAATTGCAAAGTACTTGATGTACTATTGTGTTCCTGTGAAGTGCAAAAAGAATATTTATGAGAAAGGGAAAAAGCCTTTGAACCCAGACCTCCACCCAATATTAGTTTTTAATCGGGTATGGAGTAAATAACTTGGGTCACCTTGAGGGGCATAATCGAACGCGAACGTCCATCTCCGTGGGCGGCCATAAGAAAGGGTGGGACAAACTGTATTTTCGAAAAAAGATGGGCGCCCATCTTTTTTTCGATAATACGGGTTGTGCGGGGCAAATGCCTAGGATTTGGGTGTTTTTGAGCTGGGCGCTATCGGTTTTTAGCGATAATGGAAACCGAAGGCACCCATCTCAAAATCAAACAAATCCAAGGTATTGGGTCGTGGGAGGGGCCAGGATTCATAGTGCACTGGTCCCCCTCACATGCCAGGACACCAACTGGGCACCCTAGGGGGCATTTTTACAAATTAAAAAAGAACATTAAAAGAGCTCCCAGGTGCATAGCACCCTTCCCTTGTGTGCTGAGCCCCCCAAATCCCCCCCAAAACCCACTGCCCATAAATCTACACCATTACCATATCCCTAAGGGGTGAAGGGGGGCACCTACATGTGGGTACAGTGGGTTTTGGGTTTTTTTGGAGGGCTCAGCATTAAGCACCACAAGTGTAACAGGTGGGGGGGGATGGGCCTGGGTCCACCTGCCTGAAGTGCACTGCACCCACTAACAACTGCTCCAGGGACCTGCATACTGCTGTCAGGGAGCTGCGTATGACATTTGAGGCCAGCTTACAGGCTGGAAAAAAAAAGTTTTGAAAGTTCTTTTTTTGTGGTGGGAGGGGGTTAGTGACCACTGGGGGAGTCAGGGGTGGTCATCCCCGATTCCCTCCGGTGGTCATCTGGTCATTTAGGGCACTTTTTTGGGACTTGTTTGTGAAAAAAAAGGGTAAAAAAAAAAGTGCCTTAAATTCTCGCTACTGGCGCCCATTGTTTTTCGATTATCGGCTGAAGGCGCCCATTTCTCCTCGGCCGATAACCACACCCCAGTCCCGCCTTCACCAAGCCTCCGACACGCCCCCGTCAACTTTGGCCGTTTCCGCGATGGAGTGCAGTTGAAGGCGCCCAAAATCGGCTTTCAATTATATCGATTTGGGCGCCTTTGCAAGATGGGCGCCCATCTCCCAATTTGGGTCGAAATATGGGCGCCCATCACTTTCGAAAATAAGCTGGCGTCGTCATCAGCATAAAAAACTCTTTTCTCTTTTACTCCATATTGCTAAAACCTTCACAGGAAAAAGCAGACTCATGGTTCCAAAAATACTTAACTTAGACTTTTAAATCATAGTAGACACAAATGTGGAGATTGCAGCTCTGGCAAGATCCACAAGTAAAAGGTTCAGTCAGCAGGTAACCGCTTGGTGCGGGGTCTTGTTAAACAAGGGAAGGCAGTGGCTATCGTGGAGGAGCCAGGGAGCGATGGGGTCAAGTGGGAGGAAGCCAGGAGATAGAGCTGGCCAGAGGAGGGAGGGGACCCCTGGGAGCTCTCTGCCTCTGAACTGCTGATAGGATTTCTAAACTGCTTGTTTGAACTGCCTGTTTGGAAGTGCTTGTTTTCTTTGAACTGCTTGTTTTTCTTTGTGAAACGTTTTTTGCTTTTGGGATTACTTATTTTGAATTGCATCATTGGGACTGCTGAGATTCATTTCCTGGTTTATGAACTGCATTTTTGAAGCTGTGGAGATTCCTGAACTGCTTTGCTTTTGGAACTGCATTATTAAAAACTACTTTTCTAAACTGTTTTTGGGATTGCATTCTTGAAACCGCTGGGATAATTTCCCTGGCGGATATCTCGGGAGCTGTGCTGGAATAGTACTGCTGACATACTTCAGGTCGGAGGGTACACCTGGAGGATTACAGGGAGTTGTACCTAAGTGAAATATCATATAGAAAACTTGGGCCGGAGGCCAGAGTTTTCCTGAGAGGAGCGGAGGGATCCTTCACAGGTGAAACTATTTGAAACTGTACTTAATTGTTCCCAGATATACTGTTACCCTGTAATTATGCATATTTGTTTGCAGCAATAAATCCCTTATGTAAATTTTTTAGCAAATGACTTATAAAATATTAAACAGGTACATTTTTATTTTTGACCCACAGTGCAAGACAGATGCAGCTGTGGCGAATGGTTCAAAATATCGCTCTCCAATGGAAGATCACCGCCAACATACAAACTCTTCAGAGAAATACGAAGTTCCCGCAGAACTGGCCGCTGCCAGCTTTGAACCAGGATATACCAAACCTCGTGTTAGGAAGCGCCCTCACCTCAAGTCCCCTGGGACTTCAAGCAGCCCTGCTAAACGTGGTCTGACTAGGAAGAGTGAAGATGAAGGACCAGTCTTCAGAAGCCTCACAAATGATGACGAAAAATCTCCAAGTCAAAGTATAGGCAAAATAGAAGACGTGAAGATGGTTCTGAACAACCTGAAAGACCATCCACAGCCCTTGACTATGGCTGTTCAGAGATTTCTTAAAGAAATATGTAAAGGTATGTGTACTGTCTTCAAGTAAACAGCACAGCGGCAGCCTTTTTCAATTTCTGTGAGCATACAAGTGACGTTTCAAAGAGGGAATGATTTGCAGATGTGGTCTGTACTGTAATCCATGCACAGAAGTTTCAAAATGAAATCCTTGTGCATTCTTCCTGGCAGTGGCGTTCCTAGGGGCGCTGACACCCGGGGCGGCTTGCCGATGTGCCCCCCCCACCCCCGTGCAGTGCGACCCCCGCCGGTGAAAGGACACCCCCCCCACCCCTGCGAAAGAACCCCCTCACCCCCGGGTGCACGCCGCTGGGGGGGGGGGGGTGCCGCGCGCCGGTCAGCGTCGTTCGTTTCCATGCATGGAAACGAACGACACTGACTGGCGCGCAGCACCCCCCCCCCAGCGGCGTGCACCCGGAGCGGACCGCCCCCACCGACCTCCCCTTGGTACGCCACTGCTTCCTGGTTCCATCATTCCCCAGCCCTGTCCCTTTTGTCTTAGTTCCTCTTGCTTTTTTTGGAGCATTGGGCAGCTAGCAATTTCCAATTGTTGCCGTTTTGTGTGATGATTTGTGCTTCGTTCAAATGTCCTTAGGTCCTGTTGAAAGTGCTTTGCCATGTAATATAGGGTTGACCCCCCTTCCTCTTTTGACTCCTTCTGGTGTCCATTCCATAGCCACTTTGGGATGGGCGATTTGTAGCCTGAGGATGTGCCCTGCAGAACGGATATGTCTCTCTGTAACTGTTTTATTAAGGAGGGGGGGGGGGGGGAGAGTTATCAACATGGACTACCATTAAGTAGTTATTTTACTGTTTACCCCTGTCCTACAATAGAATGAGTTGGTGGTAAAATAATCCATTTTAATAGTAGCCCTGTGTGGCGGAACAGGGGGGGCTTTCTGATTTGTATTGCTGCCCTATGACTCTTTTTCCCTTCAGGGTATTTCCCTTGGTTGGCTAGCTGGTAGTGTTTGACCTCTGCATTACAGCTGTAACAGAATCTTTTTAGCAACATTCCCCCAAAATGGAAAAGTAACCTGCAGTGTCATTGGTCAAACATCCTTAGTACTAATGCTCTGTACCCTGATTGACCCTGAAGCCAAAAGCCTAGCCCAAAATGTGCTAGAACTCTTCAGTCTCAGTTGGGAGTGTGGAGGGAGTAGACCTCTGCGCTGAGGCCCTGTTCAATTCCTTTGAGCAGTTTCTTTTTCCTGACCTCCCCAGGTACTACTTGGGAAGTAAAAAGTGTTCAGCTAGGTTTAACACCAAAACCTTGTTGCTATACCTGTTACTGTTTGCTGTTTTAAACTTTTACCATTCGCTGTTCTATTTTTTTATATAATAAACTTATTAGTTTGTTAGCTCTGTTGACCTGGACTGAATAAGAATCCTGGCAGTTTGTGTTCTTTGTCTGTGGCTGTTTCTGGGAACTGTGGGACCCCTAGGATTGTGGCCCCAGTGCCCTTAGAAACCACCATGGGAATAACTTGTGGGTAGGAGAACTTGTCCAGAGGCAAGCGAGACCCAGCAGGTGGGTGGAGGGTATGCCAGTGTAGGGACACATACACAGGTGCAGGTGGGCCTGGGCAGTGCTGGACCAGACCCTCCAGATGGGTGCTAGGAGTAATTCTAAGGCATTACATGACACCCTGTGATAAAGTTAATGAGGATGGCCTAGGACCAGGAGAAACCGGAGCCACACAGCGGGTTAAGATGAACAAAATAACATATATTTTGAAGTGTTAAGTTGAATTCACAGATAGGGAAGAAAAGAAAACACACACTAGTCCTTTTGTGGCTTGATCCTGCAGGGCCACAGCATGCAGCATACACTGTTGGGCTTTCTGTCTCCCCAGAGTTCCAGTACAGTTGTTAGCAGTTTGCCTGGACCAGCCTTCATCTATCAGGGTCAAAGATAGCTGTAGGTTTCCAAGTCAAACTTGGCCCACCTGACAGTTGCAGTTGCCAGGGCCGCCGAGGGGGGGACAGGAGGGACAAACGGGCCCGGGCATCCAAGGGGGGCCCGGCGCCAGGGTCAGGCCACCGGTGCTGCAGTCCTTGGACTCATCTGCCTGCCCTCTGCTCCGTCCGCCACTGGGCCCCCTGCATTAAAATCAGCAGCGCCTCAGCTGAGCTCCATTTGGAAAGGCAGATCGCTTCCCTTCCCTCCGGGCCCTCCCTGTGTAACCGGAAGTTACATCAGATGAGGGCGGGACACAGTGAGGGAAGGCCCGAAGGGAGGCGATCTGCCTTTCCAAACGGAGCTCAGCTGAGGTGCTGCCGATTTTAATGCAGGGGGCCCGGTGGCGGACGGAGCCGAGGGCAGGCAGGTGAGACTGGGGACTCCATAACCTGGCTATTCCCCTAGCTTTTATACTTCCTAGTTCCTGCTCTTGTGGCTCCACCCCTCCTTTGTCATTTTGGGAGGGACTATGGAACTTAAGGTGGTTCTGACACAGTGAGGGAGTATCCTTAAGCGGAAGTGGCCGTATCCTATAGACTCCCTCACAAGTCCACATTGATAACTGTGCCCCTATGTGGCTGTTATGTCCAGTGGCGTTCCTAGGGGGGGCTGACACCCGGGGCGGATCGCCGATGTGCCCCGCCCCCCCCGGGTGCAGCGCCCCCCCCGGATGCAGCGCGACCCCTCTCCGGGAAAAGAACCCCCCCCCCCGGGTGCATGCCGCTGGGGGGGGGGGGTTGCCGCGCACGCCTGGCCTTCATTCGTTCCATGCTCCCTCTGTCCCGGAACAGGAAGTAACCTGTTCCGGGGCAGAGGGAGCGTGGAACAAACGAAGGACAGGCACGTGCGGCACCCCCCCAGTGGCGTGCACCCGGGGCGGACCGCCCCCACCGTCCCCCCCTTGGTACGCCACTGGTTATGTCTATCTTCTCTGGGATGGTTTCATTTTTTATATGGTCTTTTTGTGTCTCTTTGCATGTTGTGGAAAAAATTTTTTTACTTAACATGATTACTTTTTTTCTTTTTATTTATTATGATTTTTATACTGCCTTACTGAATAAGTTACCCAAAGCAGTGTATGACTAATAAAAATACAATAATTACAATAACAATTGTCACACAAAAATATTACAAGTCTTTCCTACTAATCAAGTTTCCCTAATCAGAATTACCTAGCTGCAGCGGCGTACCAAGGGCAGGGCGGTGGGGGCGGTGTGCCTCGGTTGCACGCTGCTGGAGAGGTGCAGAGAGCAGCCACGCACCTGTCGGCTCCGCTGGTTCCCGGAAGTTTACTTCCTGTTCTGGGGCAGAGGGAGCAGGGAGCCAGCGGAGCTGAGAGCCGCGGGGTTGCTCTCAGCAGCTAAAAATGCACCCGGGGTGTGGGGGGGAGGGGGTTGATGCACCGGGGGAGGGTGTAATTGCGCTGGAGGGGGGTGTGTGTCATGCTGCACCCGGTAGGGGGTGCTCATCGGCGATCCGCCCTGGGTGGCAGCCGACCTAGGATCGTCACTGCCTAGCTGATGAACATTGTATAAGTTAGACTTTCCTAATGAAACCTTGCCACCCTATGGACTTGTATAAAACAGTCTAAACCCCGTGGGGGGAGGGGAGACAGAATTTCAGCCCCTGATTTTACTAGGGTAACCAGGCAAGGAGAAAACAATTGTTTTTTTGGTATATAACAGGAGGCCTGAAGTTTTGAGGGCCTCCTTTTTCCTTAGATATTTGTGTAAACAGGACCAGCCCTACCAATGAGCCACTGTTTTTCGCATATGACCCAGCTTTTTCAGCACCTTATAGCTTATGCTGATGGGACCTTGCAGTGGATCTGTACATAGTCAAGCATCTCTCCATATCCCCAACAGGCGGTCCCTGTGCACGGCCCACCCAAGGGTATCTGACACCGTAGACAAACCTCTAGCTCCACTGGGGTGGCTCAAGAAATCAGGGGCGTAGCTATGGGGGGGCCATGGGGGCCTGAGCCCCCGCAAATTTCATCTGGGCCCCTGTTTTGCCCTGCTCTTCTTTCTTCTTGTTCCTCCTGTGCACGCTGACACTCTTTTACGTGAAACTGAGAAGGAGCGTCAGCGTGCACAGGACAGGAGGAGCAAGAAGAGCAGGGTAGCAAACGCAGCTACGCCGGAGACCGGTGCTGAAGAAGGCTTCGGTTGGCGGGGGTTGGGGACCCCTGCCAGCAAAGGTATTTGTTTGCGAGGGGAAGCGGCGAGGCGGGGCGAGAAGGTGAGGCGGCGGCTGCGGCAGCAGGGGGGGTCAAGGAGAGGTGGTGAGATGGTGGGGGGGGGGGGGGGCGGCGGGGCGGAACTCAAAATATGCCCCTCGGGCTCTGGCCCACTCCCACCGTAAGGTCTGGCTACGCCCCTAGTACAGCTACAGTTGAGTTGGAATGAATAAAAAAATATTCACAACAAATTAGTTTTCATACTGACATAAAACTTTTATTTCAGAATCATTTGTAACAGGATCACTAAGCAGGCTAGCAGCATCAGTAAGGGTGATTACGAAAAGACCAAGCAGGTGAGTTAGCACTGTTTACTCAAGCGAAATGATACTCCCTAATTTCTTGGCTACAGCTTTATGACTTTTACTACCAGTGGCGTAGCCAAGGGTGGGCTTGAGTGGGCCCGGGCCCAGGCCCACCCACTTTGAGCTCAGGCCCACCAGTAGCAGCACACCTATGATGTGGCTGGCAGAGATTCCCAAGCTGAAAACTCCCAAGAACTGTCCCTCCTGCATACCTTATAAATAGCAGATCTTCGCCTGCAGGAAGCAGCAACTGATACATACTGCTCAAACCGGCCACAAAGCCTTCCTCTCTGACATATTCCCGCCTATGCAGAAACAGGAAGCTGCATCAGTGGGAAGGATATGGGGCCAACATGAATACTGTGTATTAGTTGCTGCTTACTGCCAGTGAAAATCTGCTATATAAAAGGTGTGCAGGAGAGGGGGGATATTTGAGAGACCATATGGCATGCAGGCGCGAGAAGGAGAGACCAAATCACCTGTGGGATGGGGTGGGGTTCTTCTGCCCACCCATCTTTGGCCCAGGCCCATCCAAAATTGGTTGTCTGGCTACGCCCCTGTTTACTACAACACACATTAATAACTATTTCTGAAAAGTGGTTTTCCTTTGTCAGGTTGCACATGCTAAATGCTCTTCCCGTACTGGTGACCTCCCTTGCACTTTTCCAGCTTAAAGCACTAACATTATGCCTTTAAAGAATAAAGACCACACCCCAGCATTGTGGGGCAAAGAAGTTTATTCCAGAAAGTTAGCATGTTCCTCCAAAGAGTCTCGGGCTCTCTTGAGAGTGCTGGAAAGCAAAGGCTGCACTAATGATTCATTTCTGACTAAACTTGAACTTTTTTTTTTTTTTTCAGGAAAGTAGAAAAATTTCTTGAGGAAAAATGTGATGAATACCTTAGTGAAAGCAAGTTGGCATCCTATGTGGATAAACTGAGGGAGATTTTGTGGTGCAATGAAAGGCCTGCAGCTGCCGGCCTAGAGCAGACTTTGGATATGAAGGAAAGAATGAAGGCAAAATCAGAGACACTCCTCAGCAGGATCACTTTTGCTGGCATTTTACCTTCCTTTGCCTCAGGTACCCACTTAAATTGTAAGCTTTTGGGGAAGGAGTTTAGGAGGGACGTTATCAAGGTGTGTAGAAGATTGCCATTTACCACAGCTTTCATTTCCCTCCAGTGGCGTAGCAAGGGCGGGGCGGTGGGGGCGGTCCGCCCCGGGTGTCCGCGGGTGGGGGGTGCTCCGTCGCGTCTCTCTCCTGCCACTGCCTGCCGTTTTTTTTTTGTTTTTAAATCCGTGCAGCCACGCAGGCAGCGCTTCGCGTCTGCCCTGCGTGTGCTGTGAAAGAAGTAAATCGTCAGAGCACTGGCTTCGGGGCTTCCCTCGATGTCCCGCCCTCGAGGAAATAGGAAGTTACCTCACAAGAGGGCGGGACATCGAGGGAAGGCCCGAAGCCAGCGCTGGCGATTTACTTCTTTCACAGCAGCACACACAGGGCAGAGTCGAAGCGCTGCCTACGTGGCTGCACGGATTTAAAAAAAAAAAAGAAAAAGGCAGGCGGTGGCAGGAGAAGAGGGCTCTGTGGCTTCAATGGAGGGGGGACGGGACTAGGTCAGGGGGGGAGTTCAGAGGGGAGAATGGGGATTGGAGAGGGGGTGGGGGAGTTCAGAGGAGGGGTGCTCAGATGGGAGAAGGGGATTGGAGAGGGTGAGGGTCCTCAGAGGGGAGAATGGGGATTGGAGAGGGTGGGGGTGCTCAGAGGGGAGAATGGGGATTGGAGAGGGTGGGGGTGCTCAGAGGGGAGAATGGGGATTGGAGAGGGGGTGGGGGAGTTCAGAGGAGGGGTGCTCAGATGGGAGAAGGGGATTGGAGAGGGTGAGGGTCCTCAGAGGGGAGAATGGGGATTGGAGAGGGTGGGGGTGCTCAGAGGGGAGAATGGGGATTGGAGAGGGGGTGGGGGAGTTCAGAGGAGGGGTGCTCAGAGGGGAGAAGGGGATTGGAGAGGGTGGGGGTGCTCAGAGGGGAGAAGGGGACTGGGGAGGGAAGTGCTCATGGGAGAAGGGGTGGAACTGGGGGCTGAAAAGGGGCAAGGGCTGAAACTGTGGGGACTGGGGGCTTTAAAGGGGACAGGGAGAACTGGCTGGGGCTGAAGCTCGGGACGGGTGAGAGAAAAGGGCTGGGGTTGAAACTAGGGGCTGAAAAGGGGACAGGGAGAAGTGGCTGGGGGCTGGGAGAAAAGGGCTGGGGACTGGTGGGATAGTGGGGCTGAAAAGGGTGGCAGGTGGGAGATGTGGGCTGGAACTGGAACTAGGTGCAGGTGGAAAGAGGGGGCTGAAAAGAGGGGGCAGAGAGAGGGGACAGACCCTGGATGGAAGGGGGGGAGCGTGAGGGAGGGCAGACCCTGGATGGATGGGAGAGGGAGGGCAGACGGATCGAAGGGGCAGAGAGAAAGAGGGCAGATGGTGGGTGGAAGGGGGAGAGAGAAAGAGGGCAGATGGTGGATGGAAGGGGCAGAGAGAGAAGGCAGACACTGGATGGAAGGGACATTAGAGAGGGCAGACACTGGATTTCAGAGAAAGAGCGAAGACAGATGCTGGATGGAAGGAAGACAGTGAAAAGAAGATGAGGAAAGCAGAAACCAGAGACAACAAACTGTAAATAAAATATATTTTTTTAAATTTTTTTGCTTTAGGGTATAGTATTGTATCTGTGTTTATGTGTTAATAAATGTTTATAAATAGAACATATAAATAAGGTAATCATTTTATTGGACTAATTTTTAATATATTTTGACTTAACTTTCAGAGAACAAAACTCCCTTCCTCAGGTCAGGATAGGATACTATAACAGCACTATACTGTATTTACCTGAGGAAGGAGGTTTTGGCCTCTGAAAGCTAAATGTATTAGTCCAATAAAATGGTATTTTATTTTCTGTATTTGTTTTATTTCTATTTGTTAATTTGTAAAGTGGTGATTGGTATTTGTTAGTTTTTTTCAAATTTACATCTGCTGTCTTTATATTTTGCACAGTACTAGGGGACATTTTCTGTTTCTGTGGTGTTGCATTGTATGCAGAGTCTGGCATCGGGGGTTCAGTTTAATTTTTGTCTAAATAGAAAGTTTATGATTACTTATTCTATAGTGGATTAGGATGTATCTGTGTTTGTGAAAAAGACATGGCTTTCAGTTGGCATTGACTGTGCAGGATTGATGATCTGTACTAATCTGTCTGTTTTCGTTTTACAATAGGTGAATTGATGTTCTAGTGCTCACTGTAGTGTTTAAGATGCTTTCCTTTTCCTTGTGTGACTCGTAGAAATGACTGCTTATGGTATGGTAGAATTGCGCTATAGGTCCTGAGTGTTTTGTATTCTCGGTATGCCTAGTACTGGATTTGGGGGGGGGGGGGTGTTAAAAAATGACCGTCCCCGGGTGTCAACTACCCTAGCTACGCCACTGTTTCCCTCTTAGTTGCTGAATCCTGTTTTAAAAGAACAACGCTGCTTGCGAGCCTCCTTGTTGAATTGAGCACAGGCTGGTGTTTTTTATTTACAATTCTACACCCCCACTGCACATACACGGATGGCTTCCCGCCCGACACTCAAGCATGGGACCAGCAGTACAGTGCTAAAGTTAAAAAGACAACTCCAAAGGGAGGCGGAAAAGATGTGAGAATATATTCTTGCTGTCCTTGGAGAACGCCTGCTACTCAGGGCTGCCCAGAGGTGGAGGGGGGGGGGGGGGGGGAAGATTCCTCAGGCCCAGCGCTCGGATCTGTCTCTCTCCTGTTCCTGTGTGTCAGGACCCAGGTGACTGTGTTAATGCCATAACCCGGGTCCCAGCACACAGGAACAGCAAGAGTGACAGACCAAGGGAAGAGAACAGTAGACACAGGAAAATAAGGGAGCAGTGGCTGCCCGAGCAGGGGGGGCAAGGGGGGCGATGGCGGCCCTGTTACTTTCTCTGAGGACAATCAGACATAATAGTCTCACATGTGGGACTCACTAGCTACCAGGCTCAGAATATAAATGAATCTTGGCAATTAAGTAGATAGTGAGCCTGGTTGGAAAAAAAAAAAGGGCTGGAGGGCAGAGTTAACTTTTAAGTAGTAAAAGGATTCTGCAGGACTGCCCGAGCCCATACGCCATGCGCCCTCCCTGCCCATCTTCAAGTCCTTACTCAAAGCCCATCTCTTCTCCCTTGCTTTTGGCGCCTAACCACCTTCCCCATTCATGTCACCTCCACTGACTACATAGTTTATAACCTTTAGATTGTAAGCTCTCTTGAGAAGGGACTGTCCTTCCCATGCTAAACTTGTACAGCGCTGCGTAACCCTAGCAGCGCTATAGAAATGCTAAGTAGTAGTAGTGTCTAAACCGGCTAGCCCACCTAGAATGCTGCTTCAGACAGTAGTGAGCAGTGAAAGTGTGAATGGAAGACCAAGTAGCCGCCTTGCAAATTTTTTCAATGGAGGCACAGCAGAAATGGGCTACTGAAACTGCAGTGGCTCTTACATTGTGAGCAGTGACATGGCTTTGAAAAGTCATACCAGCTTGAGTGTACATGTAGGAGATAGTAGGTTTGGTGATGGGAATCCCTAATCTGTTAGGGTCAAAGGATACAAGAAGCTGGGAGGACTTCCTATGAGGTTTTGTACACTCCAGGTAATACACTAGAGCATGCTTTCAGTCTAAGGCAGTGGTGTAGCTAGGTGGGGCCACAGGGGCATGGGCCCCCCAGATTTCATCCGGGCCCCTGTTTTTACTGGTGGGGGTCCCTAACCCCCACCAGACGTAGCCTTCTTCAGCACCAGTCTCCTCGCCTCCCCCTCCACCGCTCCCCTCCCCACCGCCAGCAAAGGTATTTGTTGCTGTGGGGTGTGGCGGGGGGGGGGGGGGAGTGACGAGGCAGGAGGAGCAGCAGGGGGGAGGTGAGGAGACCGGTGCTGAAGAAGGCTTCGGCTGGCGGGGGTTGGGGACCTCCGCCAGCAAAGGTATTTGCTGCTGTGGGGTACGGCGGGGTGGTGACTAAAATGTGCCCCCCCAACTCGGGCTCTGGCCCCCTCCCACCGCGAGGTCTGGCTACACTCCTAGTCTAAGGTATGCAGTACTGCTTCTCTAGGATTAGAGTGTAGTTTAGGGAAGAAGACAGGAAGTACAATGGACTGATTGAGGTGGAACTCCGATACCACTTGAGGGAGGTATTTGGGGTAGGTTTGGAGCCACATTGAGCCTGCAAATAGGTGGGAAAATGTGGGATACAAATGCAATAAATAAATAAATAAATAAATAAAACCCTGTTGTGCTTGAACCTGGTGTAAGGTGGATCTGCCACAAGGGCTTGAAGTTGGTTGACTCTTGTGGCAGAAGTAAGTGCTATTAAGAACTCTACCTTATATGTGAGGAACTTCAGAAAACAGGAATGAAGTTGTTCAAATGGAGGTTTAATGAGAGCTGTGAGGATGGCACTGAGATCCCACGCCACTGGAAGTGGTTTGATAGGTTTGGTATGAAATAAACCTTTCATGAATCTAACTATCAAAGGATGAACGGAAATTAGTTTATTTACACTAGAGTGAAAAATGCTAATGGCACTCAAGTGTTCTCTGACCAAGTTAGTTAGGAGGCCAGAATTAGAAAGTTGGAGGAGGTACTCCGTAAGGGTGAGAGGAGAGCACCTACGAGAGTCGAGTACTCTGGCTGTACACTAGAGGGAAAATATTTTCCACTTGAAATGGTAACACTTCTGTGCAGAAAGTTTCCTAGAAGCTAATAATATTCTAGAGACTTTTTCTAGAAGGTTTAAAGAACATAATTCAAAGTAATCAAACACCAAGCCATCAGGAATAGAGCATGGGGGTTTGAATGGAGGCGGGATCCCACGTTCTGTGTTATTAGGGTTGGAAAAGGATCTAACCTCAGTGGTTCCTTGGATGATAACTCTAGGAGAAGAGGGAACCAAATTTGACGTGTCCACTAGAGTGCAATTAGGACCATGGTCCTCTGGACGTTGTTTTCCCTATGAGATGCAGTGGGGGAAGGCATATAGAAGATTCATACCCCAGTGGAGCAAAAAGGCATCTGGGGCTACATGATTGGGAGTACAGAGGCTGGAACAAAAGTGAGGTAGCTTGTTGTTCTCAGGAGAAGCAAACAGGTCTGTTCCTAGGGTTCCTCACTGTTGGAATATTCGACAAGCTGTTGGCATGCTCAATGACCATTCGTGAGGCTGAAGGACTCTGCTTAATTTGTCTGCCACAGCATTCTGTTTGCCGGCTAGGTAAACAGCTCTTATAGAGATGTTTTGAGAAGCTGCCCAAGTCCATATCTGGATCATTGTCGAGAGAGGTGGTAAGAACCTGTTCCTCCCTGTTTGTTGAGGTAATACATCACAACCTGGTTGTCGGTGCGAATGAGTATTATTTGGTTGAATATGTGGTCTTGGAAAGTTTTGAGGGCATTCCTGACTGCTCACAATTCCAGGAGATTGGTATGGATGTAGTTACTTCTGTGAGGACTAAGAACCCTGTTTATGGAGACCATTGAGGTGAGCACACCAACTTACCATGGATGCATCCATGGTGAGAACTTTGTGATGTGGAAGGGGCTGAAACGGAAGTCCATGGGCAAGATTCTGGGAAACCATCCACCACTGTAGAGAGTGTCGTGGCTGTGGAGTAACTCGAATACGGGTTGAGAGCAATCTTGTGGCTTGGGACCACTGACAGGAGAATGTCCACTGAGGAATTCGGAAGTGGAGTCGAGCAAATGCTGTTTCATGGACTGTACCTGCCATGTGACCTAGGAGGCAGAGCATCTGACAAGCAGATACCATTTGGAAATCTGAGCGAAGAGATGCATTATATTGTCTGCTCTTGGTTGAGGGAGGAATGCTGAACTCTGAGTAGTGTCCAGGACAGCCCTGATGAACTCTAAGGTCTGAACAGGTTGAATGTGATTTGGGGAAATTTATCACAAATTCAAGGAGTTCTAGGAGCCTTATGGTGAACAGAACTGAAGTCTGTGCCACCTCCCGGGAAGCTGCCTTGATTAACCAGTAGTTGAGATAGGGGAAGATTTGTATTCCCCACCTGTGAAGTGTTGCAGCTACTACTATCAGGCATTTTGTGAAGACCTGAGGCACAGAAGCCAAGCCAAATGGTAAGATCTTGTATTGATAATGATGAGTTCCACAGTGGAAGTGCAGAAACTTTCTGTGGGCAAGGAGGATAGGCATGTGAGTGTATGCCTCTTTGAGATCCAGAGAGTAAAGCCAGTCATTGAGTTGGATCATGGGGAGAAGTGGTCCCAGGGAAACCATGCAAAATTTTTCTTTCAGAAGGAATTTGTTTAAATCTCGCTGGTCAAGAATTGATTATACTCCCCCCATTTTTTTTGGTATGAGAAAGTACTTGGAGTAAAACTCTCAACTCTTCTCCAGCAGAGAAACTGGTTCTATTGAATTCTGCCAGAGGAGGACAGAGAGCTCCTCTCGAAGTACTGTCATTTAGAGGAAGTTAAAATGAGACTCTCTTGGATGGTCAGGAGGTCTTTTTTCCCAATCAGACTGTAACCATTCTGTATGATATGTAGCACCCAACGGTCTGAGGTTATGAGAGGCCACCTCTGTTGAAAGAGAATGTGTGCCTCCTGCCAGTAGGTTGCTTGGCACGGACACCTGGATGGTGGCAATGCTCTCTAGGAAGGAGTCAAAAACTGAGTTGTTGTTTAGACTGAGAAGGAGTCTGTGATTTCTGTCCCTGCTGCTGCCACGGATGTGAGTGTTGGGACATAGTTCTTTGAGGTGGAGAAGGAGTGGGAGTGTAACATCGCTTAGATGTATAGTAATTTGAGCATCGAAAACCTCCTGCAAACCTTCTATAAAAGGCTGAAGTCTATGGCCTGGATAGAGTTTTAATAGTATCTGTATACTTTTTAATTAGGTTGGCCACTTCCTCAACGTCTTCACCAAACCAGTTATCTCCATGACAAGGGACATCTGCTAGATGCTCTTGGACAGCAGATTTGAGGTCTGAGACCCTGAGCCAGGAAAAACGCCATATTGCAACGCCTATAGTGGAAATGCAAGAAGAAACATCAAAGGCTTGCCTTGCCATATATTTACAACAATCTAGAAGTTTCCTGTGAAGCTTGAGGAACTCATCAGCCTTTTCAGGAGGAAGGACATCTGCAAAGGAGAGAGTACTCTGTATTACAAACTTTAAATAAATTGTGGAATAAAGTTGATAATCCAATATATGATTGGTTAGTATTGAAGCCTAAAATGTTTTTCTGCCAAAAGAGTCTAATGTTCTAGCTTCTCTGCCTGGAGGAGCAGAAGCATGAGATCTTGCACTGCAAGTGCGTTTCAAAGAAGATTCCGTAACTAAGGAATGATGGGGTAACTGAGTTTTCTCAATCCCAGTGCATTTCTGTATGCTATTATCAATTTTATTTGGAACAACTTGGTCAGTGCAGTCTCCCAGATTTTGATCAGAGTATTCCTCATGATTGTATGAAGTGGAACAGTGATTCCTTCTCTAGGAGAGTCATAATCTAGAACCTCAGAGTTCTAAACGAGGTTCTTTCTCTGTGTCCAATTTGAAAAGTATGGCTTGGGCCATCTTGCGGACAAAGCCAGGACAGGATATACTTTCTGGAGGAGACCTACGTTTCTCAAATAGCAGATAAGGATCATATGGGATGTCATAGGACTTCTCAGCTGAGAGGTTCTGTGGGTCCTTATCTGTCTCCAAGGAGAGGTCTGAGTCTGACGTGGAAGAGAGTGTTGACTAGAGCATCGGCTCTGTATCGAGGTGTGTCAAGGCAGATGAGTCTCTGAGGTTGAAGAAAGTTCCTCTACGGATGTAGACACATGCGTTGGTCAAGTTCATGCTTCCCCTGATGATGAACGCTGAGCCAGGGTGCAGGACCTCTCCCGCGACTGTCTCTCCGATGTATTGATGAGCTGGGCTGAGGCTGGTGCAAACACCCTGTAAGCTTGTATAGACTGCAAATGCAGTAGCTCTGAGAGCTCCTCTTGAACATAGCCCAGATTTCCTCCTGTGTCAGTACCAGCTGAGAAAGCAGTGTGGACACAGCCTGAGTTATAGCCTGTAGAGGCATAGGAGATCTCGAAAACCTTGAAGGCTCTCAATGAGAAATTAGTTGGAGAAGAGAGCAGTCACTGAGACATGGATGCTTCCCACGCATCGAGGATGTCGATGCAGGGGAGGTGTTAGCAGAGTGCCAGAAGGGAGAATGATGGCAATGCTTCTTAGGTTTTTTATGCTGCAGTTCCCTCAATGCATGTGGTACCGACAAAGACAATGTGGAGTCCTTATGCAGTCTCGGTACTGAGTCGAACCTTCTTGATATTGTATTGGTGCACCTGATGTTGATGCCAACATCGATGCAGGTTCCGCTACACCAATGTCAATGCAGAACCATAACGTTTTTCACACTGGACTCAGCAGGCAGAGGCTACAATGTATGTCCCGGTGCTCCAGACCTAAGCACTGAACACACCAGTTATGGGGGGTCTTATTTTATAAAGGTGTATGACTAAAGGAACTGTGTCCCTATTTTTGAGGCTCCTAAGACATGGACTGTTATCATGCTGGCCAAGCAGAGCCTGGCCCCCAAAGCAAGCCTGCAGAAAAGAGGCTTGTCTAAGTGCAATATGATGACCAAACTCCAAGCCCTAAAAAGTTCCCATCAGAAATCTGGTAACTTCAAGAGACCACCAGCATACTCACTCTTGGAAGTGAAGAAAACTGCCAGTCATGTGCTTGATGGATAAAGAAAGCTGTAAGGATGTGCCATAGAAGAGGAGGGAAAGCAAACAGAAACTTCTGCAGAGAGAAGCTACGTCCCGACTTCTCAGACACATTGTCTGCCATCTTTCCAAATGGGAGCCTCAGGATCTCCCACAAAAACCTAGTGCCTTTTGTTGGCCAAAAAGAAGTCTAGTAACCTTCTCTGTGACCCTGCATTGAACCATGATGCGGGGCTCAGGGCAGTCAGATGGCAGAATGCTAGCCACCAGCTGGTTTGTCACCACGAGCCTCCTTCAGAAGTACATCAGATGCAGCAGACCTGTCCGCAGAGAAGCTTCCGCTTTCTCCACAAGTTCTCTCAGTTCAGAGGGGCTGTGGCCCCCAAGACAAGACCCATAAATACTTAGGATTCCCTTTTGCAGGAAACATTCTCAAACTGGGTAGAAAGCTTATCTATCCACTATGGCCCTAGTAGAAGGCCAGAGCGTTCAGCCCAGTTGGTCTTGGCTGAGGATGCAGCAGAATAAACCCACAGCTAGTCCCTAATCTCTCCAGGTGAATAGGATCATGAGCCCATGAGCTGCATGTCATCAGCATAGGCCGAGTTGACCTAGAAATTGGACTCCTGCAATTCCAACCCAGTGAGCCACCTGCACATCAGACAACTGTTGCATAAAGTTGTTCAGAAGAGATGCACACCTGGAGGCATATTTTCAAAGTACTTAGACTTACAAAGTTGAATAGTAACCTATGGAACTTTGTAAGTCTAAGCGCTTTGAAAATGAACCCCATAGTGTACTCCCTGACAGAATGTCATAGGCACGGCCAAGGACCAATTCATCCTGACTAGGCACTCTGTTTGGGCATATAAGAGATGATGACCCATTAAATGGAAACCAAAGCCAAATGCCTACAAATTCCCCATAAGATACCAATGATCCATCCCATTGAAAGCCTTCTGCTAACCCAATGAGAAAAAGGGTACCAACAGACCAAAATCCTGGTCTACAAAAATGCTGCCTTGTTTTTCAGTACCTTTTCCCTTACTCACTTTGAACAGGGAGTAGTGGTGTGAGCTGGAAAATCTGAGCTCCTTCCATGACCAGCACTCAGAGGTCACTGGATTAAGTGGAAGGATGAGACATTTCTCAAACAATCAAAGCGAAAGTGTCATAGGTGGAGACTGCATGGCTCTGGCTATATCATGAGTGACTTGCATTCCATTTCCTGTTCAACTGGGGTCAGCAGAGCTTGGACACATGCTAGAGTGACCCATCAAGCTCAAGTGCAGAGGAAAGGCAACTATTGCACCTGTGGCAACTCCTACTAGCCAAAGAAGAGCAGTGAGGGTTAGTCTTGAAGGATATGGCCTACTATGCCCTCAAGAGTAGCAGGGTTCTAATGCTGACAGCACGTGTCTTGGGGTGGGGGTGGGAGGAGAAAAATACACAAAGGGGAAAATGTCACTAGGTCCCACACCCCTGTTTCTGTCTTCTTACTAACTCACCCTCCAGCCTGGGTCTGGCAAATTCAGTGCTGCAGCATGGTCTGAGTTTTGCGATTCCACAATCAATATTCATTATTATTAACATTTGTATAACGCTACTAGATGCTCGCAGCGCTGAACACCTGACATAGAGAGAGACAGTCCCTGATGCATTTGGCCTAAGAATCAGCAATTTGTACAGTTTGATTATGCTGAAAACCAGACTTGTTTCAGAAAAGCATTTTCTTCCTAACCTCCTTATCTCCAGTCATGTGACTGACTTTCTGTGTCCAAATCTCAGCTAGAAACTCATCTTTCCTGCTTGTCTTACATTTCTTTTTCTCTTGCCTCTCTAGTAATTCTGTTCTGCTTGGTCTTTTGGCTGTTGATTCCTGAACCTGTCTGCTTCCTACTGTCGCCTTTCAGTCCCTTCACTCTGTCCTGGACTTCCTGTGCATTGCATTTTATGATACTCTGCTAGGAAGGTAAGTATTCTATAATCCTAATTCTATAATCTTGCACCCACGTTTTCACGCTTAGTGCATAAAATTGTACATTCAGGTTATAGAATTATGGCAGTTATGCACATAACTTAATTGTTCAATTAGGTGCTAATTGGCACTAACAACCAATAATTGGGATTAGTTGGCACTAATTTGCAGTTAGCACACAACTGCTAGGGGGATGTGGACATGGGAGGGGCTTGGAAAGGTCAGTGATGTGCCTAGCACTTTTGTGCTGAGGTTATAGAATGCACAAGACTTTATACCAGCCTTTCACATGGCATAAGGAATCCTGTTCACAAGGAGTGGATCCTCAGAAGCTTAGTGGAGATTGGGTGGCAGAGCCGGCGGGGTGGGGGGTGGGGGGCTGGTGGTTGGGAGGCGGGGCTAGTGCTGGGCAGACTTCTACGATCTGTGCCGTGACAATGGCAGATTCTAATCAAGGTCAGGTATACACAAAAAGTAGCACATATGAGTTATCTTGTTGGGCAGACTGGATGGACTGTGCAGGTTTTTTCTCTGCCATCATCTACTATGTTACTATGTTACAACTAAAGTCAGGCGCTAAAATACAGACATATGCTAGTATTCTATAATGGCAATTATATGTGTAATTACCAATATAGATTTGGCACTCAGTGCCCAGCATTTTAGCATCTAACTTTAGGTGACCTTTAAAGAATTACACCCTAAGGGACTCATTTTTGAAATTGAAAAAGTCCAAAAAATGTCATAAAGCACCATTTGGATGGATTTCTTCTCAAAACGTCCAAATCTGTATTTTCAAAACCTGGTTAGGAGATGTTTATCTATGCATTTCATTTGCAGTGCATCCAAATCACAAGGGCGCATGTCAGGGACATTTTGAAGGCCGGGATTAGGTTGGGCTTAGGGCATACCTAACACTTCGGACATTTTACAGCCATAATGGAACAAAACGAAAACATCTAGGATGAAAACTTCAACGTTTTGGCTTAGACCTGCTTTTCTAACGAATAAAACACAAAAAAAGTGCCCTAGATGACCACTGGAGAGATTCAGGGATGACCCCCCCCCTTTACTCCCCCAATGGTCAGTGACCCCCCCCAACCCCCCCCCCCCCCCCAAATGTGAATAAAAATAGAACTCACCAGCCTCTATGACAGCCTCAGATGTTATACTCAGGTCCATTAGAACAGCATGCAGGTCCCTGGAGTAGTCTAGTGGTGGGTGCAGTGCACTGTAGACAGGTAGACCCAGGCCTGTACCTCCCTCTACCTGTTACACTTGCAGTGGAAACTATGAGCCCTCCAAAACTCACCAGAAACTCACCGTACCCACGTATAAGTGCCCCCTTCACCCAGGGGCGTAGCCAGACAGCAGATTTTGGGTGGGCCTAGGCAAGAAGTGGGTGGGCACCAAATGCTCTCTCCCTCACCCCCACATCAAAAAAATATCTCAGCTGGTGGGAAAATGCTTCTCTCCAGTCTCCACCTTGGTAGTCTGCAGCAGGCATGCCCTGAAAACTGAGCATGCGAAGGTGCCAGTATTGTGGAGAGCAGCATTTTCATTACTATGTGCTACTGTTGGATGGGCCTGAGCCCTAAGTGGGTGGGCCCCGGCCCACCCAGGCCCACCTGTGGCTACGCCACTGCCTTCTAGTACTGTACAGTTGGGGGTGGTGGGTTTTGAAGGGCTCAGCAGACAAGATAAGGGAGCAACGGTGAGATGTGTACCTGGGAGCATTTATCTGAAGTCCACAGCAGTGCCCTCTAGGGTGCCCCATTGCTCTCCTGGGATGTCTGAGGGACCAATGTGCTAAAAATGCTGGCCCCTCCTATACCCCAATGGCTTGATTAAAAATAAACGCACAGAGCACAAAACGTTGTTACAAACGGAATTTTCTAAAAAAAAAAAAAAAAAAGATGTTTTGTGGTTTTGAAAATGATCATATTTTCTATTTAGATTTGGAACATTTAGAACAAATTGTCCAAAGTCTGACTGGAAGATGTATGTAGATAAAGGAGTTGTATCGAGTCTCCATGCTTCAATAAACTCCTTTATCTACATACATCTTCCAGTCTTTGGTATCGTTGGTCGCTCCCCCACTTTTTGTTTGTTGTACTGTTGTATTTACCATGGGGCACTCTGAGTTCTCCGTCTCTCGGTGGATTTCTTCTGACAAAGTCTGACTTAGACATCATATCGAAAATGCCCCTCCACATGCTCCAGGTTTTATTGTTTGTTGAAAACTATTTTTCTACATTTTTATAGTTACAAAAAGGATCAAACTGGAGCCACGTCTGCACAATATATTTCAAGACGCCGAAGACAATGAAAGACTAATTTATGTAAGTAGCAAACAAAATCTCAGCTTACAAGAACCATGTAAAAGGCACACAGGAGACCTTGGGCCGTGAATGATCTGTAATGACTGGACAATGTCAGTGGATCCCAAACCTGGTCCTGGAGGCACCACAGCCAGTCTGGTTTTTAGGATATCCGCAATGAATATTCATGAGAGAGATCTGCATGCACTACCTTTACTGCATGCAAATCTCTCTCATAAATATTCATTGTGACTGTCCAGTTGTTACTGGACAATTCTAATGGTTACAAGGCCACATTTGCTAATACAGGCATGCAAGATAATAATCTTTATAATACAACTAGTAGATTTTGCCATCAGGGGTGTTATTAAGAGCTTAGCTAATGAATAAATCCATGGTACTTTTAATGAAACATTCAGAGGGTAATATTATGACAGGTTAGTATATGCATAAGGGAAAATTATATGCAGTGCTAACCTCACCCCCTTCCTGTCCCCAGGAGTGCCTCCACTCATTTTGGGTAAACTTATTCACATAACAGCACAAGGTGAACTCCTGCTTCCAAAAACTGGTAACACTACTACTGGTTTAAAGGAAATAGCATTCTGGGAGATTTTTTTTTTATCCCTTTGTTTTTTTTTGCTATCCAAACAATGATGATAGTAAATAACAAATAAGAAAAACTACCAACTACTTGTTGTTGCTTTCTCTCTTACGATAAAATCAATAAAGTATTTTAAAAAGTACAAAAAAAAAGATTTATATTCTTTTTCTAGCAGCACTGAATTGTTATGTTCTTGGCCCATTTCTAATGCATTGTAAGGAACACCAATTAGATTTATTGTGATTTTCCAAACCTATATTTGATAATATTGATGTCTT
Organism: Microcaecilia unicolor; assembly: GCF_901765095.1. Lineage (NCBI taxonomy): Eukaryota > Metazoa > Chordata > Amphibia > Gymnophiona > Siphonopidae > Microcaecilia > Microcaecilia unicolor. Next base: position 28,999,132 of record NC_044037.1, on the reverse strand, counting down.
TGGTTTCTGACATTCATTGGACTGAATCATTATGGTCAGATCATTTTTTTACTCCAATTTAATTTAAATTGGAAATCCCTTTGTGTTCCTTCCAACCCAGTGAAGATTAGTACTAGGGGAAAAAGTGGCTCTTCTCATTTTTGGAAATGTGTTGATGCTAATTGGTCCTTGATGACCCTTATGACTTTATAGCATATTGGGATTTACTTTGCAATGGCACTTTAGAGGCTATTGTCCCCATTAAGGGTTAAAGTTAAATACGATCGACCTAACAATAAATGGTTTGATGCTGAATTAGCAGTAGCTAAATGAAATTGTAGAAAATTGAAACGAGTTTGTTATAAAAATAAGACCTTGACTACTAAAACTGATTGGAGAAGTGCTATTCACGAACATAAGATTTTGTGTAACTCAAAACAGAGAGAATACTATTCTAAATTGGTAGGTATTGATGTTTTAAATACCAAATATTACTTAATGATTTAATAGACACCCGATCGTACTTGGGTGGTTCACGTAATAAAAAAACCTATCTCCCATCAAAAAAAAAGAAAAACTACCAATCAATAAAAAAATAAATAAGTAGTAAAAGGGCTAGAATAAAATACATTTATTATAAGAAACATCAAAATAAATTGAAAAAGCATACACAATTTTAAAAATGCATTGACATACCAGTCTCTGAAAGCATTCAATTCTCCATAAATTAATCATCCATAAATGAATCACCCAACATGTTTTGGTAGACCACCTGCATCTGAAGACTTGATCATTTAGGTCAATCGTCAGCCAGGGAGGTTGGTGTTTTTTTGTTTTGTTTCTTTTTTTATTGCTGACCCCTGCGACTGAAACAAATCTTGATATTCAGCACTGGTATCCGAATAGAAGTTGGCCCTGAATATCCAGATAATGGCAATATTCTGCCCATCTTTTTGTTGTCTTAATTTTATCCTGATAGTTATCTGGTTAGCAAGTGAATATCATCACCAACAGAGTTACCTTGGTGATGCGCCCCCCCCCCCCCCCCGGCACTATCTGGATACTGCAATGATTTCCAGCAACATTATCTAGATAATACGACTAAAAATCGATGACTTACCCCAGTCAGCAACACTTATCTGGGTAGCAGGTTGTGAGGGAGTAAGTGGTATAATGGCAGGTGTCCCTAAAAACGTTCCCTCACTGATGTTGCAATCAAGCCACCTTAAAGCAGATGGTGCTAATCTGTCATGTCAGAGACTGAGTGACAGGGGCAGGGCTCAGGCCAGGAGGTGGTTAATGCCCTGGAGCAGAGGAGATCAGAGAGGTTCCCAGGGAAGAGGTCTCCAGGAGAAAGAGCCCGAGTACAGAGCAGTGGCGTAGCCAAGGGTGGGCTGGGGTGGGCCCAGGCCCACCCACTTTAGGTTCAGGCCCACCAAGTAGCAGCACACCTATAATGTGGCTGGCAGGGACCCCAAGCCCCACCAGCCAAAAACTCCCAACAACTTTTTGCTGCCGGTGAAAATCTGGTATTTAAAAGGTATACGGGGGAGAGCGGATATTTGAAAGACCATATGGCATGCAGGCGAGAGAGGGAGAAACCAAATCACTTGTAGGACAAGGCGGAGTGATGCCCACCCACCTTGGGTCCAGGCCCACCCAAACTTGGGTGTCTGGCTACGCCCCTGGTACAGAGGTTTCCAGAAGGAGAACTGGAAGTGAAAGAATTCTCCCAAAAGTGTTGGCTGGGCTGCAGTACCTGTGGGGGAGACCCAGGGAAGTGAGGAGTGGCCCTATTTCCAAGGTTTGCACCTGGAGGTAAAGAGTAACCACCCATGGGTTTACAAAAGAAGGAACAGAAGACTGCAAAAGTAAGGAGTGCATTTCTTTATTTCTGAGGACTCAGACTTGTGTCCTAACTAGAGACAGGCGTGGATTTAGGCATAAGTGACTTGAACTTTGCTGTAGAGCAGTGTTTCCCAAGTCCGGTCCTGGAGTACCCCTTTGCCAGTCAGGTTGTCAGGATATCCACAATGAATATGCATGAAAAAGATTTGCATATAATGGAGGCAGTATATGCATAAGTACATAAGTAATGCCACACTGGGAAAAGACCAAGGGTCCATCGAGCCCAGCATCCTGTCCACGACAGTGGCCAATCCAGGCCAAGGGCACCTGGCAAGCTTCCCAAATGTACAAACATTCTATACATGTTGTTCCTGGAATTGTGGATTATGCAAATCAAGTTCATGCATAATCATTGTGGATATCCTGAAAACCTGACTGGCAAAGGGGTACTCCAGGACTGGACTTGGGAAACAGCGCTGTAGAGGCCTAACAAGATAGGACTGCTGAAGAGAGGAGAAGCGATTGTTAATGTGATTGTTGCCATGTTAAGCCCTGATGTAACCCAGTCCTGCTATCCCGGGTTGGAAGGGGCTCGAGAGGCACTGCGTGTTTTTATCACTTACTCACTCTGGTCCCATCAGCTCATCCACTCAGGAACCACACGACACTCAGAGGATTAAAAGAAACTGGACCATTTATTAAATTCTTAACTGATGGTTTCCATTGCATTGGTCTTCATACAGTTCAGTTATAACTCATATTGCTTTCCAGGTGATCATAAGCAATAATACATTTCTGGGCTAATACACGTGCTTAACCCTCATGCCTGACCTGCAGCTCAGTCAAAACCCAGAGCGGATTTCACACTCCTGATGTACTTCAATACCATCTGGGCTGGACTTCCAGTAACTGAAAACTCCCTTTGGGCTACCATCCCAAAGGTCTCGCTATCAGCCAGGGGTAGACTGTAATTCCAGTCGAGCCCCGGTTATGGTCGGATTCCCCAATTCGCTGAGTTTCTGGCCCCTCTAATGGCCGATGCAATATAACAGCTTACTGTCTAGATAATCAATCCGCTGGTTACAATGCTACAGGACTCCCCCTTCTCTTGCAATGGGTCATCTGGTCCAGGGACTAACAGTAACACCTAACTCCCACACCCAGAGCTAGTTACTTTATTAAGGTAGAACCAGAGACCAGGGTTGCCAGGTGGAAAAATTTTTTCCCACCCAATCCAGCCTAAAAACAGCCCAAAACCCACCCAAACTCAAACCCCGCCCCTGACACCCCCCCCCCCGCGTCATCACCCTGCCCCCGCCGTCACCGGCCCCGCCTCCCCTGTCACCGGCCCCGCCTCCTCCGTCATCGGCCCCCGCCTCCCCCGTCATCGGTCCCGCCCAGAACGTCACTAACCCCGCCCAAAATGTCACTAACCCCGCCCCCGCGGCCGAAAAAACTGCGGAAAAGAAAAAAAAGAAGGCCAAAAAACCGCAACCCGCCGTGGGCAAAAATTTCCCCCGGCGGGTCGCGGAAAACCGCCCAATTGGGCGGTAAAACCGCCCACCTGGCAACACTGCCAGAGACAAAATCCTTCTCACAGGGTTTCCCTTTTTATCCCTTCTGAGCTCCTCCCAGGTCCTTGAGTTACTCCCCTAATAACCTGCTACCCTGGGGCCCACTGTATCATGTTCTTAAACAAACCATGGGTTACACTGAGTCAGTGGGGATCCCAGTCTGTCTGCCAGCCTGTCACCTGACCCAGAAAAGTGCTTTTGAATACAAGGCCGATTGTTTTTTTATCCTTCTGCTTTTGTTTGCTTTTACTGTTTGTGCGGTAGGGTTGGCCTTTTTGTTTGTTCAGTTACTTTTATTTTTAGTTTAAATCTTTTTTATTAGAGAGGTGTGGTAGCCGTGTTAGTCCACTTTTAAAGATAATCAATAGAAATAAAACATGGAAAAGAAAATAAGATGATCCCTTTTTTTATTGGACATAACAATACATTTCTTGATTAGCTTTCAAAGCTCTTACGCTCCTGTATTGTTTTGTACCAGTGATTTCATGGTAAGAATCCTGAAAGGGAACTTTAAAACAATACAGGAACGTAAGACCTTTGAAGTCAGAATGATCAAATATTTTGACACCCACCAGACAGGACTTAACAAAGATCTGGGTTTTCTAGCCCATTATAAAACATAAAATTGTATTGCTTTGTAAATTGTATTGCTCTGTCACCTTCCCGTTTCCCTGACTCTCACCTATCCACCCCCATCCTGTTAGACTGTCACTGAAATGCTTTATGTTTCACTCAGATATACTGTCATTGCCTTGAAAATTGTCACCCTCCTGTCTCCATACATATAGACTGTCACTGAAATGCTTTGATGTTTCACTCATATATACTGTCATCTACCAACATTTGCTTATTTCCGATCTGACGAAGAAGGGTAACCCTTGAAAGCTAATCAAGAAATGTATTAAGTTATGTCCAATAAAAAAAGGGATCATCTTATTTTCTTTTCCATGTTTTATTTCTATTCAGTGCCGTAGCAAGGGTGCCTGACACCCGGGGGCGGGTCGCCGCTGCACCCCCCCCCCCGGGTGCAGGGCATGGTGCCCCCCCTCCGGAGCGCACCCCTCCCCCCGAAACGCACCCTACCTTTCAGCAGGGGGCAGGTGGGAGGGCCGATCCGCCCCCAGTGCACGTCACTGGGAGCTGCGTCGGCTCTGCTGCTTCCCTGCTTTGTCTGCCCCGGAACAGGAAGTAACCTGTTCCGGGGCAGAAAGAGCAGGGAACCAGTGAGCCGACACCCCCCCAGCGCGTGCACCCGGGGCGGACCGCCCCCCCCTTCCTACGCCACTGTTTCTATTGATTATCTTTAAAAGTGGACTAACACGGCTACCACACCTCTCTAATAAAAAAGATTTAAACTAAAAATAAAAGTAACTGAGCAAACAAAAAGGCCAACCCTACCGCACAAACAGTAAAAGCAAACAAAAGCAGAAGGATAAAAAAACAATCGGCCTTGTATTCAAAAGCACTTTTCTGGGTCAGGTGACAGGCTGGCAGACAGACTGGGAGCCCCACTGACTCAGTGTAACCCATGGTTTGTTTAAGAACATGATAGATTGCCCCCCCCCCCCCAAGGGTCTGGCATCACCGGGTATACACCCAAAAGGCCAATATATAAAGCCTTTGTCCCAGAAGCTCAACTGAAACCTCAGAAAGTAAACAGGAGTCCACCACAGGAACTTGAGACAGAGCTGCACAGTGAGGTTCTACCGCCTGCTGGACAGGGGCATAGCCAGACCCAGTATTTTGGATGGGCCTTGAGTTAATTTGGATGGGCTCTTTCATGCCTCCCCCCCCCCCCCCCCCCCCCCCCGTTAAAAAAATGTAGTTTTTTTTTTCACTCACCCGCATCCAACATCTCTCCTGTCTTTCCTCTGTGGCATCCCAGTATCTTCCTCCTGTTGCTGGGCCCTGTCCCTTCCCAGTGTGCCTTCTGAGCGTCCACAGCGCCTGCGGTGGTTCATTTTTGCTGCCTGCGCTGGCCCCACAGGCTTCCATCTGCCATGATGCGGCACAAAAGGAAACAGGAAATGATGTCAGCAAGGGTGGGACGCAGTGGATGGAGGCCTGTGGGTCGGCGAAGGTGGAAAGCAGCAGGTGCCGAGGACACCTTTGGGGTACACTGGGAGAGAAGGGGTTTGGTGACAGGAGGGCAGATGCTGGGGCATCACGGAGGAGAAAGAGAAGGCAGTGTAGCATCATCGCTGGGTGGGCCTGAGCCAAGAATAGCCCACCCATAGCTACACCACTGCTGCTGGAGATAGATACTGAATGGAACCTAGTGCACAGCAACTTTATGTGGCAAAGTTCTAATTTGCTCTCTGTTTCCACCTGCAGGTAGATAGGTACAACCCACAAGTATGGACTGATCCTTTAGAGACGTTAATGAAAAATATCATATATAGGTGCTTGGCTGAGTGTTAGCCAAGACCCATATAAGTCTGTGTGGTTGCTTTGGATCCGGTCAGGCCCAGATATTCAATGTCAGTTCCCACATGTGTCCCAGTATTGTATATGCAGGTCTCACTTAGCCAGTAATGGTAATTGTTTAAAAAATGCTGACTGTCACTGGCTGAATATTGGCCAGATATTGTTTTATGGTAAAAGATACATAAATCTGTTAATCATAATCATCATATTATCCTGCAAATTAAAGACAACATCCCACTAAAAATCTCAAATGCTAAATGGCAGGGCCGTGCCTAGGGTCTCCGGCGCCCCCCTGCAGTTGGCACCTCCAGCGCCCCCCCCCCCGTTGGCACCGCGCCGCCGCCCCCCCCCCCCCCCCGTTGGCACCGCGCTGCTCCCTCCCAAAAAACGATCGCTACACTGCCCGCCCTCTTCTCCCCAGATCCTTTTCCTTTTTTTTTTTGTTTAAATTTACCTCTGTCCGGCGGCAGCGTAGCGTCAGTGAGAAGGAGGCAGCGCTCCCCCGCCCCGACGTGTCTACTAGTCTTCTTCCCTTCGCTAAGTGTCCCGCCTTCTTCTGACGTCATTTCTGACGTCAGAAGAAGGCGGAACACAGCGAAGGGAAGACTAGTAGACACGTCGGGGCGGGGGAGCGCTGCCTCCTTCTCACTGATGCTACACCGCTGGACAGAGGTAAATTTAAACAAAAAAAAGGAAAAGGATCTGGGGAGAAGAGGGCGAGGTAAGCATGGTGCGGCGGGGCGCCCCCCAGAGGATGGCGCCCTCCTGCTATGCTTACCTCGCTTACCGTGTTGGCACGGCCCTGCTAAATGGGAATTTACCACCCAGTCCTTCCCTCTATTTTGAGTTTCAAATGGTTCACCCAACACCCATGTGTTCTGCTCCCTAAGGTCTATTACACATGGCTTCAACTTGTATCATCAGTTTATTAACATTCCAGGTTCGTACTGCTTTATAATTTCATCATAGTCTACTAACAGAACATCTTTTTAAAAATGTGTATTTTTTTTTCTGTTCTTAGATGTGCTTGTTCTATCTGTCTGAAGAACTTATTCCTGGATTAGGACAATCTTTGGATGTGCCTTGGCTAAAAATCAAAGATTGATGGGCAACCTGTACTGAGACATGAATGGAGATGGTTAATTGCAATTATAACTGAAAATAAATAAATTTATTTATTTACTATACACATTTCTAGCCCACTTGTCAACTTTATAAAGCAGGAGTTGGACAGCCAGGGAAAATGATGCTGAGAGGTGAAAAAACTTCAGCAGAGGATAAACTGTTTTGTCTCAGCTGCAACATGAGGCTAAATGCTGGATTGTGTGTTCATGTACTAAATATGGTTCCTATAGCTATGAGTTTGTCATAAGACAGTCACCATTTTGTAGAATAAGCCTATATTATGGAGACAATAACAGAATAACTCTTTTTTTTTTTAGTTCCACACTTTATTGAAAGTTTTATAAAGCGAAGAACAAAAATAATAAACACAATCAAAGCCAAAAATAAGGTGGAGGGCATAATCAAAAGAGGCGCCTAAGTTTTCCTGAGAACATCCTCGCAGGACGTCCTGGCGAAGCGGCGGGGAAACCCGTATTATCGAAACAAGATGGGCGTCCATCTTTTGTTTCGATAATACAGTCGGGGACGCCCAGATCTCCACATTTAGATCGACCTCAGAGATGGTCGTCCCCGATTTTCGGCAATAATGGAAACCGAGGACGCCCATCTCAGAAACGACCAAATCCAAGCCATTTGGTCGTGGGAGAAGCCAGCATTCCTAGTGCACTGGTCCCCCTGACATGCCAGGACACCAACCGGACACCCTAGGGGGCACAGCAGTGGACTTCAGAAATTGTTCTCAGGTGCATAGCTCCCTTACCTTGTGAGCCCCCCAAACCCACTCCCCACAACTGTACACCACTACCATAGCCCTAAAGGGTGAAGGGGGGCACCTACATGTGGGTACAGTGGGTTTCCGGTGGGTTTTGAAGGGCTCACATTTACCACCACGTGTAACAGGTGGGGGGAGGGGGGGTTGGCCTGGGTCTGCCTGCCTGAAGTGCACTGCACCCACTAAAACTGCTCCAAGGACCTGCATACTGCTGTCATGGAGCTGGGTATGACATTTGAGGCTGGCATAGAGGCTGGCCAAAAATATTTTAAAAGTTTTTTTTTTTTAGGGTGGGAGGGGGTTAGTGACCACTGGGGGAGTAGGGGGAGGTCATCCCCTATTCCCTCCGGTGGTCATCTGGTCAGTTCGGGCACCTTTTTGAGGCTTGGTCGCAATAAAAAAAAAAAAGAACCAAGTAAAGTCGCCCAAGTGCTCGTCAGGGACGCCCTTCTTTTTTCTATTATCGGTCGAGGACGTCCATGTGTTAGGCCCGCTCCAGTCCCGCCTTCGCTATGCTTCTGACACGCCCCCATGAACTTAGGTCGTCCCTGCGACGGAAAGCAGTTGAGGACACCCAAAATCGGCTTTTGATTATGCCGATTTGGGCGACCCTGGGAGAAGGACGCCCATCTCCCGTTTTGTGTCGAAAGGTGGGTGCCCTTCTCTTTCGAAAATAAGCCTGATAGTACCATATTTCACAAAAATTAAGGGGCCATCAGATCAAGTCCCATTAATATGTTTATCCAGATGGACACAGTCCTATCTCTGGAAAGAAACTTCTCTGCCACTGCTAATTAAGGGCACTGTTTACTAAGGCGCGTTAGCATTTTTAACGCCCCTACAATTAGCACGTGCGCTAACCATGTAGGTGCCTATAGGGATATTGTAGGCGCGTACACGGTTATTGCCCATACATGATTAACATGTGTTAAAGACACTAACATGCCTATAGCACGGCTTAGTAAACAGGGCCCTCAATTATACATATTACTTGAAATATGGAGGAGTGGCCTAGTGGTTAGGGTGGTGGACTCTGGTCCTGAGGAACTGAGTTCGATTCCCACTTCAGGCACAGCTCCTTGTGACTCTGGGCAAGTCACTTAACCCTCCATTGCCCCATGTAAGCCGCATTGAGCCTGCCATGAATGGGAAAGCGCAGGGTACAAATGTAACAAAAATAAAATAGATACTATTGGAGATTCTACATGGAATGTTGCTACTATTGGAGATTCTACATGGAATGTTGCTATTCCACTAGCAACATTCCATGTAGAAGGCTGCGCAGGCTTCTGTTTCTGTGAGTCTGACGTCCTGCACGTGCAGGACATCAGACTCACAGAAGCAGAAGCCTGCGCGGCTACATTGGTGATCTGCAAGGGCCGACTTCTACATGGAATGTTGCTAGTGGTGTTGCAGGAATGGATGCATGAATTACCCCTATTGTTAGCAGAATCTGTGGTACTTCAGGAGTCAGACAGCACACATCAAAATGAGAGAGAAATCTTCTTTATTTGCCAGCAAACAAAGTAGAACATCAGCATTAAGTCTCTTCTTCTCTTTCTCAGCTCTCTGTGTCTTTGTGACTTCTGTCTCAGCTGCTTCTCTCCTTCTGCTGTCTCTCCCTCTGTCTGTTCCTTCTGCTCTCTTTCTCCTGTCTGTCTTCTTCTTCTTCTGTCTGTTCCTTCTGACGTAAGCTGCCTCTACTCCCTCTTATATACAGTTCTAAGCCCCCTCCTAGCCTAGCCCCCCTTACTCTCCAGATGGTAAAGAATAGATTGGTTACCTTGCCTCAGCCAATCAGCTCTATAAAAATATCAGTTACATAGGTTCCAGACATTCTAAACTGACCTGTGACCTGGGCCCCTCACACCAGACATTTGGGCTCCAGAACTCCTGCATGTTATTATGATTAATTTCTCATATTCCTAGTACTAACTGCTAACTGAACTCTGGCATTCATTAAAGGGTCAAGGGCCAATCTTACTTAATAGCATACAGCTATAGTTTGTTATTTCTTTCAAGATCCATTCCTACATTTACCTATAATTAATCAAGGAGAAGCTTTTCCTGACCTTTTTCACCCACCAGCTCCATACATTAAACCAGCCAGAACTGCAGATAAGTCAAAACACATGTTTGACCTCTTCACTGCAGTCCTTGCTTGAAACGTCAGACAAAGAGTAATACAGAATTTAACAGACATTCTACACAGAAACAAAACTTATTAATTTACACAGAATACAGCATATTCTAAAGTAAGCATCCTTATAAAACATATTCTAAATATTAAGAACTTCTAAAATCTACCTCATTTATATCTAGAATTATTTAGAATCTAACTAAACAGCATTGCAGCCTAATCCTTTTAAATTGCCTGCAATATACCTTGTTCATAATAGGATACATATGTGTTTGCATTAGCAATCCATCAATCACAAGGGTGAAAGAAATTCCTGTCTCTGACCTTTCTAACCTTTAGTCTGGCAACGCTGGATTTCTAAATAATCTAAACCATCTGGCATTCCTTCACTGTACTTGCAGAACTGAACCAAACTTTTAAACCCCAATTAATATGGCTTCTTATATATATAATTATGCCTATGGCTGCCTCATTCCCCCCTTTGAGACTAAAATCAGCTTATGCAGAGATAAGTCTCACAACTCAAACTCTGGAGATTATAGTGATCCTAACTAGGAATAGACTTATGAACCACCATTACTCTACTTGTTAAGGTCCGACGGCATACTGCCGAAGCACATGAGGCCAGGAAACAAAACAACAACCCTGCTAAAACTAAAACTATTAGGGAAATAAACAAAGGACGTATCCAGGAGGTCAATGACCACCACCAGGAGGTAAGGTCTAATCCTCCTTGGTAATCCTCCACATTAAGGCTGGCCAACTGTAGGACTTTATCCATAGCATGCCTAACTACATGCGTCCTATTTATAACAATAGTACAGCACTCTGAAGAATTTAGCACTGTGCAGAGGCCACCCTGGGCTGCAAAGAGATAGTCAAGACCCATACGGTTATACCGAGAAACTATACTTAATTCATTAATTTGATCCTGCAATGCATTGACTACCACATTCAGCTCATGAACTAAAACATGGAGTAGAGACTGAAGTCTCCGGGTAGCCATGCCCAGTTCAGTAATACCCGCTACCAGGCCCCCAATTGGAATCCAGGCCGTGGCAGAAAGGGCTACAAGTCTCTTTTTAGTCAGAGGATAAGTAGAATTGATGTACTGGAGGGCTAATTCAATCGCCTCATCCTCTGTGGCCACGGAGGAAGGTAAGGACAAGGCCTCTCGCTTAGAGCGGTGCGGGGATGGTGGCTTGAGGAGAGGAATAACTTTAGGAAAATAATTCAAAGTTACCAATACACAAAAATCATATGTGGGGGGAAGAATCATGTGGAGGACATTATCACAGAGCCAGTAATGACCAAGGAGAGGGCGAGGAAAGTTCCCAATAAATGTTGGCACAGGATGGACACTAGGATGCCCATAATGCGAGCCCCTATCCCAGGGGGAACTAAGAAGAAATGGAGACTTTGTACACCATAGGTGCCAATCCCCAATTGTGACAGACCGCTCATATGATGCAACCCCTTCATACCCCAGGGACTTATGAAAGTAGAAAATAGGCCGGGACACTATAGTCTTCTCAGTAGTAAGGTTAGGAGCCAGATAATCACCTTGGTCATAATCTACAGGTATGGTAGTAGGGCACATAGGAGTACCTGGAGAGACTACCCACACAGATTCCCCTTTTTCTGGGAGAACATTAGTATAGTTACAGGGAATGGGAAGAACAGTTGAGATGTCTCTTGTTAAACAAAACACTCCAGAAGCTGGATAGGGAGACGTAAAGACTGGCCTTAGAGAAGATTCAGAGGGGGAAGTAGCATTATAAAAGGACCACCAAGTATAATCCTGGCTCCAAGGGCCTGAACTCGAAAAGTAGGGAGGTATAAGAGCTGGGAGCTGCACAGGAACAGGTACAGCTGGGACATCTGTAGTATAAGGGGAAAATCGGGAACACACAATACAAGGGGAAGTAATCTTTGCCTGGCTAATTAGTTCCTGGACAGAGTGTAACCAAAGGTTGGAGCGAGTTGGGGTATTAGGAACAAGGAGGCAAGGAGTAGAAAACAACAAAAGCATCCAAACTACTAACATTTTCTTTCTTCCTAATCTAAAACAAATACAGCAAACTAATTAAGCAATAATATTTCAACAGTCTGTGCTAATCACAGATTACTCTAATATAATGTTCTCAGTCTTTGAGTTCTTATACCAGTTGGGATAGACCCTCAACTGACAAGGATCAAGCTCTCAAATTCCAAGAAAGCCAGAATCTGGCAAGAAAGAGTCTCAGTGTGAAGCCGAAGTTCAGCAGCTCCTGCAGTATGCAGTTGACCCTTCTTTTCAGCTAGTAGATTCTTTGGTTCGGGTCAAGCGCAACTTCAATGGCTCCGCTGGATCACTTTCTGCTCTCCACTGTCTAGGCTCCGTCTGATCCGTGCTGGGCTCAGTCTGATCAGCAGACTTAATTCGAGACCAATGGACCCATGGAGTTATCCCTGCGACCTTCACAGCTGTAGGGGTAGAAAGCAAAACAGTAAAAGGTCCTTTCCATCGGGGCCCCAAAGGCTGGAGCCTCCAGTCTTTCACCCAAACTCTATCCCCTGGCAGGAAGGAATGTACCTGAGCCTGGAAGGGGACAGGGTTTATTTCTCTCACATAAGACTGAAGCTCAGAAATTATCCTGCCCAAGAGGGCTACCTGCTCCTGCACCTGGGCAGACCCTAAAATCCCTATGTCTCCCTTAATTCCCTGCAAAATAGCTGGGGGCTTCCCATACACAATTTCAAAGGGAGAGAGGGCTGTTCCTTTAGTTGGGGTGCATCGGAGGCGGAAGAGGGCTAGTGGCAGTGCCTGTGGCCATTTCAGTTGGGTTTCCTGACAAATCTTTGCTAGGCTATTTTTCAAGGTTCTGTTTGCCCGCTCAACCTGCCCTGAACTCTGGGGACGGTAGGCACAATGCAATTTCCAGGTAATGCGCGGGACAGGGCCTGAAGTGTGGCTTCAACAAAGGCGGGACCATTATCTGAACCTATGGCAAGGGGCAGTCCATACCTGGGGATGACATCCCTAAGGAGGGCTCGAGCTACTTCTGTGGCTTTCTCAGTGACTGTAGGATATGCTTCCACCCACCCAGAAAAGGTACAGACCATGACCAAGAGGTATCGGAGCCTACCGCTCCTGGGCATTTCTGTGAAGTCTATAACTAGAGACTCAAAGGGTGTTAGTCCTCTGGACTGAACTCCTGGTGGAATACGGGATCCCTGACGAGCATTATTCTGGGCACAGAGAGTACATCGGGCAGAGGCAGTGGCAACCAGACTATCCAATCCTTCCAGCACCACTACTCGACTGAGTAGGCGGGCTAGTGCTGTTTTCCCTAAGTGTGATAGGTCATGAGCTTGAGACACTACAGGCCAAGCTAGGTGGCGTGGCACCAAAACTCTGGTATCAGGGAGATGTAACCAGCCATCAGGTCTCCTTACTGCACCTTCCTCTTGAGCCCATTTCTCTTCCATTTGGGTATACATAGGTGTCCATTCTTGCAATCGGATTTGGAACAGGGGAGTCACAGTACTTGCTGGGGGTCCTCGAGCAGCTTCCTTGGCCACCCGATCAGCATGGCGGTTCCCTCGGGCCACTGGAGTATCTATCCTTTGGTGTCCCCTGCAGTGAATGACAGCTACCTTCTTAGGTGCCCAAACAGCCTCTAGCAGCTGAAGTATTTCAGGTCCATACTTAACAGGTTGGCCTGCGGCATTTATGAGTCCCTTTTCCTTATACAAAGCTCCATGAGCATGTAGAGTTGTGAAGGCATACTTGGAATCAGTATAAATGTTGGTCACCAGTCCTGCTGCTAGCTCCAGAGCTCGTATGAGGGCCACAAGTTCTGCTTTCTGGGCTGAAGTTCCTTGGGGCAAGGCTCTTGCTGCAATGGCCCTCATGCAGGCTGGCCATCCTTTAGCCACTCCATCCAGCTGTTTAGACAGGTATGCAACAGGCCTCTGCCAGGATCCCATCATCTGGGTCAGCACACCCAGAGCAACCCCCTGTCGCTCATGGACATACAATGAGAAAGGTTTCTCCACATCAGGAAGGCCTAACGCAGGGGCTTGGAGTAGGGCTTTCTTTATGGCAATGAAGGATTGTTGAGCTGTAGGTCCCCATTCAAATGGTTCCTTTTCACCCCCCTTTGTGGCCTGGTAAAGGGGTTTCGCCATCAATGCAAAATTTGGAATCCAAATTCTGCAGAATCCGGCTGCTCCCAGAAATTCCCTAACTTCCCTTCTGGACTTGGGTTGGGGAATTGCAGCAACTGCTTGCTTCCTACTGACATCCAGTCTCCGACTTCCCTGGGAAATACAAAAGCCCAGATACTTCACTTCTGACTGACAAAGTTGGGCCTTTGAGCGTGAGACCTTATAGCCTGCATCCAAGAGTAGCTCCAGCAATTCTCTGGTAGCCTCAAAACACTCTTCCTGAGTCACTGCTGCAATCAGGAGGTCATCTACATACTGGAGTAAAACTCGCCTGGAAGGCTCAGATTTAAAAGTCTTAAGGTCTTGTCCTAGGGCAGTCCCAAAAATGGTGGGGGAGTTCTTGAACCCCTGTGGCAGGCGGGTCCATGTATACTGAAGCTTCCTTCCTGTCACTGGGTTTTCCCATTGAAAGGCGAAAAGCAGTTGACTGGCGGGGGCCACCCGAATACAAAAGAAGGCATCTTTTAAGTCAAGTGTCGTGAAATGGGTAGCTCCAGAAGGTATCAATCCTAGCAGGACATATGGATTAGGCACTACAGGGTGTAATGAAATAGTGGATTTGTTGACCAGTCGTAAGTCTTGGACTGGCCGGTAGTCCTCAGTCCCTGGCTTCTGAACTGGCAATAGTGGCGTATTCCATGGAGACTGGCAAGGACGAATAATTCCATGGGATAACAACCGATTCAGGTGTGCTTGGATCCCTTCCAGAGCCTTTCGGGGAATTGGGTATTGGCGAAGATGGATTGGCCGGGCACTTGGAAGTAAGTCTACATGGACAGGAGGAATATTTCAGGCCAACCCTGGGGGATTATCTTCTGCCCATACCCCACTGACCTGAAAGCTATCTGCCAGGGGTAGGTCAACTTGGCCCTGCGACTGATGCAGCCGCCATTCTTCTTCAAGGGGGCAGCAGAAACTCAATATACCCTTAGGGCTAGATGTCGGGGGCCGAAAGGAGACTGAAGTCTGGCCATCAGAGTCAAAGGAAATTTGGGCCCTAAGCTTGGACAGCAGGTCTCGACCTAACAAAGGGATTGGACAGTCTGGCATATACAGGAATTCATGAGTGACTGTGTGTGAGCCTAATTGGCATCTACGGGTCGTCAGAAAGGGCCTCCGGTTCTGCACCCCCGTGGCTCCCACCACTCGGACAGTTTTTCCAGACACAGGCGCTAATCGCTCCGTCACAACAGAATGTTCAGCTCCTGTATCAATCATGAATGGAATTGAGCGGCTCCCTATAGTTAACTTGACCATAGGTTCCTGGGAGCCCAATTTGTAGGAACCCGGTCTGTCCTATTCGTCCCATTCTGCCATCTCGGCTATCCCGATGATGTCAGATTCAGGAGGCTCATATCTTCCCTCTCGAACTCGGCCTCGGCTTCCTCGATCTCCTGGTCCCCTTCTCAGTCCCTGGCGCCTCTGGGGGCATTCATCTTTCCAGTGCCCTCTTTCCTTACAATAGGCACACTGGTCCCTCTCCAATCTTGGTCTGGGATTCTCCCCCCTTGGCCGGGATTGATTGAAGGAATCTCGGGGCCTGGCTGGCGGTCCGGGGTCCCATTTTGGCTTCCCATTAACTAGAGGTCGACCTCGGTTAAGGGTGGAATTAGTAATGGCTGCTGCTAAAAGGTCGGCCTTCTTCTGCATCTTCCGGTCAGCCTCTCGGCGCACCTCCTGATCCCTATTAATGAAAACCTTGGTTGCGATCTCAATTAGCTGGGTGGTATTCATCCCTGCGAATCCCTCCTGACGCTGCAACTTCTTCCGGATATCTGGCATACTCTGGGCCACCAATGCGCTATTCACCATTCTCTGGTTTTCTAGTGCCTCAGGGTCAAATGGGGTGTATGTTCTGTAGGCTTCAATTAGTCGCTCTAAAAAGGCCCCAGGGGATTCAGTTGCCCCTTGGAGAATTTCAGAAACCTTTGCCAGATTAATGGGCCTCTTTATGCCTTTCCTCATACCTTCCAGCAAGTCCCGGCAATAGCCAGACAACAGTTCATATTGCTGCTCATTATTTGGATCCCAAGCTGGAGCTGCGCGAGGGAACCGAGTTCTAACCCAGTCCTCTAGATCCGGTGTCCTCTCAGGGGCACGCGCTCGCGTGATGGCCTCAGCATTTTGCAAAATCTTCCGCCTCTCCTCAGTTGTGAAGAGGGTCAGGAGAAGTTGTTGACAATCAGTCCAGGTTGGGTTATGGGTGGCCATAATGCTAGCCACTAGGTCCACCACTGCCTGAGGCTTTTCAGTATAAGAGGGGTAATGCGTCTTCCAATTCAGGAGATCGGTGGTTGTGAAGGGTACATACTGGTAGGCCTGTGCCTGCATAACCTGACCCTCATTATTAGGATCCGGTCGAGTGGTGGTTACCTGGTGGAGTGGCAGAACTCTCGAGGAAGTGGGAATGGAACCTGAGGTAGAGCTAGGAGCTACCCTCCTATCATGTTCAAAAGTGATTGCAGCGGGTCTAACCCATTCAGTGGAGGTGTGTTGAACCCCTGAGGGATGGGGAGAGGTACTCAGACTGAGAGGTGGTCACAGGTGATTCAGTCCATTGAAAGGGATGCCGGGCCCCTGATGAGTGGGGAGGGGTATTAGAAGGAGAGGCTGGGCTGTCGGGAGTTGAGGAGTCAGGGAGTGGAGCCCAAAGCGGGTCTACAGAGGTTAGCAGAGAAGGATGTGGCACAGAAGGGTAGAGGCCGGATGAAAAGTCCAACCTAGGATGTGGCGGGGTTTGCACAGAAGAGGAGCTATCCGGAGAAGCCTGTGCTGGAGAGGCTTGGGCTGGGTGGCGTGGATCTCTGGGGGTGGCACGGAACCCCAACAATGGGCCATAAGGTGGTGGCTCAAGATCTGAGGGGTCATCAGAGAGTATGGGTTTCTCAGACAGGGTAGGGGCGGAAGCCACCGATTGGGTGGTAGGCTTCCTGGGGCTCTTTCCCTCCTCTAGTTTAGATTTTCTAATCTTTCTTTGAACACGGCCTAACATGAACTTTACTGAGGAACCCATATAAATTTTCAACCAAGAGGGAGGGTCAGTCACAAGGCTGTCCCAGGAATCTATATAGGGGAGTTGTTCAGAATATTCTGGTTCTCCTACAATTATGCTGTAGACCTTCCGGATTACTTCAATATCTAAGCTGCCACTAGAGGGCCACCCCACTCCCATAGATGGCCACTCAACTTCACACAAGGTTCTTAGAGTACTTGAGCTTAAAGTCTGTCCATAATCATTAATTAAAAATCCTTTTTTGAAATTCTTAAGCATACAATCTAGGGGAGTATCAATTTGTCTAGACGATTTACCTCCCATAATGCTTACAGTTACAACACACAAAAGGGAAGGAGTTTTTGAGAGTGCAGTAAGGGGTCCGCACTCTCGAGACACTAGGTAGACAGACACCAATCGCTTCCTTCGGTCACTGGCCAATTGAACTCGCGTTAATTGGAAACGCAGTTATAAGAAGTCCGCACTCATTTAACATTCACGCATCACACATTTGCACAAAAATCCCACCCAACAATTTCAGATTTCTCAGATACAGATAAGCTCAAGCGGTTTCGCTTCTAATCTCCACTAGACTAAAAGCTACTAAGGCCTTCGCTGAGAGTTGATCAGACTCCCCTTCCCTCAATTTGTGAGGGGCTGGTTTACAGTTTCCTAGCTAGGATTACAATACAGAATACATACCCGGCGAATGTTCTTCAGTCAGTTGGGTGCTGGGATTAATGCAGGATTCAGGATCCCACCGCTGCCACCAAGAATTGTTGCAGGAATGGATGCATGAATTACCCCTATTGTTAGCAGAATCTGTGGTACTTCAGGAGTCAGACAGCACACATCAAAATGAGAGAGAAATCTTCTTTATTTGCCAGCAAACAAAGTAGAACATCAGCATTAAGTCTCTTCTTCTCTTTCTCAGCTCTCTGTGTCTTTGTGGCTTCTGTCTCAGCTGCTTCTCTCCTTCTGCTGTCTCTCCCTCTGTCTGTTCCTTCTGCTCTCTTTCTCCTGTCTGTCTTCTTCTTCTTCTGTCTGTTCCTTCTGACGTAAGCTGCCTCTACTCCCTCTTATATACAGTTCTAAGCCCCCTCCTAGCCTAGCCCCCCTTACTCTCCAGATGGTAAAGAATAGATTGGTTACCTTGCCTCAGCCAATCAGCTCTATAAAAATATCAGTTACATAGGTTCCAGACATTCTAAACTGACCTGTGACCTGGGCCCCTCACACCAGACATTTGGGCTCCAGAACTCCTGCATGTTATTATGATTAATTTCTCATATTCCTAATACTAACTGCTAACTGAACTCTGGCATTCATTAAAGGGTCAAGGGCCAATCTTACTTAATAGCATACAGCTATAGTTTGTTATTTCTTTCAAGATCCATTCCTACATTTACCTATAATTAATCAAGGAGAAGCTTTTCCTGACCTTTTTCACCCACCAGCTCCATACATTAAACCAGCCAGAACTGCAGATAAGTCAAAACACATGTTTGACCTCTTCACTGCAGTCCTTGCTTGAAACGTCAGACAAAGAGTAATACAGAATTTAACAGACATTCTACACAGAAACAAAACTTATTAATTTACACAGAATACAGCATATTCTAAAGTAAGCATCCTTATAAAACATATTCTAAATATTAAGAACTTCTAAAATCTACCTCATTTATATCTAGAATTATTTAGAATCTAACTAAACAGCATTGCAGCCTAATCCTTTTAAATTGCCTGCAATATACCTTGTTCATAATAGGATACATATGTGTTTGCATTAGCAATCCATCAATCACAAGGGTGAAAGAAATTCCTGTCTCTGACCTTTCTAACCTTTAGTCTGGCAACGCTGGATTTCTAAATAATCTAAACCATCTGGCATTCCTTCACTGTACTTGCAGAACTGAACCAAACTTTTAAACCCCAATTAATATGGCTTCTTATATATATAATTATGCCTATGGCTGCCTCAGTGGAATAGCAACATTCCATGTAGAATCTCAAATAGTAGCAACAGTGGAGGAGTGGCCTAGTGGTTAGGGTGGTGGACTTTGGTCCTGGGGAACTGGGTTCAATTCCCACTTCAGGCACAGGCAGCTCCTTGTGACTCTGGGCAAGTCACTTAACCCTCCATTGCCCCAGGTACAAATAAGTACCTGTATATAATATGTAAGCTGCATTGAACCTGCTATGAGTGGGAAAGCGCAGGATACAAATGTAGGGAAAAAAAAAATGGAAAAATCTAATTTAGCATTATCTTTCCAATGAAGCAAAATTAATTTTAGGGCTGCAGTTTGATTAAAATTGTAATCGCGATTAAATTGCACAATTAAAGGTGTGTTTGTTTATTTTTGTTCCCACTGCAGCTCTTTGTGACTCTGGGCAATGGAGAGTTAACTGACTGCCCAGAGTCACAAAGAGCTGCACTGAGGAGGAAAACATTCTAATCATCATTGTTATGTTTCAGGGTAGTGAGTCCATGCTTCGAAGTGGAAGTCTACGATAGCCTGAATCCTAGTGAGCAGAATATGTGACGGGCCCATAATAGGGTCAAGGTTTGGAATGGGTCAAAAGCCAGAGTAGGCCGTACAATTAAAGCCACAGGGGTCAGGAACCAACTCACACACAGAAGCTGGTGGCTTCTCAGGAACCCACTCACACAAGCTGGCCATTTCTCTGGAACCCACTCACACACACAAGCTGGAGCACTGCTGGAACCCACACACACAGAGGAAGACTGGAGGTACAGCTGGAACCCGTTCGCACAAACACGGACTGAAAGTACTGCTGAAGCCCACACACACAGATGAAGACTGAAGGTATTGCTGGAACCCAGTCACACTGACAGAAACAAGAAGCACTGCTGGAACCCATTCACACAGAGCGTCTCAAGACCCACAGGAAGCAGAAGCTACGGGTGGCTATGACACCTGTAGCTTCTGCTTCCTGTGGGTCCTGAGAAGTTCTGAGAGAAGAGGACATTCCTCTGGGTAAGTGACATTATTTTGCTCTGTGCTTGGTAACTTAAAGATTGGGTTTTAAAAGAGGACTTGTACAATATTGATAAACACATAATTAAAAAAAGAAAGAAAAAAGAAGCAAACTTTATTGGCTAGTCTCCATACCCTTTTCCCCATCGTTTTAAAACTTGAATTTTCTGCCACCGCATTAACAGATAGACTCTAAAAGACACAGAAGGGCCTAGTTCAGTCCTCGTTCCCACCCTCCCTAACCAACTCCCACCCACCCCTAGCTCACTTCTTCATTTATAGTCAATTATTCTAATTAGGACAACAAGAGGAGTGTTTTCATTAGAGTTTTAATTACATTTAATTCATTTCTGAGAAGCAAACACTAACTCCATAATACTAAGATGCAGACAGCAGTCCAGCAACGAGAGGGGTGTTATCCAGTCTTTTGCATTGAGTGCACATGTATTATTATCTCCCAGTTGGTGAGAGGTTATAAGTGTGTGCTTGATGCAAAGAGCCCCTAGCTCTCAGAAACGAGTCCATTCTCTCGAGGCTAGAGTAGCAGACTTGGAGGAGCTGAGAGGTACATAGAGGAGACCTACAGGGACATTGTAGAGAAGTCCCATCTCCAGTCTGGCAGCCCCTGTGTCTGATATTCAAGACCCTTAAAGGATATGGGCCAGAATACTGGAATACTTCCATTGAGAATACTAACCATTTAACCCTACTCTCTGTTTTCTATCAATTAACTAGTTTTCAATCCACAATAGAATCCTAACCACACCTTCTCCAAGAAAAAACACACAATGTGACATCCAGCAATGAGCCTTCTCCAGTGTAGCCTCCGTACTCTAGAACACACTGCCAGAAAGGTTTCTCTTAACCCAAGACTATCTCTACTTTAGGAAACAGACAAAAGCTTGGCTCTTCTCCCAAGCCTTTAACAGAAGAAGCAATTAACTAGCTAGTCACACACACACAAGGACTAACACCAACTGCACATACTGTAGCAGGACTTGCGTATCCACTCCTAATGTAGCTGAAATAATGTTCCCGCACCTTATCTGACTTCATGTACAATTTTTCATTCAGTTAGGAGTAGCCTTTGATCCTGGCAACCTAGCTACAATCCCAGTGGTGTGAGCTGATGAGTGAAGACAAGTCATGAACTGAGGTTCATGTGAAACGAGTCATCTCTGAAGGTTCATGGAGTTTGACTGCTAGATTACATTGGATGCAATGCACACTATATTAAAGTGTTTTCAGCGCTGGGATTAGTATGATTGTTTGATGTGCATACACCTCCACTGTGACATTACTCTTGCTGTAAAAATTTGGATTAATCCCACCAGTGGTCATTTAGGACACTTTTTGGTCACTAACTTGTAACTGAGGTCTAGCCAAAAAGTCTTAATTTAGCCCTAGATATTTTCATTTTGTTCCATTGTTTTTGTGCCACCCAGGTCCCACCCAAATATGCCCACAACACACCCCCTTGAAATTTGGACGAACTGTGGAGCAAACTGTCAAAAATAGCAACTTGGACGTTTTTGAGAGAAAAACTTCCTTCTGCCTCATTGTAACATTTGTTGGATGTGTTTTTTGTTTTGAAAATGAGCCCCTAAAGTACTGGAGAAAGGTTTAACTTTTGTTCCAACTCAGAAACATAACGCCTTTCAAACTAGAGTGGATGTTTTTAAACTCACAAGGAAATTTTATGTAACGGCCTTTTACAAAACAGCGGGTTGAACAAGTTGATGTTTCAGTCATACAAAATGACTCAAATTGGACGCCACCTTCCAACTATACAGATCTTTGAAAAAAATTGTCTTAGAAAAGATTAAATAACTGGAAAAAAGTAAAACCAGAATTTATTATAATATGAAGAAAATAAGGTCTTGTTGAGGTCAGAAAGTAGTAGAGAGGTTGTGATAAAGCCTGCAGATGAGAGGGATGCAATTGTCAGTATGAATACAACAAAGTATACAGCAGAGACAGTGAAACATAGATACAGATAGAGGAGTAACCTAGTGGTAAGAGCACCTAGCTGACAGAGAAGCCCAGTTCAAATCCCACTACTGCTCCTTATGATATTGGACAAGCCACTTTGTGGGCCTTTTACTAAGCTGAGCTAGCAGATGGGCTTAGTGCTTCCTAATACAGAGCTTAAACATGTGGTAAATGCCGTCTAGAACCAAAGGCTGTTTATGCTCTGGCGACTTGCAGAGACCCAGGAAGCAGGTCCGTGGGTCCGAAACGCCCACAGGTTTCAGTAGGTGTCGGGTGTCTGAAGACTGAGACAGTGCAGTGTCTGCTTGGGCAGATAAGAAGTCGCTTTTCTTTTACAAAGACTTTTTGGTATACATTTTCAGATTTATATGGAGCATATTACTACTACTACTATTAAACATTTCTATAGCGCTACTAGACTTACGCAGCGCTGTACAAATCAACATGAAAAAGACAGTCCCTGCTCAACAGAGCTTACAATCTAAATTGGACAGACGAACAGACAGCTAGGGGTGGGGAAATTGCAGTGGTAGGGGTGATAAGTGAGGGTGTTGAGTAAGAGAGTCATGGTTAGGAGTTGAAAGCAGTAGCAAAGAGGTGGGCTTTAAGCCTAGACTTGAAGACAGCCAGAGACTGAGCCTGACGTACCGGCTCAGGGAGTCTATTCCAGGCATAGGGAGCAGCGAGATAGAAGGAACGGAGCCAGGAGTTAGCAGTGGGGGAGAAGGGGGACGACAGGAGACATTTACCCAGTGAACGGAGTTCACGGGGAGGAGTGTAGGGAGAGATGAGAGCGGAAAGGTACTGAGGAGCTGCGGAGTGGATGCACTTGTAGGTCAAAAGCAGAAGTTTGAACCGTATGCGGAAGCGGATAGGGAGCCAGTGAAGCGACTTACAATAAAAGTATAGAATTAAAAGTTGAATGCAAGTGATTGATAACGATGAGTAGGCTTGGGGTTTGGAATAGCTTAGTGCTATAAGAGACCTAATAGTCTTGTTTACCTGATGCATTCACATTGATCTTTGATCATGCCACATGTGTATGGCTCTCTTTTGCTTTGACTATTAAGGACAAATCAAGATCAGGTATACATATGAAGTATCACATCATACCTTATGTAATGAGTTTATCGTGTTGGGCAGACTGTACAGGTCTTTATCTGCTGTCAACTACTATGTTATGTTATGATTCCTTTGTCAAATCATAGCTGCCTCACATTTAATTGGATGGAAGCTACATTTAATCTTTTTTTTTTATTATTATTTATAATTTTAATTACAATAATCAAGGATCCCCTTGTTCAGAAATACAGGTGAAAATAGTATACATAACTCCAAACATACATATCATACATTTAAGTAACTATGCAATAAACAAAAGAGATGACTCTAAATTTAGAGTATAATTATATCCATATTATATTATATAACCTTTCTTAGACCTCAAATGTAAATGAGGGGGGAAAAAGAATCAGAGAAGTGTATACTAATAAACAAATTAAAGGCATAGAGGCTCATTTTCAAAGCACTTAGCCTCCCAAAGTTCCATAGAAACCTATGGAACTTAGCCTCCCAAAGTGCTTTGAAAATATGCCTCATAGGCTGCACTTATTCCAAGATATACATTATTTCAGCTGTTTCGATTCTACAAACGTTTTAAGTTGTTCCGGTGAAAAGAAAGTGTATTTAGTTTGACCTAAATTAACTACACATTTACAGGGATAAGCGAGAAAAAAGGAAGCACCTAAATCTATAGTCTTTTGTTTTAAAGCAAGAAACATCTTCCTTTTTTGTTGAGTTGATTTAGTGACGTCAGGGTATATCCATACTTTAGAGCCACAAAATTGAGCTTTAGAGTTTCGAAAGTAGAGTCTTAGAATAGTATTATAATCTTGCTCAAACACCATAGAAACAATCACAGTAGCTCTATTCATTATAACATCTGAAGATTGTTCTAATATATCTGAGATGTTTTGTAAATCAGCAATATCCTTTTCAGGTCCTTGTACTCCTCCTCTAGGTTTAGGCATAAAATATATCTTATTTACCGGTGGGGTTGCCTCAACAGGAATATTCAAAATTTCTGACAAATATCTATGAAAGGTATCTATTAGAGTTACCCCAGCGATAATAGGAAAATTCAAAAAACGGAGATTAAGGCGCCTGTTGAAATTCTCTATTTGCTCTATTTTCCTTCTTATATCCATAGAGTCCTTGCTAGCCAAATTTTTAAAGGCATTTAGTGTTTCCACTTCTTTTTGCAAAAATTGTACTTGAGTAGTTAATTCGCCTTTAACAGAGTCTACAGTTTTTTTCAAATCTTCAAATTTAACATTTAGATTGAGCACATCACCTGACGTCTTCTGTAAAGTGGTAGTAATCTGGTCCAACATCACCTTCAACGTTTGTAGAGTCACCTCCGAGTTCACTGCTGTGGAAGACAATCCTGCCTCAGCTCCACGTATCGCCATTTGCTTGCCTGGGTCCTCACCGGGCGCCCCAACCGACATATCAGAGTCGTCGGGGTTTCCCACCAGGGCCGCTCTCGACGCCGGACACGGAGGTATCTGCACTGCAGATGTTGGAGACAGGGAGACTTCCTCTCCCGGCGGGGAGTTCGCTTCTCCGAAGACTCCCGCAATGGAATCCTCTCCCCGTTGAAACTTGGAAACACTGGGGAAGAAGCGCTCTAACGGCAGTTGAGCGGGGGAAGAGGTTGAGGTAGGTGGAGGCACTACTCTCAACAGTCCCTTACGTTTAGTGTGAGGCATTTTCCGAACGGAAAAAAAAAGGAAACTTTCAGTTCAAATTCGCAGAGCGCTTCAACAAACAGCCAGTGCGGCAGCCATCTTGTTTTTCCCCCCTAGCCCCCAGCTACATTTAATCTTAAAACAATAAAAGATTGTGAATGCATCAGATAAACAAGGCTGAATCAGTAACCATTGTGGATTAAATACAAAATAATTACATGAGTCTCCAAATTTGGCTGCTAATATATTCAATTGATGACCTTTGACATAAGAAGACTGGCCATTGAAGATTGAGAATTGCCACAGCTGAAGAAAGTCAAGAAATTGCTTGGTATTATGATTATTAGGATTGTCAAGGTGAAGGTTGACATCCGCAATCAATAAAATATCATCATTATTGACACAAGCAGTTGCAATGAACTCATTGAACTCTGCTTCCACTTGCTCCCAACTTCCAGGGGGGCAATATACTAATAATATTTGAATTGGCTTTGATAAGAAAAAAAATCTTTTATAGAGAAGGTTACACATCAGCCATAGTGCTCACTAGAATGAATTCTATCAATTAATACCACTATGGCACTTTAAACTTTTCAACACAGCAAACCAGTGAGAAAGCCTGGAAGATAAGATAAGTGCAAAGTTAAAAAAAGAATAAGAACAAAAAGTGAAAAAGCAAAAAATTATTAATCTAGACTAATGAGGATTCCCGCTGTTAGAATAATGGTACAGCGGAGAGGTGTAGTTTATGAAGCAAATAATTAATAAACACACCGGAAATCTGAAGTCAAGATTATTATATTCATCAAAAAGTCTGTATAGAGAAGGTTGCAATTTCTAGTTGGGGAGTTTGCAATTTTTGTATAATTTTTTACATCAAAGAATGACTTGTAGATGATGGCTACGCCTCCTCCCCTTTCTTAGTTCTGCAGAGATGAAGATATCTCTGCTTATATCTGTATCCTACCTGGTTATGCCCCTAAATATACACAGGTCTCTAGCCCTTACCCCCTCCTCCCCCCCCCCCCCCGGAAGACCCATTTGTGTCCTTGTTAGAACCACTTTTTAAATTCATAGATACATTTTCCGCCCTTTTCTTCCTCTTCTACTATCTTATGTAAAAGAGTCGTCACTTTATTAGTAATTTAGATGATCTTACAATTCAGATTAACAATATCCTATTGGTTACAATGGCTATTTTATTATTGTACTAGTAAAAAAGGCCCGTTTCTGACACAAATGAAACGGGCGCTAGCAAGGTTTTCCTCGGAGTGTGTATGTTTGGGAGAGTGTATGTGAGAGTGAGTGTTTGAGAGTCAGAGTGAAAGTGTGAGTCCAATCCATGCTCCTCTGTCACCTGGCCCCTCCATTCATCCCTATCCAGCAATTTCGCTGTCTCCCTGAGGCCTGCCCTGCAATCCATATGCATCCATGGCCATCTGTTCCCTCCATTCATCCGTATTCAGCAATTCCCCTCTCCCTGAGTCTTGCCCTTCCAATCCATGCCCATCCATGCTCCTTTGTCATCTGGCCCCTCCATTTTTCCCTATCCTGCATTTCCCCTCTCTGCCTGAGGCCTGCTCTGCAATCCATATCCATCCATGGCCATCTGTCCCCTCCATTCATCCCTATCCAGCAATTCCCCTCTCCCTGAGTCCTGCCCTTCCAATCCATGCTCCTCTGTCACCTGGCCCCTCCATTCATCCCTATCCAGCAATTCCCCTCTCTGCCTGAGGCCTGCCCTGCAATCCATATGCATCCATGGCCATCTGTGCCCTCCATTCATCCCTATCCAGCAATTCCCCTCTCCCTGAGTCCTGCCCTTCCAATACATGCCCATCCATGCTCATCTGTCACCTGGCCCCTCCATTTTTCCGTATCCAGCATTTCCCCTCTCTGCCTGAGGCCTGTCCTGCAATCCATATCCATCCATGGCCATCTGTCCCCTCCATTCATCCCTATTCAGCAATTCCCGTCTCCATGAGTCTTGCCCTTCGAATCCATGCCCATCCATGCTCATCTGTCACCTGGCCCCTCCATTTCTCCCTATCCAGCATTTCCCCTCTCTGCCTGAGGCCTGCCCTGCAATCCATATCCATCCATGGCCATCTGTCTCCTCCATTCATCCCTATCCAGCAATTCCTGTCTCCCTGAGTCTTGCCCTTCGAATCCATGCCCATCCATGCTCATCTGTCACCTGGCCCCTCCATTTTTCCCTATCCAGCAATTGCCCTCTCTCCCTGAGGCCTGCCCTGCAATCCATTTCCATCCATGCCCATCTGTCCCCTGTATTCATCCCTATCCAGCAATTTCCCTCTGTCCCTGAGTCCTGCCCTCCCAATCCATGCCCATCCATGCTCCTCTGTCCCCTGTCCCCTGCCCCCTCCATTCATCCCTTTCCAGCAATTGCCCTCTCTTCCTGAGCCCTGCCATCCCAATCCATGCCCCTCTGTCCCCTGCTGCCTCCATTCATCCTTTTGCAGCAAGTCCCCTGTCTCCCTTTCATGACCCCCCCTTGCATCCATGCTTCTCTCTCTTCCATGTCCCAGCCTGGTCCGCCCTCTTCTCCCCCCCTCCCCCCTTCGCATCCATGCTGTCGTTTCTCCCCTGCCCTCCCGCTCCCATTGTTGTTGTTTAGTGGCCACCCTCTTCTCTCCCCCCAACATGGTTGTTTTTTTTTTTTTTTCTTGTTTTTAAATTTACCTCCGTGGCAGCGAAGCGTCAGGGAAGGAGGCGGTGCTCCCGACGTCTAGGTTTTCCTTCGCTGTGTTCTGCCTTCTTTTGACGTCATCCTTGACGTCAGAAGAAGGCGGAACACAGCGAAGGGAAGGCTAGACGTCGAGAGCGCCGCCTCCTTCCCTGACGCTTCGCTGCCGAGCGTTGCGATTGGTTGAGTGTCATTGCTCCGCCCTCGACGTCATCACGTTTGACGCGTGGGCGGGGCAGACACAATGCGATCTCACCCCCTTCACTTTAGAATGTTGGCTAACAGAGGCTTCATTAGAACGTTGGAGGTGCGTTTTATATAGAGAGATAATAATATTCCACAAGGTGGAGCTAGAGAAGCAGCTAGAGGAACATTACGAAACAAAACTGCTATAGAGTCCCTACTGAATTTAAAGCTATTCTGGCCAATTCTATTATAACAAGAGAATTTTTTTCTGCTTCAACAGCAAATATTACAAGCAAATTAAATTAACAGCCATGGGTGCCAGCATGGCTCCAGATTTGGCTAGTTAGTGTGTGGCAGATTTTGAGGAGCATTTTTATTTTTAAAAGACCACTCCTTTATTGAGAATATCCATCTCTGGAAGAGATATATAAATAGCGTGCGGATTATATGGGAGGGGGATACCAGTGGCTTGAATGGATATCAGGAATGGCTGAATACTAGAGATGATAACCTAAAATTTCAGTTGTCCTTTGGTTCGGACCAAATGATGTACAGTGCACTCCATTTAAGAGCACGTCGGATAAGCGCATGCTCTGTTTAACTGCATGCCGTACTTCGGTCCCGTTTTTGTCGCCATCAATTTCTATGGGGACAGACTTCGGTTTAGCGCACCACTGATAAGTGCAAGATTTACTTATATGCATGGTTTAAGACCGCTCCTCTGCAGGAAAGACTCCGCATAAGCGCACGCACTGAATATGGAAGCTGATTGGTGCGTGACAACCAACGAGATTTCAAATTTACCGCCCCTTTAACTGCCACAGGCAGAATAAGCGAAAGAATGTTGTTAGAGTGTACACTGAAGTTGTCGTCGTCGTCGCACAACTGTAAGACTTTAACACTGGCTGAACGAATAGAAGTTCTTAAAAAAATTAAGTAGAGGAGTGTGGTAGCCGTGTTAGTCCACTCTTAAGGTTATCAATAGAAATCAAACAAAATAAAACATGGAAAAGAAAATAAGATGATCCCTTTTTTATTGGACATAACTTAATACATTTCTTGATTAGCTTTCGAAGGTTGCCCTTCTTCCTCAGATCGGAAATAAGTAAATGTGCTAGCTGACAGTGTATATAAGTGAAAACATTCAAGCATTACTATGACAGTCTGACAGGGTGGGAGGATGGGGTGGGTCGGAGGTATGCACCCAACAGAAAGGACTTAACAAGGACCTGGGGTTCCTAGCCCATTATAAACCATAAAACTGTATGTCTCTGTTGATCACCCTCCCCTCACCTACCCACACCCATCCTGTTAGAATATCAATGATATGCTTTGATGTCCCCATGCATACCTCCGACCCAGGGGCGTATCTGAACTGCGGCGGTAGGGGGGGCCAGGGCCAGAGAGGGGGGGCACATTATAGCCCCCCCCCCGCCGCCGCCGCCGCCATTGCCGATCCCCCTCCCCCCAGCCGCTGCCATTGCTAACCCTCCCCCTCCGTTGCTCGCCTACCTTCGCTGGCGGGGGACCCCAACCCCCGCCAGCCGAGGTCCGCGTCCTCCTGCCGCTGCCGGCTGCCTTTGGTCCTTTCATTCTTCCATTGAAGCTGGCGCCGACGAAAAAGTTTCTTTTGAATCTGACGTCGCTGCACGTTGCACGTTGTACGTGCAGGACGTCAGACTCAGAAACAATTTCTGAGTCTGACGTCCTGCACGTACAACGTGCAGCGACGTCAGACTCAAAAGAAACTTTCGTCGGCGCCAGCTTCAATGGAAGAATTAAAGGACCAAAGGCAGCCGGCAGCGGCAGGAGGACGCGGACCTCGGCTGGCGGGGGTTGGGGTCCCCCGCCAGCGAAGGTAGGCGAGCAACGGAGGGGGAGGGTTGGCAGCGGTAGGGGGGTCCAGGGCGAAATCTGCGGGGGCCCAGGCCCCTGAGGCCCCACGCAGATACGCCCCTGCTCCGACCCACCCCCATCCTCCCACCCTGTCAGACTGTCATAGTAATGCTTGAATGTTTTCACTTATATACACTGTCAGCTAGCACATTTGCTTATTTCCGATCTGACAAGAAGGGCAACCTTCGAAAGCTAATCAAGCTTATCTTTCCCTCCCCCTTCAGGGTAACTCCAGCAAGCACAGCACAGAAAAACAGTTCAAAACAAAAGGGGTTTCCTTTATCTTCTCTTCCTGAGGGTATTCTTGAACTAGGCCCTCTTGAGGCTGCCTGGCACTTGGCCTCAAGACAATCTGCAAAGATACACACACTTCTTACTCTCTACCCGGCCTCACTGACCCCCAGGCTCCTGAGCAGGACTCTGGCTGGTCTTCTCCTAGTCATTTGCAAGCACCCACCTCTATATTTGGGGCTCCTGCCTTACTCAGGGTGACTGCTCGGGCATGCCTTCCTTCGGCTGGAAATCCTCTCCTGTCCAGTCCAGTGTGCCCCGGTCACTCCTCTGATCCAAGGCCGTGACCCCTCACACTCTCCTGGAACTTCAACTAGGATTCTCCAGCCTTCCCATATATGCAAATGAGACAGTCATCAAAATGCAAATTCAATTTATTAGACTATACTGCAGTCTTGTAGAACCCACTTCTTTCCAGCCGTTAGTCATCTATCACAAGTTCTCTCACTGAGCCCAACTACTGTGGGGGACCTGGGTCTCAGTGTCTAACAGCCTCCACCCCTGGATAGGACTTTCTTCATTCACCACAACTTTATAGTCCTATCCTCCACCCCACGGCTGTTAGTCCATTTCAAACAATTCACTAGTCCATCAATAACATAGTCCTTAAGTCTGGTAAGTACCTTTACTTTTCCCCTGCTGTCTTCAGGCTTTAGTCGGTATGGGTTCTTTCTCTTCTCCCCCCCCCCC
This sequence comes from Microcaecilia unicolor, assembly GCF_901765095.1. Taxonomy (NCBI): domain Eukaryota; kingdom Metazoa; phylum Chordata; class Amphibia; order Gymnophiona; family Siphonopidae; genus Microcaecilia; species Microcaecilia unicolor. The sequence goes on along the minus strand of NC_044037.1, from coordinate 28,968,552 downwards.
CCCCCAAAAAAAAAAAAAAATCTTCTCCACTTGGCTTTGGGCTTCTTGGTGCTTCAGATAGCTGGTTTCAGGTCCCCATCTTCTTCTCTCTCCAGGAGATATGGTTTATATAGGGCTGCTAATAGCCCACCACACCCTTTCTGGGCCCCTCCTCCCAGTTCTGGAAGAGTCCAGAGCCTTCTGGGTGCCCTTCTCTTAACCAGGAATCTCTATTACATACTCCCTGGTCCCCATGTACAGTCCATGGCTGGAGCTCCCTCTACTGGCCCCTTCAGGTCATTACCCTGATGTCCCATTTGGAGCTCCCCCTAGGGACCAGAACAGGACATTTTCTCTATTACTGGGAGGAGAGCGCCATCTAGCGGCCTCCTCAGGGTAGGCAGTCCCTATGTTTATCACAACGTATAATAAACAGTACTGTACATATGTTTATCAGATGTCAAGCTTCTTTGGGTCACAACGGTTAAGTGCACGCTCCGGTTAACTGCGTGTATTTCTTTGGTCCCAGACCCTTGCACTTAAGCGGATTGCACTGTATTTAGACATTTTGATTAGAAGATGTGGGGGGAAATGTGTTACTTCAATTTATAGGAAACGTGCGGACACCAATATATTTCTCCATTATCAGAGGTTCCATACCAGACCTTTGACAAATAATTTACCAATTAGCTAATGTTTATGGCTGAAGCAATTGTATACCTATGATGAGAAATTTGCAAAGCCAGTCAGAGAAATGATGGATAGGCTTAGAGAAAGATGGTATCCAGATGATTGTATTCAAAAAGGCTATTTGAGGGCAAAAGACAGAAATAGAAAGGAATTGTTGGGGAAACAAAGTACTTAAGAATTAAGATGCTAAATGTGTATTAATTTGGCAAAAGATATATTAAAAGTTTTGAGGCAGGAATGGCATATTGTTCAAACTTTGGAATGGTACAGGACACGTGCTTTTTATAAAATATAGACATTCTGCTTACAATAGAAGGTCAGTTCTTTTTGTAAATCAAAAGTCTTATCCTTGTTCTCGCCGTACCAGAGTGTGAAAGCCTCTTTCTCATCGGGCATCATGCTCTCAACACCGTAGTCCTTTTCCTCCGTCACTTCCTCCACATACTTTTGATTTCCTACAGTGTTAAAATAGTGAGAGAAGTACCCTTTGCTGCCTTCAAAACCCATGGCTTGCAGGAGCTTGCTAAGCTTCATGGACAGAAAATTTAGAGACTCTATAAAGTGAATGCCCAACACATCAACCCCTATTTGTAAACGTTTACTGCCCTGCGCTAACAAGCTCGTATCCATCATTTCCCGCAACAGCTGACTGACGATGAAATAACTGTCTTAACCTTTCGAATTGTGCACAATGAAAGTGTAGTCCTTGAACCGCTTGCCAATAAAAGAACCTATGAAGTCGGAGAGACAATTTACTCCCTTGAATTCCCATTCATGCTCAAGGTAAAGATCTGCTGCAAAGATGTAGTTGGGGGTATGCACCCCCATCTCCTTCACACATTCACAGTCATAAATGACATACCTTTCCGTTGTTTTTTGGTCTAGCCAGCCTTGTCACATAGCATAAACATTTTTCACCTCTCAGTAAAGGATCACCCCGCTGCAAACATTTTATCACTTTGTATTTGTGCTTTTTATTCTGTGTAAGAGTCATACTTATCGCAAAATATTTTAGACAAGCATTCCATCTCTTTTTTGGACACCAGGTTTGTATGCCATTTTAAACATTCCTTAGAACAACAGTAGAACTGGCAGTTAGGGCACCATTCTACCGCTTACCCAAACCGCGCATGTGTCGGATAGACACAGATGACCACATGATATGCACATGTGGTTGCGGCTATAAGGCATTTCACAATGTTTATGGAAATGTTTCTTACTGTAGAACTGTTTAATATCTAACAGTCTTATTTTTGAAAGGGATCGCCGGCGATCTTCTGACACAAATCGTGAGATCGTCAGCGATCTCCTGATCCCGGCCAAATCGGTATTATCGAAAGCCGATTTTGGCCGGCTTCAACTGCTGTTTCGTCGCGGCGCCGGCCAACCTTCAAGGGGGCATGTTGGTAGGGTAGTGAAGGCGGGACGAGGGGCGGGGACACGAGTCTGCCCCTACATCAGTCCAAAATCCTGGACTGTTCTGCCTAAACCACTTAAAGAGCTCGTCGACTACCAACTGTTTAAGAAGTCCTTAAAAACATTCTTATTCGACAAGGCTTATTCCGCTGGCAGCTCCAATGTTTAACCTCTCTCGCTTGTTGGCGCTTCACCCCTGACAGGCCCGTGTCATCTCATGTACCTTCCCCTCCTGTCACATTCCGATTCTGTGCCATCAATGTATTGTATTTGTATCCTCTTGATTTAATGTAAGCCACATTGTGCCTGCTCATGGGGGAAAATGTGGGGTAAAAATGCACCAAATAAATAAATAAAATTATGTAAACTGCTGCTGTCGTTGTACCACAGATTGTTTATATCAAATCCATTACCCTGTTATTCTCAATGGGTTTTAGAGAGGTAGTTTTGAAGAAAGTTGAATCTGGCTCAGCAACGGGGCGAGAAATGAATGAATAGTACGGGCCCACTGGGTGTTCTCGCTCAAGTAAGAAAATTTGTATTCGTATTATTCCCATTGATGCAACAAGTATCCTTTCTTGCGGTTAAATACCGTTCCACTAGCGAGCCGCTTGCGGCAGTCCAGTCGCCACTTCTTACAGGTCGCTGACGTTCACCTGATTGTCAATGGGCGGGAGGGATAGTGACGTCATCGCACGCATCGCAGCCCAGGGAATGGGGAGGAGGCGGGGGAGGGCAGGAGAGGGAAAGTGGACGGACGCCAGAGCGGCGACACGTTTCCTAAGAAAGAGAAAATAGTCCTGAAAGGTGGCCTCTGTTCGATTTGCTGTCCTCGCGGCGAGCGGTCTCTAATTTTGTACAGACAGGGGAAGCGCCGTGGAGACGGAAAAGGAAGGTGGTGGTAGTTGGACTTTCCTTCCCTCTCCTCCCCCCCGGCCTCCACCGGAGAAGTGGTACGATCCCGAACCTCTCTGCTCTCCGCGGAACTGCGGGCCGGCAGAGGCTACCGGGACTTTTTTTTTTTTTTTTTTTAATTACGCGTAGAGCTTTTCCAGGCTTTGGCGACGGTGGCCGGCGGAAGAGTCTGTGGAGCCAGGCGTGGATTGTGCTTGTGTATCTTTTTTTTGTGTAACTTTTTTTTTTTGGTTTTTGTTTGTTTTAATTTAAACCTTTTTTTTTTTTTTACATCACCTTGTAAACAATAAGAGCCCGAGTGAAAACCTCCTTTCACTAGTATAAAGGACAAATGTCAACCCCAGCGAGAAGGCGCTTAATGAGAGACTTCAAAAGGTAAGGGGAGGGGGGGGGGGGTCGCCTCAGACGCTAACGCTAACATGGCGACTTTTAAAGATGGAATATACGGGTAGGAAATATGGATGGCGGCGTAGTTACGCAAACTCCGCAACGCGTAGAGCGCATCGACGGGCGTTACGCAGGCCAACCGGCGTATTTGTGTTCTGTGAATCGGGAAGGGTTTGTTGTTAAACTGGGGGTTCTGGTGTGCTTGTCTGTATTTCTAACTGCTTGATTCTTTCTTTGTTGTTTCCCAGGTTACAGGAGGACCCTCCGGCTGGAGTGAGCGGAGCCCCTTCGGAAAACAACATCATGGTGTGGAACGCGGTAATATTCGGGTGAGTTGGAAACCGGTTGCGGCCTTCCGTGCCGGGGACTTTCCTGCCCGCTCGTGACTGGGAGATAAGCTGCTTGTGAGTTGTACCCCATCAGTTGCTGTGGGCTGTGCCCCCCCCGCCAACTCGTGAAGCGTTAGGATTTCTGATCTCGCATCTAGAGGCTGGTGTGCTGGGGAGACAAACCTTAAGAGGACCTTTTTGATGCTGCTTTTAACTCCTAACCCTTATTCACTTGTTCAGAACCCATATTTTATCACCCTCACTTTAATATTCCCTTATCTCCTGTTTGTCCTAATTAGATTGTAAGCTCTGTCGAGCAGGGACTGTCTCTTCATGTTCAGGTGTACAGCGCTGCGTACGTCTAGTAGGTCTATAGAAATAAGTAGTAGTAGTAGGCAGGAAGACACCAATATGTTGGTTGTTTCTCTGTGAAGTTGCATTGGGAACCATCGGCCTAGGCTCGATGTTGGGATCTAGTAAATGTCCTTTTTAAATGCTCAGGCTGTGTGATTTTAGGTAAGGGGTAGAGGGATGCTTTAAATGCCAGATCTGTGGGAGCCCTGAGATCTGTTATTACTTTAAGACTGGAGTGGTTTGTTGTTTTGACAGTAGCTAGTGCTTACAGTATGCAGCTATTCTCGTGGTCGACTGGATCGAGAGTGAAATGTTAGGAACAGGGAGGGTGGGAGAGGGAAAGCTGTTACTGGGGAGGGATTGAATAGAAGTGACAGAGGGAATAAGTTGGACAGTGTTAGGGAAGAGAAAGCACAGATGTGGGGGTGTTGTTGCAGAGGAAAACGCCTAGATGCTTCAGGTGATGGACAGGGAGAAGGTTGGAGACACGTTCAGCAGTTCAAGGCATGCATGACAAGGAGAAAGATGCTGTACACCAAGGGTCTTGAAAAGAATAAGTGCTTAAAATGTAGAGGAAGGAGAATGAGACAGGCTGCAATCATTTGGGGGAGAAAGGCAAGACTGGCAAGAGGGACATGAGGACATCCTATAGATTTCGGGTGGTGGGGGGGAAGGTAGAACATAGAAGGTGAAATCATGGGGAGGGTAGAAGGAAGGAGAGATATGCTGGATTTCCAAGGAGAGAGAGACACTAGATCCAGCTGTATTTCTCACCACCAGAGCTGGAACTACCTGTGTCCCTTAGTGAGCCTCTCCAGAAGGGCTGTATCCATCTGAATTTCGCTGTGTCTTTCAACTTTAAAATACTGTACCTAAAGATACATGTTAACATGTTATCTTCTTTGTGAAGGATGGGTCCCTTTTTGAGACGTTTCCTCAGGTATGATTTTTCACATGGGACCAGCCAGATCCAGCCCTTCTTGCTACGAATTGCTGCTGTATCTGGCATGATACTGAGCTAATAATTGGATTTATTTATGATTCAAGCATATTCTGTGTGTCTGTTGGGAATTAGTCCTGGATCCATGTAGATATAAGCCTTCTGTTGAAAAAAATGTGCAGAATTCAGGTTGTTGTTTACAGTGCTGTATTGTAGATTTCAGTGCTGTACTATATGCCTTTTTTTCTTATGACAATATTTCTATATAAAAAGAAAAAAAATATAGGCATGTAGTACAGTAACGAAATCCACAATACAGCACTGCAAATAACAAAGCAAGCTATGGAGCACCGACATACATTTTGCATATAACCTTCCCTTCCTAACAGAATGCAAAACCTAGGAGGTTTAATAAAATCTCATAAGTTTGCTATTGTTTTCAATAGTGATAGCAATTGTTTTGTTCTGACCAATATGACGACAAGTTCTGCCCACAGGCTTCAGCCTAAATAATGGATGACAGAGGTTCATGCCATCTCCGGTCATTAAACATCCTTGGACAGCAGCTTCTACAGACAAAACTGAATCACAGGGAAGGACCTAATAGTCGCAGCGGGGACTCCCAGCCTACTGACAGCAGCATCAGAGGGAGGGAGGGAGTGAGGATACAAAAGTTATTTATTATATTTATATCCCGCTTTTATATCAAAGCGGGTTACAATAATCACATACATAAAACCATGACACACAAACAAAATAAACTGTTCAGATGAATTGCCTGGCGCTAAAAAGTCATGTCAAGAAAAGCTTTCATAAAATATGCTTTCAAATTTCTCTTGAGCTGTATTTGAATAAAGTGTCAAGTATCCAGGTAAATGATTCCATAAATTTGCCCCATCAATAGAAAAGGAACGATTACGTCTGTGAGACAACTTGCAGAGACACATAACTGTATAGTTTCTTCAGAACACAATGTGTGTAGGTTTGTACATAGAGAATTCAAAAATATTTTGGAACTGTATTATAAACTTGTTGATGAATCAGAACAAGCACTTTGAACAAAATTTGAAATTTTACTGGTAGACTGCGTGTCTTCTTTAAAATAGGTGTCATTCTCAAATCTAGGAATAACAGTAAGTAGGTGAGCAGCAGCATTTTGGACAATTTGCAGTGCCTGCAGTCTGTTAGAAGACATAGCCAGATAAAGAGAATCACAAAAATCCAATTTCATTATGACTAGGCTCTGCAAGATTGTTTGAAAATCATATTCAGAAATCATCCCCTTCAGTTTACTATAGACACACACTTTGAAAAAGAGGTAGAAATAACATGATCAGTCTTTTTGTGTAGAAAAACAGTCTAACATTACTTTTAGATTACAAAGAAATGACTTTTAACCATAAAACTCAGACCCTGATAATCTAACATAGAAGGCAGAGAAGGATTCAAACATCTACCAATATACATAATTTCTGTTTTTGCTAATTTCAAAGATGGCTTGTGTTGTTTCACCCAGTCACCAATCTTATCTAAGTATGTGAGTAAAGTCTGAGCCAAATTCTGAATATCACCTGATATAGGGGAAAAAAATTTGGATGTCATCCACATACATTCTGAATGATACTCTGATTATCCTGAAACTGCATAATCAAATATGACATATATATAAATTTTAAAAAGTAATGCTGATAAGGCTGACCCCTAAGATGTCACGATTTATGGAGTATATATCAGAGATAGACAAGAAAAGGGAAGGTTGAGAGATGCTGGATTTGGGGGGGGGGGGGAATACAGGGGGTAAATCACAACAATAGAATGTAAGTGGAGGTAGAGGGAGATGTGCCCTTTTTATTAAAAACAAAACATTAATCTCCAGAATTCTAATAAAAGCAATATAGCCAAGATGGCCGGGGAGCTCTACACATAATGGAACCTGCACTGCCTCAGCTGGGCATCTGTATTGCTGTGCCCCAGTGCCGTTTTACTCACCTGTGGCCCTAATTCCCTATTTCTACCCCCTTCTATTACATAATACCACAAGAAAGAATGTATCCAACTGCATCTAGCAATAATTCAAAAAAGAGGTGTGATGTCTACCCTGATCCAGCACTAAATTTCTCCAGAAGGGCTATACCCCAGCTAATTCAGAACTTATTCCCACCAGAACAGCCTGATTGACTCTAATCCAGCAATAAAAGGACTGTGTCTATTAGGATACATTACCAAGTTTCACCACATTGTAGTATACAAAAAGAAGAGCTGTACAAATTCTCCACCAGAACAGTGCACCTGGATCCTGCAGTTATTTTCACCACATATGCTTAATCCACCTGCATCTTTCATCAATTTTTACCACAAGGGCTGTATTCACCTTGATCCAATTATATTTTTCAGCAGAATCCAGCTGTAATTTTTGCCAGAATGGCTGAGCGCACCTTGATCCTGCAGTAATTTTAACCACAAGGAACGGATCCACCTGGTGGACTACATTAGGGGCTTATAAACCATTTACTTATGTTTGAACAAATGAGAGGTCTGCATGAAGTGGCGGAGTGGCCTAGTGGTTAGAGCACCAGTCTACCAATCCAGAGGTGGCCAGTTCAAATCCCACTGCTGCTCCTTGTGATCTTGGGCAAGTCACTTAACCCTCCATTGCCTCAGGTACAAACTTAGATTGTGAGCCCTCCTGGGACAGAGAAATATCCAGTGTACCTGAATGTAACTCACCTTGAGCTACTACTGAAAAAGGTGTGAGCAAAAATCTAAATAAATGAAACAAAATATTTTTATCATTTGTCCCTCAAACATGCTCAAAATAGAATAATCCATTTGTCTCTAAAATGTCAACTTTCTCAAAATAGATTAGGTGAAAATGTGATTCCATGTGCCCCAATGAAAGTAGAGTTTAATTTTACTTCTATTTAATTACAGTATATTCCATCTTTATAAAACCAGGCTTCCTAAAACAGATTACAACAGTTCAGATGAGCCCATCAGGAAATAGGCTAGCCTCACTTAAATTTGGCCATGTATTACTGCAGTGTTTCCTAAACCTGGTCCTGGAGGGGCCCTAGCCAGTTAGTTTTCAGGATATTCACAATGAATATTAATGAGAGATTTGCATGCAGTGGAGGCAGTGTATTCAAATCTCACTTACGAATATTTGTTATGGATATCCCAAAAACCTGACTGGCTGGGGCCCCTCCAGAACCAGGTTTGGGAACCACAGCAGTAATATGTGGCCAAATTTAAGTGTGGATATCCTGTTTCCTGATGGGTGGGGTGGGGTGCCTCGGACCAGGTTTGGGAACCACTGTATTACTGTATTCTATAGAAGTGTAGAAAAATGAGTACAAAATACAGAGTTTATTACTGCTGTTTCTACCAGCGACAGTATTTTTGTGCTGTTATAGTGATATTCAGTTTTATTTCATGATATATCTAGATATGGGAACTTTTCAGATCAGTAAAAAAAGCTGTAAAAAAAATACCCTTTATGCTTCACCTTTTAAGGAACTACCTATCCAGCCGGAACAACTTTAGACTTTTTAAAAGTGGACCATACATAGGCAGTCTGTTTTTTCTAATAAACTTTTTGCAATTGTTTTTAATAGCATCTGCTATTGTTTGGGGTGTACCAATATGGCGGCAAGCTCCATCTGCTGGCTTCAGCACCCATAATAGGCCAGATAGGCTGCCATCTCCAGTCTTGATCTAAACTCCTTGATCCACGTCATTTTCTCTCCTCCCCGGAGTGCAAAACCTTCACCCCTAAATCTTATCTTCTGTTGCCGCAGGGCATCAATGACCAGCTACTCCAAACACAAGTTTAAAAAAAACTAATAAATGCAGCTTGTTACTCCTTTGAACCAGTGGAGAAAGACAGATTCTGCTGCTAGTCACACCCTGTGACATCACCATGGGGGCTTGACTTAAGGCGTGCAAGAATGCTACCGGGTAGCAGGAAAGTCCAGGAGAATAGTTCACAGAGTTAAAAACAAAAAAACTGTAGAGGTATTAAAAAAAAAAGGGGAGGGGGAAAGAAATACAAAATTGTTGGAATGTGGACTTTTTATAACAAAAATGTGAAAATTTTTAAAGTTTACTAAAGGATGTGGGAGGATCCCACAGTATCCATTGTTTACTTTTTGCCAGGGGTAGGTCAGGATGTTAATCACAATTTACCAGTGTGTTTTGTTTTTTTTTCCTTTTATAGGCCTGAGGGAACGCCTTTTGAAGATGGTGAGTCTGTATTCAAATTATTTGTATATTGTGTTTTTGTAGCTAGGTGGTTAACATTAACATTTTTTTTTTAATTTTTATCTGCATGACTTAATAATTTGTTAATATAAACTGTCAGTGGTGTAGCTAGGATTGCATGAACCTTGGGCAGAAAAATGAAGATGTGGTGAGGGGGGGGGACATCTATAACACACCCTCTCCAAAGGTGGTAGGGATATGGGGGGAGGCACCTTCTGGGCTCAAGTAATTAAACATCCCAAAACAAACCTACATAGAAAACCTGTCAATAAAGCAGTACTAATGTCCAGAAATTAAATAGCAATAACTGTTTCTTTAAAAGCATCCTAGTGTACTGATGTACTTCTTACTGGAAAAACAGAACAAGCTAGACTTCTACAGATCCCCTACACAGAAACTAAACATAAGGGTTCTGATGATCAAAACTCCAGCACTGTATGGAACAGCGCCATAAAATTACCACCAGAACAGCGCAGCAAAACTACTACTCTAATGCTCAGCGCTAATTATATGCAAATACAGGCACACTGTTAGCATTGAGTCTTAGGGAGGATTGTGCTGGCGCATGTGCTCAAGAGTTGTGTATATACCCACTTCCCAGTCAAACATTTTAGGGGAAGGAAGAAGAGCTGCCATGACTGTGATGGATTGAAGCTTTTCAGAGAACACTCCAGATCAGGGACACTCACTCTAGGCTGATCTTGGGAGGTGCCACCACTGGAAGATCACGCCCTGCTGGGCTGGGCCTGAGAGAACAGCTGCTACTGCTGAATTCAGGCCAGCCAAATCTGTCATTTCAGCAAGGATGGGGGAGGGGGAGGTTGCTTCTGGGCACTCTGGCTCAGTGCAAACATCCTAGTAGGGTTTACAACGTTAAGGGTGTCCATGTTAGCTGCGCTATTCGTTGTGCATAGGAAATGTACTCATCTGCATTCCTTCATCCTAAGTTTGCATGCTTATTGCACTGTCCTTCATCATGTGTGTTGGTTTCTACACTCCCAACCTTTGAGCATTGTGTGCTTGCAAATGCAAGGGCTACTCCAACGCGAATGGCCTCTAGCGCCCCACATTTGCTTCTGAGCATTGGGGCCTAGGAGAATACCTTTGCCGCCCCGGCCTTCAACACAGAATAAGCAACCACAAACTAGAAATAAGAACTCTTGAGAAGTCTAAATTAGAGACCGACCAAATCCAGCGGTTTTGGTTGCAGCTGAAACTGAATCCATGGCCCAGTTTTGGCCAGAAACATGGTAACTGAAACTGTGCCTCCACTCCCCGACAGAAAACGCATCCCCTTCCCTGGGCTTCCCACCACTCCCCTGCAAGCCTTCCTTGCCTCATTCTTTTCAGACTAATGGGGAATGAAAGGTGTGCTTTCCACCCTGTCCTAGATGTTTGCTAGTACTCTTGTAAGTCTTTCTTGACATCTCTAATCTGATAGGCTTGCATTTGTCTCCCCTAGAGCACCTTTGATGTCTTGATTCTTTGGCCATTCATTTGATACAATATGGTCTAGTTCTGCTGATTATAGTAGGGTGTGTTATTGTAGGGTAAAATCAAATCAGATCAAACAGTGTTTTAAGAATCTTTTCTCAGCCACAGCTATAGTTATTCATGACTAATGGTTTCAGACTTTTCCTTTATTAGTTTTTGTAGTAATACAACCGGTCTCTCTTGGGGCTGTTGGTTTTATTTATTTTTACACACACATAGCTTGCCAAACCCCCAGGTCGCCATGGCAACTAAAAAATCGGACCTGGCACCTAGGTTTCGCAGCCCAAATATGCGCAGCTTAGTTGGGCTACAGAAAGCAAGCCAACCAACATTGGCAGCAGCCTTGGTACACTTCCTCCCTCCCTCCATTCCCCAACCCAATCCAAAATGACAACTCTTAACGCAGGTATACCCAGCACTGTACCCAACCCCCTCCTGGCTCTGGTCAGAAGTGAAAGTTAAAAGAAGAATGCTACGCACAGAACTTTCTCTTCAAATTTTGCGTTAGGTGCCAAAGCAGCAGCAGAAGGTCTGGCCTGACTTACAGCCATTCTTCTTTACTTCCAGTTCTGAGCTGCAGGCAGGCCGGTGTGAGAGGTGAGGGCTGGGTTGTTTATGCTGTGGAAGGAGAAGGCAGAAACTGTGAGTTACAAGGTTTGTGAGAGGTGGGTTTGTTTGTGCTGCCCTAGGAGGTGGAAGCTGAGCAGGAGAGGGGAGTGGTGGTAGATGTGAGAGGTAAAAGCTGGATTTGCTTGTGCCGAAGAAGGTGGAAGTTGTGAGCCTAGGGGGAGGGGGATATGAGAGCTGTGTTTGTACTAAAGAAGAGGAGGATGAAGCTGTTTGTTTGATGGGATGGGGATGGGGAGGAGGAGCAGCAGCAAGGGCCAGGTGTCTGTGTGCCACTTG